>NC_089822.1:265627851-265927851 GCF_035046505.1 Tiliqua scincoides
ATGCAATTTACTTGCCATGGGGTTTGCGGGTTCAGCTAAAAAAAATTGCAGCCTTACGCCTTTCTCTGGGAATCTGATCTTTGATGTTAACCGGAAATAGCTTTGATGTGAACTGGAAATGGCTTTATTATGTTAGTTACACTTGTTTAGGCACCAAACTGGTTTTAAAATAAGAAGAATAAGGAAAACGAAGCTGGCTAATATTTTCTATGAGATCTGGTGTAAATATTTGCTATAATACTGTTTCCAGTATTTGTGTGCAGCCTGTTGCTCTTAAAAAGCCTTCAAACCGATTTTAAAAGCACAAACATTTTTTTTTCCTCTTCTTCGGAGAACAAAGGCCTATTGATGCAAATGTATCAACATTGTTCTGCAGAGAACATCTGTGGCATGCGGCCAAGTTCAGCCAACCGCTTGACTTTTAAACCGAAACCATTTTTTTTCTCTTTAACTTACACATACATGTTGGCAACCTTCAGTCTCGAAAGACTGTGGTATACGCGAAGCCTGGGTAAAGAAGGTATGGAGGATACCCATGCAAATCCCCCCTCTCCACGTTGCTGGAATGATCCAATGGAAAGGCAGAAGCCGATACGGTTGGTTCCAGCGGCGTCGCAGGAGTTGCCAGAACGTGACTGTGTTCAGCCATGAACTGCCTCAGGGACTCCGGCTCCTGATTTTACCTTGAGGTTGACTCCTGAAGCCTTTTCCACAACTGGATATAGCCACAAGGCAGTGGAGGTTTGAGGTCAGAGTTTCCTTCTCTTAGATGAGGTGCCTTCCTAGGCTGACGAGTCCCATCTACCCGGGTATCTACATCTACATCTTGGGTAGTAGTATCTACATCTACTGCAGGGGTGATCACACTTTTTTGGCTCGAGAGCTACTTTGAAACCCAGCAAGGCCCGGAGATCTACCAGAGTTTTTTTTTACAATGTTCGCGCCATCATAACATATAACATTTATGTGTACAATGTATGTTGGTGTACCTTGAGCCCCACTGAGTATAACAGGACTTACTCCTGAGTAGACATGCCTAGGATTAGGCTGTGAGGCTGCAATCCTAGCCACACTTACCTGGGACGTACAATGCGTCTTACTCCCAGCGTTTCCTCCCAGAGGCACCTGAAGGGGGGGTCGGCACTCCGCGATCTACTCATTTTGCCTCACGATCTACCAGTAGATCGCGATCCACCTATTGAGCACCCCTTATCTACTGTATGCTTACACATACAGAAGGATCAGAAACATGCTGTTTATGTTTCAGGTGAGCATACTATAGCATAACTATGCCTTCCATTGGAGCAAGGCTATGAAGCAAGTTAAAACTAATCATTTAAGTAGGAGTTCATAAGCTTAATAATGTTATGTTAGGGGGAAAAGGATATGTATTTAGCATGACCAAAGCCAACCATTCATGTAAAGGCAGATCATTTAAACAGAGCAATATGTATGTGCTTAGGACAGTTCAGTTCATATGTTCACAAACATTGGTTCAGCAGATGCTCAAGCAGGCCCAGAAAAGCAATTTTGCTCTCCATCTGAGAGAGTCTGTTTGTACAAGAGGCAATAAAACTAAAGCAAAGGAATGCCCCCCTTGCTTTCTAAGCAGATGACACAGGGAAGTTTTAAAATATATCCCCTTCTGTTCTTCTGTTGTTTTTTTATAAAGGACAAAATTGCAGCGAACACCTAAGTCATTTAATCAGTACAAAACAAATGTTTAATAATGCAATGGGAAAATTAGTTCGGAAATAGGGAATAAGGTATGAACTCAAATTGAACACTCCAAAGTGCTGGGCTGGGATGGTACAAAGAGACCTTCCAGTTGGAGATGGTCATAAACCAAAGGTGACAAAGTGATTAGATAACAAGCTTCAAAGAGAAACTGCAATTACTCCCTTCTCTTGTTACAGGAATCCACAGCTTCCAGCCTGTGGACAAAGGAAAAATAGGATTTAAACAGATCCAGAATTTTGTAAGATTAAAAAAAATATATAACTAAATAAGTTTTCCAAAATTAGTAGAATCAGAAAGGTTTCAGCAACACCATGGTGTGTGGGTGCCTTGGGAAAATGTTACAGATTCTGCTACTGGCACTAATAAAATCTAATGAGAATTACCCGAGGTTATAAAATCATTAGCAAGGAGGTATCTGGAAGCTGTCAGGCTCTCACAGACTAGAAGAGAAGCATTTTGGATTCATTTTGGGCTTCTCTTTTAAGAATAAAATAAAGTTTGGCATCCATAAAAGAAGCTATGTTGCACCTAAGCTTCATGTTAAGACCACATAATTAGTATGATAGAGTTTTCTATCTCAGGAATGAAGCTTCTTCTGTATAGAAGCTGTATGAGCTTCACAGAATTAAGAAGCTTAATTAGAATGATGGATTAGACTAAAACAGAAGCAGGAGCATTTAAACTTGAAACCCTGCTCCAAAGGGAAAGCGAGTGATTAGACAACCTTCTCTAAAACAAAGCATGCACTTGGAGAGCTGTTTAAGGAGAAGTAGCACATGGGAAGTGTCACAGGATTACACAGTCAACAGGCATTAATCAATATGTAACAGTTATTGCTTTAGACAGTAGCAATGTTAGTAATATTAAAGTGAATTCTAGCTTTTAAAAATTAGATAGATTAATAATAGGGAGAAGACTTAGGTCTGCCTCAAATGAGCCCTGAGAAACAGATGCAGCACAGTTAATTTGGAATGTGGGACCCTTTATCTAAGCAAAGAATATTTCAAGTTTGTCAATTAACTAAGAGAATGCTCAGACTTCCCTGGCGCCACAGTATTTTTAATAAGAGAATAGTAAATCCTGGTTGACAGAACAGATATGAAACTTAGTGGATAATTAGGTAACTACAAATCTTAAGTTGACAGAGACTCATTAGCAAAACATCTGGAGAATGTCAAGAGGGGCCCAGGTTGAAAATATTCCTAAAAAAACCCCACTGTATTCTAAAGTTAATAGAGAAACAAAGACTTAGAAAATGCTTAAAAAAAACCTTGTTTAAAAGCAAAATATAGACTGTTCAAGATTAGTTTAAGTTAGTACATCCCAAGACAAATAAAAGGAATCTAAACTCTAGTATGTAAGATGCATAAATAAATAAATAAATAGAGAATTACAGTGGTGCCTCGCATAACGAAATTAATCCGTTCTGCGAGTCCTTTCGTTATGCGAGTTTTTCGTTTTGTGAAGCGCGTTTTCCCATAGGAATGCATTGAAGTTTAATTAATGCGTTCCTATGGGCAAGAAAAGTCAGAACAAAGTCAAATTTGGTTTACAAAGTGTTTATTAAGTGCTCTTTAAAGGCATACATACTGTACAGAGGATTTCAAAAACGAGGGGGGGGGATGCTGAGTGGGGAGCTTGAAGGCTGTAATCCTATGCACACTTTCCTGGAAGCAAGCACAATGGGACTTACTTCTGAGGAGACACGCACAGGATTGTGCTCTAAGCTGGGGAGGACAGAGCAGCTGCACTCAATTGCTTGCTTTTGCTGTGATCATGGGGGGAAACGTGAAGGAAATGGGGCAGTGAGAGGGTGAATGAGCGATGGGGGGGATGCTGAGTGGGGAGTTTGAAGGCTGTAATCCTGTGCACACTTTCCTGGGAGCAAGCACAATGGGACTTACTTACATAAACTGACATGAAGATCCCCCCCTTAAGACAAAACAAAACAAAACAAAAATTCGTCTTGTGAAGCATGGGTCATAAAAGTTCGTTGTGCGAGTCACCAAAAATCGCAAAACGCTTTCGTTATGCGAGTTTTTCGGTGCGCGAGGCATTCGTTATGCCAGGTACCACTGTATTCAGAAATCAGCTCTGAATGGGATAGAGGCACAGTGCCACCTACAGGATGTTAAAAACAGTGTTTTCCGAAAAAATGCATTTTTCAGATATGCAGGTAACCTGAGATTCTCCCTCCATATATGGCAATCAAAGGAAGCTCCATTTCTGATATCACCAGCTCTTCAGCCAATGATAGTGGGGTTTTCCAGACAAAGAGACTAGGAGTATTTAAACTGAAACATACATTGGAACATTGCTATTCTCTGGAGGCACTGAGAGTTACCACAGCTCTCTGTGCTCCCCATTTTGAACCACCAAGAGAAGCCCATTGCTGGCAATGAATAAAGTTTGAAAATTATTATTATTATTATTATTATTAACAACAGTATTTATATACCGCTTTTCAACTAAAAGTTCACAAAGCAGTTTACAGAGAAAAATCAAATAACTAAATGAAAATTGGGCAAAAAGGTGGGGTACAAATTAATATAATAATAATAATAATAGTTGGCAACCTTCAGTCTCGAAAGACTATGGTATTAATAATAATAATAATAATAATAATCACCACAACTTCAGTCTGCTGAGTTTGTTCTTGAACCCGGAAGATACCTCGCAACACCATCACTTTGAAAAGCACCTCCACCATGTGAGATGCTCAGGCACTCACAACCCACAGCCTCTGCCTGCCTGCTCCTCTGCCCCCCCCCCCTGGGTTGTGAGTGCTTGAGCACCTCACATGCAGCTGCACTTTTAAGAGGACTCCGGTGGGGAGGCTCTGCCTCCCCACCCATCATGCATCACTGCCTGAGATGGCATCAGACAGCATTCATATCAGAGAACAATAGATGTTTTCCAAAATTCTGTGGAATATAATTGTGGTTATTTTTAGTTTATTAGTCATTTGTTATACAGTACTTTTCCTTAAGGACTTTCTGTTCTAAAACTAAACAATTTTCAGTTCATCCTGGAAAGAAAACTTGTTCTGATCCACCGAGATGGCTCCTGCATCTTAGAAGAAGCCATAGTTGCAGTGTGGGATAAGATGCTCAAGCCTCCTTGTCAGAAAAGGTGTGTCTTTTGTAGGTCATTACCACTGCAACCTAATATTGCTTCTGCTCTGGAGGCTGTTTTTTGCTCTTCCTTTCTTTCCTGGTTGGCTGCAGATATCCTTGCCTCTGATAGCCGAAGCACCAAAGACAAGAAAATATTTCTTTACACAGTGTGTAATTAGCCGTGGAACTCCTTGGCAGTGTTTGTGGGGATGCATCTGGCCTAGATGCCTTTAAAAGGGGATTGCACAGATTTCTGGAGAAAAAGTCCATCAGAGGTTACAAGCCATGATGGGTTTGTTCAACGTCCAGATTTTAGAAGTAGGCTGCCTCTGAATGCCAGATGCAAGAGAGGGCACCAGGATGCAGGTCTCTTGTGGTCTTGTGGGCTCATTGAGGCATCTGGTGGGCCACTGTGAGATGCAGGAAGCTGGACTAGATAGGCCTTGACCTGACCCAGCAGCGCTCTTCTTAAGTTCCTTAACTCTGGCTAGGATGACCAGATGCAAACAAGGGCGAGGGCTGTTGTAAAAGAGGGAATTCAGGCAAATGCAGCTTTTCTTCTCCTGGCATGCAAAGTTGCACTTCCCAAAATTCTCTTGGCTGCACAACTGCTAAATGCACCAAGAGTTTTAACCCCCCTTTGGATCTGGTTCCATTGAGTGCATCAGAATACACCAGATGTTCCCAAAGCACCAGGGCAGCTGAAGACCCTTTCAGCACAGGGACAGGGCAAAAGAAAAAACTACAACTCCCAGAATGCTCTGCCTGGGAAAGGAGGCGGGGAAAGACTTCAAGTACCAGCATACACTGGGCTCACTGACTTTTCCCCATCTCCATTTTCAGGGTGTCCTGCTGGAGGGGAGAGGAGTGTGGCTGGACTTGGCTTTGACCCCTACTGGGGAAGGGTCTTTGGGAAGTGTGCCGGAAGCAGGAGTCTCATTGCTTGCAGGACTGTCCTTTGGGAATATGCAGCAGCCTGGAGGAGTGTCTGGACTCTGCAACTTGTGAATGCAGGTGAGTGAGGGGTCCCAGGAAAGGGCTTTGCATGCATCTGCTCTCCTTTTGCAGGTTTCATGGGGAGGGGCCAGAAGGAAGGGCTAGCCTCCTTTTTCACTAATAGAGAAGCAATGTCCTAATGGAGCATAGTGCTTGATTTAACAGTGCAGTGTTTCTCAACCACTGGTGCATGCAGCACTGGTGGTACTTGAGGTGGTCTGTGGAACTCCTTGCCACAGCATGTGGTGATGGCATCTGGCCTAGATGCCTTTAAAAGGGGAATGGAAAAATTTCTGGAGGAAAAATCCATAATGGGTTACAATCCATGACGTGTATGTGCAACTTCCTGATTTTAGAAATGGGCTATGCCAGAATGCCAACGCAAGGGAGGGCACTAGGATGCAGGACTCTTGTTATCTAGTGTGCTCCCTGGGGCATTTGGTGGGCTGCTGTGAGATACAGGAAGCTGGACTAGATGGGCCTATGGCCTGATCCAGCGGGGCTGTTCTTATGTCCGGTGGTACTCTTGGAACCCCAGACTCCCAACCAGACATGCAATGCAATGTGGCAAGCCGGAGAGGGAGGCTCAACTTGGTGGGCAGAGCTCCAGTGTGCCCTTTTCACATGCTTGAAAAAGCCCTCCAGTCTGCCCTGAACCTTTTACTGGCGCTTGTCATGTTGTGCCTGGCCTCCCAATCCAGAAATAACTGGTGATGACATCAATACCGGTTGCTTCCAGTGGTACTTCAAATGGGTGGATCAATGTTTCTCAAACTGTGGGTCAGGACCCATTAGGTGGGTTGTGAGCCCATTTCAAGTGGGTCCCCATTCATTTCAATATTTTATTTTTAATATGTTAGACTTGATGCTACCCTGGTAAGTGACTGCATTTGGGGAAATGTGACAGACCTGTGCTTTTAACAAGCTACTATGCATATTCTTTTAACAATGATAGTAAATGGGACTTACTCCTGGGTAAGTGTGGGTAGAATTGCAGCCTAGGATGGTTAAAAAATTTCCATGCTTGGTGATGTCACTTCCAGCCATGGCATCACTTCCAGTGGGTCCTGACAGATTCTCATTCTATAAAGTGGGTCCCGCTGCTAAATGTGTGAGAACCATTAGGGTGTACCATGCAAAGTGGTCCAGCAGGGGACAGATGTTGAGAAACTTGGACATAGTGCTTATACCGAAATTCTATGACAGTTGCAGTTGTTGCAGAGGGCTTCAGAAAACCATTAGCTAATGGTTGTCTGACTGGCAGTACCTTCTCGTTTGGCTGACCAATTGATTTTTCTGCAGCTCTCTGTAGAATATCCTGTGACTTGAGACAGACAGAGACAGACAGACAGAGAGAGGGGGGTGGGTTGGTCTAGATCAGTGTTTTTCAACCAGTGGTACTAGTACCACTGGTGGTACTTGAGGTGGTGTCCAGTGGTACTTGTGGGACCCCCATACCCCCACCGTCTAACAGTGAGACCAGCAATGCAATGTGACAGATAGTGATAGGAGGCTTAAATGCTTTAGCACAGTAGTACTCATACCATCAGTATTACTTGAGGTGGTGTCCTGTGATACTTGTGGTGTCCCCAGGCCCCCACTACCTGGCAGCAATGCAACATGACAAGAAGCAGTGGGAGGCTTGGCTTGGTGGGCAGAACTCCAGTATGCATTTTTTGAGTGCTCAGACAAGCCCTCCCATCAACCCTGAGCCTCTTAATAGTGTTTGTTGCATTACCTTTGGCCTCCCAATTCAGAAGTAACTGGTGATGACATCATCGCCAGTTACTTCCGGTGGTACTACCAACAGGTGGACAATGCAAAGTGCAAACCTTGAGAAATGCTAAGTCTAGATCATTGTTTCCCAAGCAGTGATATGGGTACCCCAGTGGTACTCTACTGAAAACATAACTGCTTTATGGAAGAAAAAGTGACTTTCTTTAACTCAAAACTGACCTTTGACTGTTCTGAGAGCCAGTGAGATGTTGTTATGATACAGTATGGAACCAATACAGTGTTAATATAAGTCAGCTCTCATTTCCATGTATCATAATATCCCTACTAACTGGGTAAACAGGCACTTTTTCAAGTGGGGCTCCTCTTATGTTTAGCAGGGGGAGAATAATTGTCCCTCTTCACCCCAGCACAGTGTCTCTAACCAATAAGGGCACTGTTTTTATTTATTTATTTACCCAGCTTGCAATGAGTCTGTGGAACTCCTTGCCACAGGAAATAGTGATGGCATCTTGCCTAGATGCCTTTAAGAGGGGATTGGACACATTTCAGGAAGAGGGGATTGGACACATTTCTGGAAGAAAAGTTCATCACGGGTTACAAGTCATGATCGCTGTGTGCAAGGTAGAGGTAGGCTGCCTGTGATTGCCAGATGCAGGGGAGGGCACCAGGTTGTGTCTGTTGTCGAGTGTGTTCCCTGAAGCATTTGGTGGGCCATTGTGAGATACAGGAAGCTGGACTAGATAGGACTTTGGCCTGATCCAGCGGGGCTCTTATGTTCTTATGTACTTACCGTAATTAAATTTGATTTTGTTGTGTAGGGGGGGCTACAAAATCTTTTTGGGCCCCCTGGCAGTAGATGCCTTAGCTATGCCGCTGGCTGGGAGGAGGTGGCAGAGCAAGTGGGTGGCTAGCTGCTGGGGGGGGGAGGTGGATCCCCCCCCCATTTTTACTTTTATAAAAGCCCTGGTGTTACATCACTTTCCAGGGCATTGTTTTGAGCTCAGCACTGGGCTGTACGATCATTAGCTACGCCACTGGGTGAACCATGTGAAGTGTTATTGCAGAGGACAAACGTTGAGCAACATTGGTCTAGTAGATCTCCACAAGTCTTTCACTCCTGAGGATCTGAACCAGAGTGTGTTTATTTTATGGTATGTGATGTCTGATTAAGTATCTTTCTAAAAGGCTTTTCTCTTCCTGTGTCCACAGAATGATGTCCTTGATTCTGTCTGGATTATCTGCTCCTTTCACGGGAAGGCAAGTGGGTGCAAGGGATCCATCTTGGGCATCAGATTCTTAAGACTGTTGCTGGGTTTGTGATGTGGCAGAAAAGAGCAGGAAGTGTTCGTTTTTTTGTTCTTAAAAAAAAAAAGAATTTAAAGGAAAACTATGAACATTTTCAAACTGCAGAAGGCCCCCAACTTCCACCTAAGCCTCGACTTGCATAATTTTGACTTGACACAAGCATCTATAAGCCACAACAGTAAAATGTTCATAGTGCTTTAATCGTCTCACAGTTTAAAGTGACATTTGACCCATACCATAAATCCGTTGCAGTCATGAGTGGGAAGCGACCAGGTGTAAATAAGAGTTCAGGAGCTTCTCGTAAACGTAAAGTGATTGACTTAGAAATGAAAATGAGGATGATAAACAAGTATGAAGGCGGACAAAGCCTGTCCTCCATATCGCGTGAGCTGGGGTTTGCTGCTTCGACTGTGAGCACCATATTGAAGGACAGCGCTCGCATTAAAGAACACGTGAGAGGTTCGGCGCCGTTAAAATCAACCGTCATAACAAAGAAGCGTTCTGGTGCAATCTATGAGATGGAGAAGCTATTGACCATATGGATGGAGGATCAGATTCAAAAATGCATGCCGCTTAGCCTACGTGTGATTCAGGCGAAGGCTCGAAGCCTTTTTGAAGACGTAAAGGGGAAGTTCGATAACCCTGATGTGAAATTCATGGCTAGCAATGGGTGGTTTAACAGATTTAAGATGCGTTCTAATTTTCACAGTGTGAAAGTGAGTGGCGAGGCCGGGACTGACCATAAAGCAGCAGAAATGTATCCCGATGTGCTAAAAAAGATTATCGAGGAAGGTGGCTATACGGCACAGCAGATCTTTAATGTTGATGAGACTGGTCTGTTCTGGAAGAAAATGCCAGAATGTATTTACATCTCCAAAGAGGGAAAGACAATGCAAGGCTTTACGGTTGCAAAGGACAGGCTGATGCTTTTGCTGGGGAGTAATGCAGCTGGGGATAACAGACTGAAGCCACTGCTAGTTTATCACTCTGAAACTCCCCGTGCTTTGAAGCACATCAGTAAAGCTACCCTTCCTGTTTATTACCATGCAAACCGAAAGGCTTGGATCACCGAAGCCATTTTTGAGGACTGGTTTGCCAATTGTTTCATTCCAGAGGTGGAGAACTACTGCCAAGAAAAGGGCATCCCATTCAAGATTTTGCTGACCTTAGATAATGCTCCCGGCCACCCCTCTCACCTCGATGATTTTCATCCCAATGTGAAAGTCATGTTTCTGCCCCCAAACACAGCTTCGCTCCTCCAGCCCATGGATCAGGGGGTCATTGCCAACTTTAAGGCTTACTATGTACGTACGACGTTTGCTCAGGCCTTGGCTGCCATAGACAACGAGAACATTACCTTGCATGATTTTTGGCAGTCATACAATATATACCAAGCCATCCTGAACATCTCCAAGGCATGGGAAGAAGTTTCCAAAGTGTGTTTGAACAGGGTTTGGAAAAAATTGTGCCCCCGGTTGGTGCACAGCTTCACGGAGCCTGAGAGAGATGAAACATACGAAGAGGTGACTTATAAGATTGTTAAGCTTGCAGAGCAGCTGCGCCTGAATGTGGATGCTGATGGTGTGGAGGAGCTCATACAGTCTCACGGGGCAGAGTTATCAAATGAAGATTTGATGGAGTTGGAGGCGGCCAAAACAGCCGAGGAGGAGAAGGCCGAGCCGGACACCCCCAAGGAAGAGCCGCAGCATTTCATGACGGGGGAAATGGCGCTCGCGTTCAAGGAGATGGCCGCAGCCCTGGCACGGTTTGAGAAGATGGACCCCAATCCAGCGAGATTCTCGAAAGTCAGCCGAGGGATTGACAATCTGCTGGCCTGCTATAAGGAGATCTATGAAGGGAAGAAGAAGAAGGAGGAGGCCACTGTCCAGCCCTCTCTCGGCACACTTGTAAAGAAGGTTGAGCAACCTTCACCTCCAGCATCTCCACAGCCTTCCAGCGCCACTGTGCTGTTCCCGGATGATGGTGACCTTGATGATGTACTGCCTGCCTCTTCTCTTCTGAAAGTTTATGTTACAAAAGAAATTGCTTAGTATTCAGAATGTATAATTGTGCCTAGGCTCTTCGTGAGTGCAGTGAAGTGCTGAACACTGTGTGCAGTGCTGTTCCTTAGGCTTATCCGCGCCCCTCCTGCGCACCTCCTGCTGTGCTGTGTGCAGAGTAGGGCCTCCTGCCTGCCTGCTTTCCCTTTGTACAGCTCCGTCCCTGCTCTTCCCAAACCTTCCTTCCACGGAACTGTGCATGTGTGTCCAAAGCAGCTTACGTAATGAGGTTATCCGAAAGGGAACCCTTGCACAAGTTGGGCACCAGAAATACATTCTGAGTTTCAAAATTGTAATCTAATCAGGAGATTAGATTTGCAAAAAAAAAAATACATTGAAAAACATGACAGTTATTCTCGGAAGGATCCAGTAAGCTATTTGTAACCCAATCCTACCTGAGCCTTATTATTATTATTATTATTATTATTATTATTATTATTATTATTAATTTATATCCCGCCTTTTTGCCCCATGGGCACACAAGGCGTCCTATAACAATTAAAATACAAAGTTAACAATTAAAAACAATAATAAAAACAATTTTCAAATAATTAAAAAAAACTAAAACAAACCCCGTGGATTCTAAAATAAAAGGAAAAAGAAAAGCCAGCCAACCTGTCAACAGTTAAAAGCTTTTTGAAATAAAAAGGTCTTCAGTCCACACCGAAATATTAACGAGGGAGCAGTTCCTCAATTCTAAGGGGATAGTTTTCCAAAGTTCGGGGGCCACCACCGAGAAGGCCCTCTTCCTGGCCGCCACCCCTCTCACATCTCTTGGTGGCGGCACAGTCAAAAGGGCCCCCCCAGATGATCTAAGAGTACGGGCAGGGTTGTAAGGAAGGAGGCGGTCTTGCTTATCTGCCAGCATAAAGCCACTCTGTCGTTCTGCAGCTTGCTACCACCAGGCCAGGAGCCCATAAGCCCTGTACTGGGAGTGGCAGGCTGCAGAACCTCTACTGGAGCAGGTAAGGTGGTGGCAGGGTGGAGATCAGGCTGGGGCAAGAGAAGGGTGGATGTTGGCAGCAACCATGCATGCTGGATCCTGTCCCCCCTTTGTGGTCTGGACCCACCCCAGAGGCTGGGACATGTGGTGGGTGGGGAGGCAGGGGAGGCAGAACCACCCCACTGCATTGGTTGTGAGTGCTTGCACACCTCACGCTGCGACCGCACTTTTCAGAGGCCTATGATGGGCTGGCATTGCCTCACCTGCCTCCCCGCCCACCACATGCCCCTTCCCCTAAGGTCTTCAGACTTATGCCAGCCAAAAAACTAGTGTAGGTCTGAGGAGACCCATTGGAGACCAACTGGCCTATGGGAAGGTAGTAGAAAATGTCTTTACTTAGCTTTCCTGGGCTTCCTGGAAGCCCATCCTAGATGGGGCTGTTGAAGTTAATGCTGTTCTCCCCCTTTCAGTTTAACTCACACCAGTAAGGAATGCAGAGTTTCATGCTGAAATAACTGCCTAGATCAGTGGTTCTCTAGCTGTGGGTCTGGGACCCACCAATGGGTCATGATCCATTTTTGGTGGTTCGTGAAACTGACAGGGCAGATGAGGCTATGCGTATCAAGGGTTAAGCAAGCTGCTACTTGTGGGGGGGACACCATTGCTGCCCAATCACCATAACAGCCATACTGCTTGGCATTTATAAAACTTGCAGCAGCCTCTAGGGCCTCTAAAAAGTTAGCAAACCACTGGTCTAGGTGCATAAAGGAAATGCTGTCTCTCAGGAGAAAGACTTGAGTTTCTTGCTTGTTACTGCTCCCCGGAGACAGGTTCTGACATACAGGAGACTAGGTGAAGGTTCTTTTGTTCTTCCAGGGGCCAGTGACCTTTGAAGATGTGGCTGTGTATTTCACAGAGGGGCAAGCAGCTCTGCTGGATCCAGATCAAAAAGCATTGTACAGGGAGGTGATGCTGGAGAATTACAAGAACGTGGCTATGTTGGGTAAGGAGCCTCTTCCTTAATATTGGAGGAGTCAAAAGACCTTGAGGGCCCAATCCTAATCAACTTTTGAGCACTGATGCAGCTGCAATGTTCCCTTACATTGAGAGGACTCTGTGACTGCACCCCTCTCCATTGCAGCATACACCTTGTTGGCACAGCGGCACTGGTGCTGGAAAGTTGGTTAGGATTTGGCCCTGAAGTACTGGCTGGTGTCTTCATAAGAACATAAGAACAGCCCCACTGGATCAGGCCATAGGCCCATCTAGTCCAGCTTCCTGTTTCTCACAGTGTCCCACCAAAAAAATTCAAAAAATTCAGCTTGATTTACAAGTATTTCGTTATTGGGTTTAATTTCTTTATGGCCTTCAACAAAGGATGCTGAACTGGCTTAGTCAAGAACTTGACTGTTTTCTTTTCTCTGTCAAGCAGAGATGTTCTGCACTCTTGACAGAGGAAAAAATGGCTGATAATGGGAATGGAGAATTCCTGGCTGTTAATGCACAAAAAAGAGTCATGCTGAATCTGAATAAAGGGGGCGCATCTAGTTCAGCATCCTGCTTCCCCTGGTGGTCACCATCTCAGCCTGTAATCCTGAGATGGAGGCAGCAGCCCTCCCCACTGTTGCTGCCGCTTAAAAAATTTGTATACCACTTTTCCTCAAAGTGGCTTACTCAGCAAAAGAATGGTTTCTTGTTCCAAAGGGGCTTGCAATCTAAAGAAGATGCTACAGAGTCATCAGCAACAGCGGGGGGGGGGGGGGGGGGGACATCTGCTGGGATGAATAGAGACAGCAGCTCTCCCCCTGCTAAATATAAGAGAGCCATTGCTTTGAGTGGCGCTTCTTTGCTCAGTTAGTAGGCGTTATTTTCAATAAAAAGCTGGTATATGGTGACATAAATACATACCTCTGAACGTTGACCCATCATTGCCAATAGTCCCCATTGCTGATGGACCCCTGCTGCATGTAGAAGAAGAGACCTGCTGTTTCAGACCACAGGTCCAGTCAACAGTCTGGGTATGAGCAAAGCAATAGGAATATTTTCTTAACCATGAGACTGACAGAAGCAGAACACATGGGCAGGGGCAATCAGGGAGCTGCCAGGCTTCTCTAGGGTGAGAAGTCCTTGAATGGTCATCAGGCAGGATTAGTACAGTAAGTTGAGCCTCCTGACAATCTGTTTTCTCCTTTTTTATCTCAAGAAGGTCCTCCAGTCCCCAAGCCTGACCTTATCTCCCACTTGGAACGATGGGAAGAGCCGTGGATGTTAGATTCTCAGTTCTCGGATGAGGATGCCTCTGATTCCAGTTGGGGTAAGCCAAAAGCAGTGTCAAAAGTGCCATCAGATAGTGGCACTAATTGTTAAAACATTTGAAGAATTTTTTTATTTTAAATATTTTAATTCTGCTTATCCAGGAATTGCTTCAACGGATTCCCGTCGCCGTAGTGTATTACGTTATATCAGAAATTGCAGTCTGAATGAACTAGTGCCTAAGACCAGCATCGGTCCCTTGACTGTGGGCCCATTTTCAGCCTTCCCAGCTCCTCTCCTTTCTACAGTTCTGGCTTTTCCTTTCCCAGCCAAAGATCACTACAATTCCCAGCAGCTATGGCAAGGCCACAGACACCAACTCCTTTATTCAACATTGGTTAAAGGAAAAGCCCCATTCGTGGAGCTGTGTGGTTTCCTGGGTCCTACTGCTGGGGTGGATGATATTGGGACCAGAAAATATTTGCTGCGATCCCCATGCATGTTGCTGCCTCTGGAGTGATCTCCTGTTCCTTTAAGTCCTTTTATTGTTCTCATAAAGCATATTTGGGGGGGGGGGAATCAAAGGCCATCCAAGCACCTGCTCCAGAAGCATAATCTTTTCATAGTTTATTATTAACTTTATTCCCTATCTGCTGCTTACTTGAGACAGATGAACTTGGATGCCCAGTCAGTGTTCACAGGCCAGTTTCGGCAGGAGACCTTGCTGTTGTCTACAGCTGGTTCCACATATGAAGGAATGGAGTCCACATCTTGCATCTGTCACTTTTTGAGAATGATGTTTCAAACAAATAACTTCACAGGAGCATCCCAGGCAGTCTCTTCAAGGGGCTAGATTGCCCCAAACCAAGGGAACATGAGCAAAAAAATTGGGGTGGGGACAGCAGAGCATTTGCCCCACTTATTTTCAGAGCCTTCTGTTTTTAGGCCTGGTTCACGCATTCATGGCATTCCTTGGTTTCTCTACATTCCACCAGTGTCCATTTTGTGACTCCACCTTGAATGTGTGATTGCTTCTTTGGAAAGCATTGTATCTGAACTGGTTTTAGGAGGTTATTTAACAGGCATCTTATTCATGTGGCTTTCAACAGTCTGAGAACATGCTTGGGTGAATTGGGTCTTAAGTATTGGAAAGCAGCACGTTGATGTGGGTGATTTTAGAATATTGGGGTGAAATAGAAGACAGGAGGTCAGTGAGGAAGCAGTGTTTCTTTGCAATATGTTCAGGTTCCTTCAAGGTCCTTATCTTTTCATCTACGTCGGGGGTCTCCAAACTTTTTAGCTAGAGGGCCGCATCAAATATCTGGTGTGGTGTTGAGGGCTGGAAAAATTTTTAAAAACAAAATTTAAATAAATAAATTAGAGATGGAACTTAGAGGAGTGAATGAATGAATGAATGGGCTCATTCATTCAACCTCTCCAGCCCTCAGAACACTCTCCAGATGCAACCAGAGCACAGTTCCAATCGTGTTCAGTTGTTTGCCAGAGGCTTTTGGGGAAAAGAGGCTGTCTGCAGGCTGGATAGAGGCTTGCTGTGGGCCGCATCTGGCCCCCCAGGCCGGGGTTTGGAGACCCCTGAACTATGTGTTCCTTGCTTGAGAATCATTGATGTGTTTGCCTTTTCTCCCCTCAGGCCACTCCAGGAAGGAAAGCTTGAGCCAGAGTGTTGGCAGTGATTTGCTGAGGCGTCTCAGCTTCTCAGACATTGGAGACGCCACACAGGTGGGAAATCTTATAAATGTCTGGACTGTGGGAAATTCTTTAATGAACTTCCACAGCTTTTGTGGCACCTGAGGGTCCACCTGATAGCAAAACCTCACAAATGCTTGGAGTGTGAGAGATGTTTTTCCCTGACCATTCGTCCCTTCTTTACCACCAGAGCATCTACATGGGAGAAGAGGCTCATAAATGCTTCACGTGTGAGAAAACTTTTGCTGATGAATCATCCCTTGCTTGCCATCATAGAATCCATCTGGAAAAAAAGCCTCACAAATGCTCAGAATGCAAAAAATCTTTTGCTCGTAAAAGGCTTCTTATCGCGCATGAGAGAATCCACACAGGAATGACTTCCTATAGATGCTTGGAGTGCGGGAAATATTTTGCGGACAAATCAACTCTGGTGGGCCATCACAGAACCCACACAGGAGAGAAACCTTTTAAATGCCCAGTATGTGGGAAATCTTTTGCTCTTAATTCAACTCTTACAAGACATCAGCGCCTCCACACAGGGGAGAAACCTTATAAGTGCTTGGACTGTGGGAAATGTTTTACCCAGAAAGGGAATCTTGTTGCACATCAGAGAATCCACATAAGAGTGAAGCCTCATAAATGTGGTATGTGCTATGTGGAACATTCTGAACTTGTGAGACATCAGAGACTCCACAAGGACGAGGAGCCTTTTAAGTGCTCAGAGTGTGGGATGCATTGGAAAGAGAATCTGCCAAAGAATCTGCAACGGAGGAAATCTTTATAAATGCTGGGGATGTGTGGGATGTGTTTTGCAGGCCAATCATCCCATCATTCACCATCGGAGAGCCCGCACAAGAAAAAGTTCTTTGGAACTTGGAAAATGTTTTGCTGACAGAGCGTGCCTTGTTTATCATCAGAATGTCCGTGCAAGAGAGAATCCTTATAAATTGTTGGAATGTGGGAAGGGTTTTGCTGGCAAACACACAGGAGAGAAACAGTACAAATGCACAGAATGAGAAATCTGTTTTTTTTCCAAATCAGCTCTTGTTCAAAGGTGCAATCAATGGATAACTCGCATGGGAGAGGAACCTTAAAAATGCATAGAGTGTGGAAAGTGCTTTGCTTGACAGATTGCCTTTCCATTACCATCAGGGAACCCGCACAAGAAAGAAGCCTTTCAAATTCTTGAGGTACGGGGCATGTTTTGCTCCATAGCAATCCTGTGTGAAGGATCAGAGGATCTCCAGAACATGACCTTATTCATCATCGAACTTGCTCGTTATATCTCAAAGTTAGTGAAGCATAAAGCTCTGAGAGGGATGTTTGGTGTCTTGCACAGAGTCTGTCATTTGACTTGTTAGCTATGATCATGCAGTGGTGGAGTCTTTTAAGAAGACACCAAAAAAACACTACCATCATCTACGTGTTTGATAATTATGCTGTTTAGAAAGAAATTAATTTATTGGGAGTTAACTTTTTCTAAATATGAATGATCCACTGGCCTTTTCTGTGGCTTTTATTCTAGAACGCAGCTTAGATACAAAATTTAAAAAATGAAATCTTATGCATAGTCCTATGCATGTCTATTGACTGTATGCAATAGATCTACTGTACCCCTACTGTACGCAGTGAGGCTTACTCCGAGGAAAGAGTGCCTAGGATTGCAGCCTTTAAGATTAACAAAGCTAAGTAACAGACACTCATCAAAAAAGGAGAATTCTGTTTTCCAGGGTAGCAGTGCTAAGAAGTTTTGCTTTTATTACTTTTATATCCTGCCTTCCTTTTATCAATATGCTACACGTGTACTGACTGGACTCAAACTCATCTTGTTTCCGTAAAGGTGCTATCGCACATGCCCGCATGTGTCAGTGAGGACCAGGAGTCCACCATTTCAGGGGTGGAGGGGGTATGACTGTCCTTGGGGAATTTTCACACTGCTGGCACTCTGGTTGATGCCCTGGTCACTTTTTGGAATATGAGAATGACTTAAGTCAAGCACCCCATCCCTCTGGGCAGAGCTGGTTCAGCTCCTTGGCTTATCTGAGGAACTGGGAGCAATGAAGCTGATGGAGTAAAAAGCTTGCAATGAATTCAGCTGAACACAAGTAAGGGCTCAGCCATATGTTTTAGACTTCAGATACAATACAAATGATACCTATTGTTTAAATGTTTGAGTTAGTGGCCCTACAGTTTTATTAGCACCAGATAGAATCCAAATAGTGCACCCAGGAATCCATCACAAACCATGCAAATTAACCATATGCCCTTAATGTCTGTTTTTTCTGTACGTGCTTAATTATCTCTTGCTCTTGCTAGTTGGGGGGGGGGGAAGAGAGAGAGAGAGAGAGAGAGAGAGAAGAAAGCCATGTACACCCTGAAGCCCAGTCCCATGACCACCAGAAATATTTATTTATATATTTATTTATTTATCGCATCTGTATCTTCGGCCAACAGGGCTCCTGAGTGGCTTACATAAAATTGAACAATGGGAAATCATCCCAAATGGAAAGGTGTCAGGAGAGGGGACTATACTTCCCTGGCTTCTCCTCTTTTTCTTCCTCTCTGCAGGTGATTGTTGGTGATTCTGTGGCCACTATGAAGGGGAAGGGCCAACAGTCAGCTTGAAAGGCACTAGCAGGTGCCTTTGTGAATTTGGATTTTTCTTCTTATGCCTTTTGGCTCCTTGAATTTCAGCAGGCTTTGTCCATCTTTTACTCCTGAGGGCCAGAAACGTGGGTTTTTTTTGTTTGTTTTTTAAACATAGAAAGTAGAGATTCTCAGGAAGCTGAAACTTACATTGGTGATTAAGAATTAGGCTGTTGGAGTGGGATCTGAAAAAGAAAAGTTGTTTGTATATACAAACAAAAAAAATATACCTAAGACAAACAGTAGCATAGTTCATAAAAACCTCTCTTTTGTTATAATTTTTTTTAAAAGTTACTCTGTGTCTGTTTTATTACTCTACAAGTTCATATGTTACATTTGTCAGAGGTGGGAGAGGGATACTTTTAAAAATACACTACAAACAATGTATGATTCCTTCACAATGGCTTGCAAGCTGTGGTTATTTTTATTCCTTTTTCGAGTCTGCTGTCTGTTCCTTGCACTTTCTGCTGTTTGCTGTTTATAGCTGGAAAACAATAAAATAAAAAAATAGGGTGCAATACAGTATTTAGATTTACTTCAGCCTTCAAATGGGTTGTTAGTGTCCCTTTTGTTTCTCGTTTCAGCTCTCAAGCATCATCTTCTGTGTAACACAAAAAGACACAAGAAGACTGGAACTTGGCCCACCATGTCCCACATCTTTTTTCTCACAGTGTCTGACCTGATGCTTCTGAGAAGCCCTGCCTCTGGGCTTGATGGCAATAGCCCTCATTCATCATTGAGTCAGGACAATGACACTGTCCACTCTGACTGACAGCAGCTCCCAGGAGTCTGGGGCAGGGGTTTTTCCCAGCTGTTTCTGGAAATGCAAAGGACTGAGCCATGGGCTTCTTGCCTGCATCAGTGTCCTGCAGCCTCTCCAGCCTTATGGCTAAGGTCCACTGCATTGCTTGGGTTGGGAGACCAAATAAGAAGCCCCACTGTCCGTACCATGTGGTCAGGGTGACCTATTTTTCCAGGACATGTCCTCTTTTTTAGCTTAGTGCCCTGGAAAGGAACTTAAATGTCCTCCTTTCCCTGCTAGCAGGCAGTGCGTAGCCTTCTTGTCATTCATAAATTACATGTAGTTTTAAATTTAATACTAAGTGATATAGTGTTTAAATTAACCACATGATATCAATAGGTGGGTGTTTACAGCTTTTATGTTGGCACGTCCTACATTTTTCTTGGGTGTCCTACATTTGGGGATGCCTTTTCCTCTTTGGGGTTATGTCATCTGGTCCCCCTGCACATGGTTCTTAGGAACACAAGAAGAGCCCTACTGGATCAGGCCAAAGGCCCATCTAGTAGGCCACCACTAGACCACCCCTACACCACAGTGGCCCACCAAATGCTTCAGGAAGCACACAAGACAACAAGATACCTGCATCCTGGTGCCCTTCCCTGCATCTGGTAATCAGAGGCAGCCAGCCTCTGAAACCAGGAGCTTGCACATACCTCCCATGGCTGTGCAACCCGTGATGAACTTCTATTCCAGAAATTTGTTCAGTCCCCTCTTATGGGCATCTAGGCGAGATGCCATCACCACATCCTGTGGCAGGGAGTTCCACAGAACTAATCACACACTGAGTAAAGAAATATTTGCTTTTGTCTGTCCTAACTCTCCCAGCACTCCATTTTAGCGAATATCCCCTGGATCCGGTGTTGTGTGAGAGGAAAAAGACAATTGTTCTATCCTGTGGCAAGGAGTTCCATAGATTAAATATATATGGAATTACACTGAATTAAAGAAATATTTGCTTCTGTCGGTTCTAATTCTCCTGACATTCAACTTTAGTGAATGTCCCCTGGTTCTGGTGTTGCATGAGAGGGAAAAGAGCATCCCTCTATCCTGTGGCAAGGAGCGCCACAGCCTAATTACATGCTAGGTTAAGAAATATATTGTTTTGTCTGTCCTAACTCACCCAATGTTTAATTTTAGAGGATGTCCCCTGGTTCTGTTGTGTGTGAGGGAAAAGAGCATCCTTCTATCATGTGGCAAGGAGTTCCACAGACTAATTACACGCTAGGTTAAGAAATATATTCTTTTGTTCTTCCTAACTCTCTCAACACTCAATTTTAGTGGAAGTCCCCTGGTTCTGGTGTTGCACGAGAGGGAAAAGAGCATCTCTCTATCCTGTGGCAAGGAGTGCCACAGTCTAATTACATGCTAGGTTAAGAAATATATTATTTTGTCTGTCCTAACTCACCCAACATTTAATTTTAGAGGATGTCCCCTGGTTCTGTTGTGTGTGAGGGAAAAGAGCATCCTTCTATCCTGTGGCAAGGAGTTCCACAGTCTAATTACACGCTAGGTTAAGTAATATATTATTTTGTTCATCCTAACTCTCTCAACACTCAATTTTAGTGGCTGTCCCCTGGTTCTGGTGTTGTGTGAGAGGGAAAAGAGCATCTCCATCCTTTCGATCCAGCCCCTGTCCTTGTTGCCTGTTGCTGATGGAGAGGCTCGCAGACACGAAGGGGTTAAGCACACAGAGCTCAAGCTCCCAGAACGACCCAGGAAGCTGGAGAGAGGGGGAAGCAGAAAGGGGAAGGACCTTCCTGTGCCACTCTGCACCCTCCCCTTCTGGATGGGGGGCAGCCTGCCTGCTTGGGTTTCCCAGGTCTCTCTGGCTCCTCAGGGTCCCTGGGAGGCACAGAGGTGTCCTTGCAAGGTGGTGAGTTGAAAGGAAGGGAGGTGGTGGTGCAGAGGCTGGAGGGCTGAGCGAGCAGGGGCAGCTGCAGCAGGAGGCAGGCAAAACTGGTAGTGGGCTTGGAGCAGAGAGGATGTGCCCCCTCCCCAAGGCTGCAGCAAGCCCTGCACCTTCATCTAGACCAGGGGTCTTCCATCTTTCTTGTGCCAGGACCCCAATCGACCAACCAACCAACCAAGAAAGAAACTGGGGACCCACCATTGATCCTGACCCCCTCCCGGGACCCTACCTGCCCTCCCACTGCCCATTTTATGCCTCCTGGTACTGGTCACTGTAACCAAATGTTCTTATCAGAGTGAGCTGAAAAAGTTACCCTGAAGCCTAGTGCTAGTGAAAGCTGTTTAGCACCATTGCTAAGAACCTGCGCAGGACTGGGAATCAATTTTCTGGTACCCAAAGGGGTGCACCAGATGCCTCCCTCTTGGCTTGGTGGTGCTCTAGTCCAGTGGTCTTCAACCAGTTTCCTGCCATGACCCCAATAACCAAGTAAACAAATAAAGTAGGAGACTGGGGACCCACCATGTAACCTGCCCCCCTCCCACTACCCTGTCTGCCCACCCCCACTGCTGCCCACCACTCCTTGCCCCCATAATGCCCGCCCAGCACTGTTCATTATAGCCAAATATTCTTGTTAGATAGAGCAGAAAAGGTTACCCTGAAGCCAGGCACTAGTGAAAGCTATTTTAGCGCCATTGCTAACAACTTGAGCAGGACTGCACGGGAGGGCACCAGGATGAGGTCTCTTGTTATCTGGTGTGCTCCCTGGGGCACTTGATGGGCCGCTGTGAGATACAGGAAGCTGGACTAGATGGGCCTATGGCCTGATCCAGTGGGGCTGTTCTTATGTTCTTATGACGGGCACTGTCTCCTGGTACCTGAGGGGAGACACCACGTGCCTCCCCTTTTACCTGGTGATGCTCTCATCCAGGGGTCTTCAACCTTTTTCATTCCTGTAAGTTGCCACAACCCCACAACTGAGGCTTTGTGACCCCATTGGGATCATGACCCCAAGGTTGAAGAACACTAGATGGCTCACGTTCAGAGAGCTCTGCATAGAGCAAACTGATGCCCAAGGTCACTAAGTGAGCTCAGGGCAGAAGTGGGGAAGTCCTGAATCATAGCTGAGTCACTTGGCCCTCTGCAGGACGCTAGTTATCAAAGTAATTGAACAAGATTTTTCGACCTGGGTGCAACCTGGCTTCTTCAAACTGTGGTTTTCAAAGTGCATTCCATGGAACCCTGGAACAGAGGCTTGCTGGGCTTCCTGCCATAGGAAAAGCAGTGGCTCAGTGGCACCTCTTTTGCATGCAGAAGATTTCACTTTCAATCCACAAATAGGGCTGGGAAAGAGTAGTGTAGTTGGAGGGGGGTGCAAAGCACAAAGTTTTGCAGGGAGCCTCCCTGCAGCGTGCAAGCAAAATGGAGGCATTCCTGATCAGTGGTGCAGCTGATTGCCTCTGTTTTGCCCCCACTGCCTGGAATGGCTCTGAAGGGGAGGGGCTGCTTGCACACCACGGTGAGGCTCCCTGCAAAATTTAGTGCTTTGCACCCCCTCTAGCTGTACTACTGGGGAAAGGTTTCCGGTCTGAAATCCTAGGGAGCTGCAGCCAGTCAGTGTTTGACAATATCAAGCTAGACAATATCAAGTGGTCTGACTTGGCATAAGGCAGCTTCATACATCCATATATGCTGTTAATGAGAAGGTACTTGGTGACAAACAAGTCTCCCTGCAAGTTGGTTGTCTGATGTCCCTGAACTTCCCTTTCATTTACAGCTGTAAGAATGTTTTGCACACCTCCCAGGGCTAACTATTGGCTTGCGGGGGATCAGGTTGTCAAGTTGCCAAAACACGATTTCAGGCCACTCGGTGGCCTTTTAACACCTATTTCATGCACAAGTGGAGATAAAACATTATTACAATACAGTACCATCTAATGTTGGCACATCAAGGGACAGGTGAAAGTAGTGGTATCAATTGGGAAGAAGCCAAGCCAGCACCCCATGTCAGCTTGTTTATTTATTTAAATGCAATTCTCACCTGCTTTTCTATGTGAGCACACTTAAAGCAGCCAACCCGGAGCATGGAATGAAAATCAACAACAAAATACAAAGCCAACAGGAAAGCAGGAGAGGTCTAGCAATTACTGTTAGCCATCATTGCTATTATGGAACCTCCACCTTCAGGGGCAGTATACCTCTGAGTTCCAGTTACTGGGGTACAGCACCAGGGCATGGCTATTGCCTTCATGCCCAGCTGTGAGATGCCCATCAGCATCTGGTGGCTATTGTGAGAGACAAGAAACTACTCTTGATTGGCCTCATCCCACAGGGCTCTTCTTATACCTCTGGGTTGAGGATTATTGGCTGCTGTTGCTGAAGATATTCTGGACTTGACTGTTGATGTGTTGCTTACATCATTTTTTTTCTCCTTCAGGGAGAAGTTCTTGTGGTCGGGGAAAGCAACCAGAACTCATGTAACATCTCCCCACTTCCAATCTCTGCAACTTTCTGAGTGACCTGAAACGAAAGGTGACCTACTTCCTCTTGCAGCATTTCGGGTGAAGAGGCACAGTACAGTTCTGAGTAGTTTTGAGTCCCCTTCATATCCTATCTGGAGGGGGCACAATGGCAGCCGTGGACCACCAGTTTCATGAGTTCCCTACGGGAATTAAAACGGAAGAGACAGAAGCACCAAACCAAATGAATGGGGAGGACTCAAGAGGAGTCAGGAAACCTCTCACTTTTGTTAAAGCTGGGGCTGCTAAAGGGTTTCCAAAATGGGGGGCACAACAACAGGTGAAGCAGGAACCAGAAGATGGGTTGGCCCAGCACTGGGAGGCCCAGTGGCAGGAGTTTCTGAAGGCTCTGCATCCTGAACCCACAGGATGGGGTAATCTGCAGCTGCAATGGAGGGAGAATAATGCCAGGGCATTACCTGTGGTCTCCTTGGAGCATGGAGCAGACACCAACGCTAGAGCAGAAGTGGTGGTCCAGATCTCATCAGGTCTCCATGGAGAAGCCCCAGAGGTTTGTCAGAATCTGGGAGCTGGGGACAACGTAGACAGCAAGATGACAAGAGAGCCCATTCTGGCTGGAGAAGACATCAGTGCTGAGATCCAGCGCAAGCGGTTCAGGCACTTCTGCTACCGAGAGATGGAGGGACCTCGGGAGGTTTGTAGCCACCTCCGACAACTTTGCCATCAGTGGCTGAAGCCAGAGAGACTCGGCAAGGAGCAAATCCTGGAGCTGCTGATCCTGGAGCAGTTCCTGGCCATCCTGCCCCAGGAAATGCAGAGCTGGGTCAAGGAGGAGGTTCCAGAGACCTGCGCCCAAGCAGTGGCCTTGGCAGAAGATTTTCTGCTGAGTCAGGAGGAACTCACGGGTTGGGGACGAGAGGTGAGACAAAGAACTGGGGATTTCAGGTGTCCCACATTGCAAATAGCCTCATGAGTATGAGTGTGTGCTGAGTGTGTGAATGCTCAGTGTGTGTCACATGGAGAAATTTTGTGGTTTCTGCCAAGATGGTTAAGCGCCCTACTACCAACAGACCTGTGAATGCCAGGGGCTGTGGAGCCACAGTGCTGAATGAGTGTGGTCATTATTCCTGGTTTGTAGAGCTTATCAGGCTGGCCATTTTGTGGGAAACTGGTTGCTGGACCAAGTGGCTCCTTGTTCTGATCCAGCAAGGCTTCCCCCCCCCCAAGTGGTGTTTTCCTGTCGATGTTCCCCCTTCCCATTCTGTCCTGCACAAAATAGTGCTGTCTCTTTTTCCAGATACAGCTGGGGTCATTTGAGGAAGAAAACAAGGGGACCGCAATGTGTGTTCAGTCATCTTTGGTGATCAAACCGGGGCAGCTGCAGAAAGGGGTCAAGGAAGAGGAGGATCTCCACTTGCTTGGTAAGGGTCTTTCTTGTTATAGGATGACCAGGGCCTGTTGAGAGTGACTGGCAAGATCCAGCTTAACTGTGTCTACTCAGAGTTTTTATTTCCCTCAGCTGAATAAGAAAGGCCTCCCTTCAGTCTTCTACCCTGAACACAGGCTGTCCTGTTTCCTGGAAACTTGAGTGTGTGTGTGTTCCCTTACCACAGTGGTCACCACCAGTAGTGACACGAGAGGTAAGCCATGCCTTTCTGTGCACTGGGGCCAAGAGGTGACCTGGCATGGCTTGATCATCGGAGGGGAGGTGTGTGTGTGTGTGTGTGTGCGTGACAGATTCGAGGTGACCTTCACACTGTGTCTGCTGCCATCTCCCACCAGCCTCCCACAGCTGAGAGCTGCATTGACCTGATCCACTCAAGTGGGAAATGTCTCCTCTGTCTCCTTACTACACTCCTTGTGTGGTTTCGGCACACCTGGAAGTACAGGACTTCCAGTGACCAGGTGAACAAAGAAGCTCCTTTGTTCACCCAATCTCTTTTTAAAAAAAACAACTGAAGAGCTGCATCATGTGGCATCCCTTTCTCTGCGCATGTTTACACACACAAATATAAAAAGCAGTTTCCAATGCTCCATTCATTCTTCCAACATTTCATCGTGCTTCCTTGGGAGCAAGAAACAGAATCTCAGATGCGTGCAGAGGAAGCAGCAGAGCAATGTTAGCTTAGGCTAGTTCCCACCACACTGTGGCATAGCTAGAAGGGGTGCAAAGCACTAGGTTTTGCAGGGAGCCTCACTGTGGCATGCAAGCGGCCCCTCCCCTTCAAATGGCATTGCCTCCATTTTGCTCTTACAGCCTGGAATGGCTCTGAAAGGGAGGGGGGAGGAGCTTGCACGCTGTGGTGAGGCTCCCTGTAAAACTTAGTGCTTTGCACCCCCTCTAGCTGCTCCACTGCCACCACATACACCTGACAGATCATTTTGGTAGTTATATCATAGATCCTTTGAGCCAGCCAGTCTAGCCTATCATACCTCACAAGGTTGTTGTGAACAGAAATTATGGGAGGGGCAGACGCCACATACACCACTCAGAGCAGCCATTTTCAGCCATTGGTCTGCAGGTGTGCCCTGGGAGTTTGGGGGAGGATCATTTGTTAGTAGGGCTTGACAATTTTAGTGCCTTGTCAGTGTGCTGGGAGATGGAAAAGGTTGAAAATCCCTGCCTTAGATGGGGTAAAAATGTGGGATAAAAATGTGTTTTAGAAATGTTACCAGCGTAATAACTGTTACCTTCTCGCCTTTATCCTCCCCCCTTGAAGTCAGTGGAATGACACCTCTGATGCGTTCAGGCTCACCCCCTTTTCATGCAGCTCTGGAGCCAGCTCAGGTAAGGCCTGGGGAAGGGGATGAAGCAGGGGGGTTTGTTTGGTATGGGGCTGAGGGTGATGGATGCTGCTCTCCTGCATTCCCTTCTGTTTCTCTTGGATATTGATTTTTTTTTTGCTAGAACAGATGCAGTTATTACAGATTTTTTTTTGTTCTGATGCAGCTTTTAAATCCTGCAAGAAAAGCCACATCTAGCTGTCATCGGTACCTGTTGGTGGTGTTTTGTGTTGTTCTGGTTTTTTATTTTGATTTCCTTATAAATCAGTAGATCTATAGCAGGGAAACTTATGAAGCATGCAAGAGCGTGCAGGGGACACCAGGGGACCCCCCCCTCCCCGTTCTCAGTCAGACAAACAGAAAACACAACAGAAACAAGCAAGGCTTCAACATCCTCTGGGAAGCTGCAAAGATCAGAACACTCTCCTGAAGGAGGTGTCCTAAAGAAGGAGCCTCCTGAAGGAGAGCAATCCAGAGTGTGGGCACTGTCCAAGAAAAGGCCCTATCCTATGTGTGTCCTAGCCAAATTTAAACAGGTGTTGAGGGGGAGGGATTCTGGATCCAAAGCTAAACTTCTCAATGTTACATCTTCATCCCTCTTTCATGTGAAGCTCCTTATACTGAGCCTACCACTCTAGCCCAACACTCTCCTCTTCTCCAAACTTTGTCTTCTGCTCCATCCCTCTCTTCCTTTTCCAATCTGGGGAGCAGGAGGAGGTGGACATGCAGAGGAAGTGAGTAGGAGGGTGGGTGACCCTGCCATTGGGCTGCCTGAGGTGACAATCCCAATTGGCCTCATGGATGGGCCAGCTGTGAGTGTCTGGAAATAAGGCACTAGACCAGATGGTCCTTTAGTTTGATCCAGTAGGGCTCTTTTAATTGACAAATTCATGTAGCAGAGAGAGGACTGTCAGTAGCCCTTAACCATAGCTAAATGACACTTCCACGTTCAGAGGCAGTATATCTCTTTAAATGAGGAGGACCATTTCTTTCATGTCCTGTTTATGAACTTCCCAGAAGCACCTGGCTGGCCACTGTTGAAAACAGGATGCTGGGCTAGATGGACTGATCCAGCAGGCCTCTTCTTATGGGTTGTGTAAGCTCCCGCCCCAGTTTTTGTGCAGGGTCTCTTTTCACACTGTAAGCCTCTGCGCTGCATCACTGTCCCCTGTGTCTCATCTCTTGGCCATGTTGTGACTTGGATAATCACATCCTGTGTGAGGTTATTTTTGGACCGAGGAAAAAATGTTTTTATTTTTTCAGGGCTTGGTGACTTTTGAAGAGGTGGCTGTGTATTTTACAGAGGAGGAATGGGCCCTACTGGATCCAGCCCAAAGAGCTCTGTACAGGGAGGTCATGCTGGAGAATTATGGGAATGCAGCTTCTCTGGGTAAGGAACATTTTGCCCTTAAGTGTGATGACTTGATAGGTGCTGAAGAGGGAGGGATGTATGCTCAACAATTCACACATAAGGCAGCACTTGCTGTAGCCCACAACTCCCCTCCCCTCCATCCTCCTCTGTATTAGGACAGGCAGCATGTAAATTAAATATCCCTGTTTTTGGCTCTGAAAATGTTGGAGTCTGAGAAAGGGGAGGCGCAAACGTCTTTTCATCTTGGGAGGGCCAATCAAAACACATGTAGTGGGACTAGATCACTTCCCATTCCAGGTGGGCACTGGACTTGGCAAGTGCTCTGTTCTGTTTAAAACCTCAAAAAGCAAACACAGAAGGCTTACATGTCAGAAGCATGTTTTCTAGCGTTGGTTTTTTGAACTTGAGAATGCCAGAAGTAACCCCTATATTCCCTCTCTTTGTTTCCTCCCATAAAGAAGTTTTGATCCCCAAACCAGACTTCATCTCCTGGCTGGAAGGAGGGGAAGATGTCTTTGTCCAGAAGTTTGCAAAAACTGAACGGGAGAGTTCTGCAGGTAGCCCTTGTGGTGGAACTAGGAATGTCTGAGAAATCTGCAGAAGGGGAGCTGTGTTGTCTATTAGCGGAAATGATAAGGAGCTTGTGCAAAGTTTCATGGGTTTCAAATGGCTTACGTGGCAGGAACAACAGCTTAGAACACTTGTTTTGTGTGCAAGAGGTCCCAAGTTCAATCTCTGGCATCTCAGCTCTGTCCTCTGCCCAAGACCATGGAGAGCTGCTGATGGCCAGACATACTGAGCTAGATAGACCACTGGACTGTCTTAGTGTAAGAAGCTGCATGCAGACTAAGGGTGAAGATATAGCATTGATATATTAAGATCTGAATCAAGAATACTCTGTTGTATTACCATGGCCAGCCCACCCATGAAGGGAACATTGCTCCATCTGCAATAGGAGGAGGGAGTAAGATTCAGGCTGCTTACTTACTCAAGCAGGAAATGGATCCTCCCCCATGTGCTGTGTGCATAGTTATGGGCCAACTTTGCACATCTCATTCCGTGTTCTTAGATTTTCTCCCTCTCTGAAACAGGGAATGATTTCTTTGAGGTTCTCTCTTTGTCTGTGTCCCAAACAGATTTCACCTCTGTGAATAAAATCAAAAAAGAAAATCCTCAGGGGCAGGAAGACCTTAAACCAGGACAAATACCCGAGATTTCCCCAGGTGAATCTCAAGAGGATATTTGCCTGTCAACTCAGGATTGTGAGAGTGAGTAGTCATTGTGGGGCCGGGGCGGGGGGGGGGGGGAGAAGGAGAAAGATCATGGCATAGCCCAAGATGCAAGATCTCGGGTTCAATCCCTAGCCTCTCCAGTTAAAAGATCATTGGTGGTAGGGCTGGGAAATGTTGGAGAGCCATTGCCAATTGCAGTAGATGCTATTGAGGAAGGAGGACCTGACACATGGTCTGACCAAAAAAAGAAGAGGACAGCTTCAAACTGACACAAAAGAGGAGATAAATCTCCAGCGAGTGCCAAGCAAAAATCATTTGAGTTGTACAACATGTTTCAATAAAATCTTTGCCAGGGATGATAGCTGCCAGTTCTTCTGTTGCAAAAAGAAAAAAGAAAAAGAAAAAAAAAGTGTGTTTCTAACTTAGCAATTTTCAACCAGTGTGCCCAGACAGGTCCGCAGCTGTTCCATGGGAGTTTAGAACACCAAGCAGTTGAAAATCGCTGAAAAACTTCCAGGTTCTGTGGCTCTGTTTCCAGGGCACCTATCTGTAGTAGAGAATTGTCCGTCCCTTTTCCTCTGCCAGCTAGTGACACTGAAGCAATAAGAAGGGCAAGGAACTTTTGCTGAACTGGACTTATGTGTCTGTAAACCTTGTAGAGTGATCTTGGCCTTGGGAAACATACATTGATGGATAATATAGTATTGTATGTAGCCTTTTTTGAAGGCCCCTAGCCTATATTCAGTACTATTTGAGTATAGTTGAGTAAGACACCCACCTGGATCAAAAGTGTCTTTCAGCCCTATTGTTCTGTTTGTCATCAGTTATATGAAGTGATCCCTACCTGTTGTCTTCCTCTTCCCAAC
Organism: Tiliqua scincoides; assembly: GCF_035046505.1. Lineage (NCBI taxonomy): Eukaryota > Metazoa > Chordata > Lepidosauria > Squamata > Scincidae > Tiliqua > Tiliqua scincoides. The sequence continues at coordinate 265,657,797 of NC_089822.1, forward strand.
AGGTGATGATATTGCTAGTGAGAGTGAGGAAGGGACCACACAGCGAGAAGGTGCTGCGACAGCCGGATCACCTGAGTCGTCACCAGGAGGATTTCGGGGGGACATTTCTGTGAAATCCGAATCCTGCGGTCAAGCCTATGAGTCTGACAGGCAGCAGTGGCACCAGACTGTGAGGATGTGGGGCGTATCTGTTCAGAAAGTGGAAAATGTCATGGCAGATAACATTGGTGTAATTCCCATGGGAGAGGAGAGCCACATGTGTCGCAAATGCGGGCAAACGTTTGAGCACCAGTCAGGACTGATTGTGCACCAGATGATTCATACAGCAGAGAGACCCTATGAGTGTCTCGAGTGTGGGAAAAGCTTCTGTCAGAGGGAGAATCTGCTTGCACACCAAAGAATCCACTTAGGGGAGAGGCCTTATGAATGCCTTCAGTGTGGCAAGCACTTCAGCACAAGGTCACATCTCATTACTCACCAGAGAATCCACACAGGCGAGAAACCTTATGAATGCCTTCACTGCTCCAAAAGCTTCAGCAACAAGTCCTCGCTGGTTACACACCAGAGAATCCATACCGGAGAGAAGCCGTACGAGTGCCCAGAGTGTGGGAAAAGCTTTTGCCAGAGTGGGCAGCTGATCAGACACCAGAGAATCCACACCGGGGAGAAGCCTTATGCGTGCCCACAGTGTGGAAAATGTTTCTGTCAAAGAGGACAGCTGATCAGGCACCAGAGAATGCACACGGGGGAGAAACCTTATGAATGTCTTCAGTGTGGGAAGAACTTCAGTAGGAAATCTTATCTGGACATCCACTTGAGAGTGCACACAGGGGAGAAGCCCTACAAATGCCTGGAGTGCGGGAAATGCTTCTGTCAGAGCGCCCAGTTAATCAGACACCAGCGAATTCACACAGGGGAGAAACCTTTTGCGTGTTCTGAGTGTGGGAAGAGCTTCTTCCAGAAAGAAAAGTTGGTAAGACATCAGCGAACCCACGTGGAAAGGAAGCCGTATGAGTGCCCCGAGTGTAAAAAAAGCTTCCTGCGGAAAGATAAGCTCATTCATCATCAGAAAACCCATGTGGGGCTTGAAACACTGAGCGTTTCCTTCTTTAAAAATGCTTAATATTGCAAGTGTTTGGCAAAGTACATCTTGTCACTAGAAGGTTTCTGCAGTCGCCGGGGCCCTCCCAAATTTAAGAGGGGAAAGACACATTCTTGGCTGGATCACGGCCAGTTCTCTGGAGCCCAGCATCCTGTTTCCAACAGCGGCCAACCAGATGCCTTTGGGAGGTCATAGTCAGGACCATCATCTTTTGGAATCTTCTGAAAGGCTGGGAGAATATTCTGCTGTGCATTAGGCTTAACTCATTGGCCACCCCACGTGGAAGAGGAGGTCCTAGAAGTGGTAGAGACCAAGTTAGCATGGAATAAAGACTGCTTTTTGTGTTAGAACCAAAATTCAGGAGGACATCCCACAATCCTTCTGGCTGAAAATAAAGATAAAGCATTCCATGGGATGTTTAATACAGGCAGGTTTCTCCAGCTTGGATGTGTCCACTGGATAATGACTTCCACAACTTTGCAGTCTGTCTGGGGCCGCTAGTGTACCTTTAATTATTATGATGTGGTTTTTATACCAACTTTCAGTTGGGGGAGTAGCCTTCTGGAAGGATTCCATGCCTTGAAACGGTAACCAGGACTGAGCCAAAATTTCATCTGGTCCAGTGGCATAGCTAGAGGGGGTGCACAGCAGTAAGTTTTGCAGGCGCCTGAACGTGCCTCTTCAGAGCCATTCCGGTCAGTGGGAGCAAAATGGAGGGGAACTCTGTTTTGCTCCCACCTCCCAGAATGGCTTTGAGGGGGAGGGGCCACTTGCATGGCTTGTTCAGGTGCCTGCAAAACTTAGTGCTATGGACCCCCTCTAGCTACACCGCTGATCAAGAGGTTTCAGCAGAAAAGATGCCTTTTGAAGAAAGCAATTTGTTAGTCAAAGAGTCTTCTGGCACTTGAAAGATTAACAAATTGCTTCCAACGAAAGCTTTTGGGGAATGCAGTCCACTTCAACAGATGCCTTTGTTGGAAGATATTTAGAACTCTATATGGGAATACATGGGAGGAGAGAGAGAGAGAGAGAAAGACATTGTAAAAGGTGGGATCAAAGGGCTGTGGAATGGAAGAAGTGACAGTCAGTGGCCATTATTATGTAAAGTTAACATTTAAGAAACTGGTAGTGATAATTCCCATCAGCGGCAGGGTTAATGAACTAAGATTCTGAGATAGGAGCAATAGTTCTCTACCACAGCCTGAAGGGGTGGAGCCAGTCCCAGGAAAGGGTGGAACTAATTACTGTCCCACAGCCTTTTGACTCCTAACTCTTTCCGTTCCCTCCTTGCGTCCCCATTTGTAACACCCACTGACTGGGGATGAACCTTACTGCACCTGATGACACAGACTCTAGTCCCCAGAAGCTTCTTAAACTGCAGACCTGGGCACATATACCTGTGAGCAAGTCCCACCGAACACGATGGGACTTGCTGCCAGGTAAACATGTCTCAGATTGAGCAGCTAGCCTTGAGGGTAGTAAAATCTGTTTGGTGAAGCAGACTGACACACTCTGGACGCTGTTTCATTCACAGCAGTTTGGTGTCCCCTGCCACTGCTTCTGCACCCCTGCTTCCGCTTCAGGGTGCCAGTTCGACTTCACCCACCGTCTCCTCCTTTCCTGATGTTCGTCTCTGCTGCCTTAAATAGGAGTTAGCCAGTCACATTCAGAGCATGGTCACGCAACCTTGCAATACACCACAGGACAGGTGCCATCATGCTTTAAAAGCTGTTGGAAACCTTGAGTATTTATGCCTAATAAAGGTTGACTTGACTTGACTTGACTTGAGTGGAAGCAAAGGATTCTGAGGGTTTTGACAAAGAATTAAGAGCCACCTGAAACATTAAGAGCAGTTTGACACAGTCTTGGCTACTGCAGGAGAAGGAAGCTTTGCATCATTTTGTGGTGCCCGCCTTTCCCCAAAAGATCTCGGGCCTAAAGCTCCGAGTGCCAAGCAACCATTTTCTATCTCCCAAGAACTCCACTGTGGCCAGTTTTAATGATGTTCTATTCTTAGGGTTGCAGAAAATATTTCTTGAGGTCCCGTCTGCAGCTGTAGCAGAGTTTTTGTTTTAAATCTTGTAATTGTTTTCTGTAGCACCTGTCATAATGTTTGAAGACTGGGGGAGGGGGAGATATAGGAAGAAGGACCTTTCCTGTTGCCTGACTTCCCGGGTGCAGCAAATGAATCCCAAACCCCTTGTAGGTCACACGTCCTTTCACCTGGTGCTTGGGTTGTAAGGAACTGTTTGAACCAAAGGAAGGGATAAGCATGTGGCTTCATGAGCTTTGTCTGCAGCTTAGGGGAAGGCTGGAAGAACCTTCTGGAATGAAGGTATCATGTAGTTTCACATGCCAGTTCGCAGGGCCAGCCCATCCATGGGGCTGACTTGAGGCAGCTGCCTAAGAGACACCCAATTAGGAGGGGGTACTGTCTTGGTTGACCCATTTGCCTCAACTGCACCCTCCCTGGATTGGAAAAGGAAGCTGTGGACAGGGTGGAAGCGGAGTTGTGGAAGAGAGGAAAGTGATGGGCTTTAGCAGAGGTATAAAATATAAGGCCCGTAGCCTGCATCCAAGCCCAGTTATCCCTGTGCGGCTGCCCTTTCAGCAGCTCCACTTCTGCTAAGGTGTCACTTCACAGAGCACCTCAGCTGTGAAGTGATGTCTTGGTAAAAGTGGCGCTGCTGAAAAAGCAGCCTGTGTGATGATTGGGCTCTCTCAGCCTGATCGTTGGGCTGTCCCATCTCTTGAAAGTATGTTCAAGATTTGCCACTTTTCTGTCATTTGCAATTAATGAGTTCTTGCATGAGAACAAAGTGCTTACTTCTGGCCATCATCTGCTTAATGACATCACTTCCTGCTTAACGATGTCACTTCCAGCCTTCAGCAGGCGCCATGAATGCTATTTGTCCTGCTGTTATGAAATGAATTTGATGCCTCTGGGCTGGAGGGTCAGAGACTCTAGCTCAACACTTTCCTGTCTGCTACCCTTCTGCTATGTTCCCGCTTTCTTCTCCAATCCAGAGAGTGGGAGGAACAGGTTGGTACGTCACCCAGTAGTGAAGGCAGGACAGTATTTGACTTGCCACTTTAGGCACTAGGAAGCACCTGCCAATATGGATTGATGTTTTGCTGACAGCTGCCAAGGGGCAGTTAGATTCCCCATGCACAGATTCTGCTCTGAACCACACATACGGAATGAGTGTGCTGACCCAGAAAGAAGAACCAAAGAGGCGGGTCACATCTGAAAAAATATTGGCAAATGCAGTTGCTGTGTTGTGTCTCTGTGTACCACTATGTGTATCTATGTATATATTGACAGGTGGATTTGGATATGTTCGGCACTGACTCTCCACTATGTTGCCATTCTGACTCTTCATAGTTCTCTAGTAGCTGTCACCTGAGAGTGTGTATTTGGATGTTTCTAATTATTGTTAACTTCCCTGCCCCTGCAATTGTGGTAAAAATCAGAATTTCAAAGTGTGCTCCAATCATCATTGCTGAGGGGGTGTTTGTACGGTGGGAGGCAGCTTGGCCCACAACTGGGACATCATCTTTTCCATCTGTTATAGGCCTGCCTAGTGATACAAATGGGTCCTGCCATATCTTGGGTCCTGCCTGTCATATAGCAAGACATCATCTTGCTGGTTTAAACTGGCTTTGCAATCCCCTCATCGTATCAGTTGTAGTTTCTATCCAGCATGTTTGACATAGACACATTGCATAACGTTGGCAGGGATTTTGGTAAAAATGGGAGGAGTTGTAGTGGCAGGTGTTCCGATTAGAAATGGCTTCCTTAATTTTTTTAAAAAATTACTTTATAACTTGCACAGGTGATGGCAGAGAGCTACCCACAACATATAATTATATAGCCATTGAGGCAGGCTGGGCAGTAAGTTTGGTAAAATACAAGCCTCCCCCCAGTCTCTAGAACTCTCATACCCTCCCAACAGTTAAAATCTCTCTACTAACAAGTCAGTGAAATGCTTTTTCAACCTTGATTGCAAACTGAGTTGGACTAGTTGGCAGAAGGAGGTATGAATGACAAGAAACAGATTGTTTCCAACAAATTTTAGACAAACTACAACCACCTCCCTTCAAACATCCCCATTTCATTTGAATTCTACCACTATGTAACAGCCAAAACCTTAACTTATTGAACTTATTACATGGTGTGACACGATCATTTATGGAAACACACACACAGACAGAGTATGAAAAGGAGATGCTTCACAGTCAGGCATAAAAGCTTTGGTTGGGATCCAAACAGATAGTGTTAGGCTTGCTCAGAGGGAATCTAGGCTTCTCTTTTAATAGCAGACCTACCCCACAGCACAGCTAAAGTCGCTTTTTGAGAATCTCCATTGTGGAAGTAGTTTGCTTTGTGGCAGAAGGGCTTATTGTTAGAGAAACAGAGACCCAAAGATGTCTCGGGCATACAGAACTACTTACAAGGTGCTTGGGTTCCTTGTACTACCCTGGTCACAATACTTTGACAAGCTATAAAAAAAACTCTACAGGGAACCTTGTTCTGTTTGATTCCCACAGTCAGTAATCATTACAGGGCCTTGGGTAGAGAATGGGTCTCTGATTTCACCTGTGGTGTAACTGTTGGCTGTGGGCCATGATGTCTAAGGAACCGTAAGGACCAACAAACATTTCTTCAAAAACTGTGGCTGCGGCAACATTATGATTGTGAGCTTTTTCCTGTCCTGTTGAAACAAAATATTGGTACCATTCACCATGGCTGTCAAAAGACTGTTGTGTATCTGTCTGGAATACAAGATTTGGTCTGTAAGTAAGAGATAAATAAGGTTGGGTCTTTGCTCCTCTAAGGCAGAGATTCCAAATTACCGCAGACACTCGCCTATAAGTCGACCCCCACAGATAAGCCGAGGGCAGGTTTTGAGCCAACAGTCATGGAATTTTCTATGACCCTCTGATAAGTTGGGGGTTAAACTTAGGGGGGTGTCTGAGTATAGTTTTGTCTGCTTTTACCCCAGGCCAGATCCTGAAAAATAACATACCACTAATTGTTACCTAAGAACTGTAGTCTCTAATTTATTAAAAACATAGTATTTATTTATTTATTTATTAGATTTGTATTCCGCCTTTCTCCCCGAAGGGCACCCAAGGCAGCTAAGATTATAAGATTTAAATCATAAGATTTAAATTCTGGTCTTCACCACCTTTTTGTAAGCACTATCAGAGTAAGTGCATTGTAAACAACATACCAGTAGAACAGTGGTTCCCAACCTGGTATTCATGTACTCCCAGGAACACTCAACAAGACCTTTAGAGGTACTTGAAAAAGAATGGAATAATGGTAGAAAAAGAATGCTCCAGAATGCTTTGCAGGGTCAGCAAGGCAGGAAGGGAGGTAGCTAGTTGGCTGTGAAAGCCCCACCAATAGCTAGTTTTTGGTCATCAATTCATGTATGAACCAGTGATTGAAAACCAGCACAGTAAAAAAGCTGAAACATAATATGCAAAGTGATCAATTACCCAGAATTTCTCAGCACACTTCTGGTGCAAAACAGTGCAAAGGCAGAGTGTTCTGTTCTTCAAACAGATGGAAAGAGAAAATATGTGATGAATATATGAAGTCTGAGCTTCCATATGGAGGAGGTGAAGGCTTGTATTATTACAGATATTTTGCTAATATGAAGGGTGCAATTTATGGAAATGGGCTGCCAAGGGATATGCAAGTGAAAAAGGTTGGGAACCACTGCAGGAGATCCATGAATCAAATCCACCTTTAAGGTGTCTGGTGTGTTAAGCCAAAAGCTCTACGTACAACATACAACCCATAACACATAACTGGGAGTGTGCAATTCAATGCACAGCAGAGAGACGAGATATTTGCAACCCTTTTTACTCAGAAGTAGATCCACTGCTTTCCATGGGTGTTATTCTTAAATAATGGTGCACTGAATTGTATCCTGGGAAGGAGGGTCCCATCCTGGTGTTTCAAAAAACATCTGTTTGCTTGCAAATTGCTTGCAATTTGCTTTTTGCAATTGCTTGCATTGCCTGCAAATGCTTGCAAAGCAGAACCAGGCTGCAGCAGAAGGAAGGAGAATAAAAGGTTAACTTTGGCTGGAATGTCCTAGGAAAAGTACGTACTATAGCAACTAAGGAGGTGCCTGCCTGAGCTTAGCTGAGAAAAGAAACTGTTCAGAGCTGAAAGGCTCTGCCTTCTGATTGACCCGGGGATAAGGTGAGGTGATAATTGGAGCTTGATTACTTGGCAAAAATTTCATGTACTATAAATGTACTCAATTTCATGTGAGTATGGTAAGTTGTGCCACCAAAAAAACAGGTCAGTGAGCCATAGGAGTAAGGTATTATATTGTATTGGCAACCTTCAGTCTCGAAAGACTATGGTATCGCGCTCTGAAAGGTGGTTCTGGCACAGCGTCTAGTGTGGCTGAAAAGGCCAATCCGGGAGTGACAATCCCTTCCACACCGGGAGCAAGTGCAGTCTGTCCCTGGTCTGTCTCCCTGGCTATGGGCCTTCCTTCTTTGCCTCTTAGCCTCAGACTGCTGGCAAAGTGTCTCTTCAAACTGAGAAAGGCCATGCTGCACAGCCTGCCTCCAAGCGGACCGCTCAGAGGCCAGGGTTTCCCACTTGTTGAGGTCCATCCCTAAGGCCTTCAGATCCCTCTTGCAGATGTCCTTGTATCGCAGCTGTGGTCTACCTGTAGGGCGCTTTCCTTGCACGAGTTCTCCATAGAGGAGATCCTTTGGGATCCGGCCATCATCCATTCTCACGACATGACCGAGCCAACGCAGGCGTCTCTGTTTCAGCAGTGCATACATGCTAGGGATTCCAACGCGTTCCAGGACTGTGTTGTTAGGAACTTTGTCCTGCCAGGTGATGCCGAGAATGCTCCGGAGGCAGCGCATGTGGAAAGCGTTCAGTTTCCTCTCCTGTTGTGAGCGGAGAGTCCATGACTCGCTGCAGTACAGAAGTGTACTCAGGACGCAAGTTGATCAGATTTCTTGTTCCATTTGGCAAAGCCGAATGGACTTTTCTCCCACTCATTAACAGAGGACACAATCCATAATGGCTTTCTCCTGCTCAGGTTTCATTGACATGAACAGAAGTCTGGTACCCTGTGGGTCAGCAATTTTCAATGTTTCTCTTCACATGGCACACTGACTTCTATCAGGGACATGCAGTGGGTGGGGAGGCAGGTGAGGCGGAGCCTCCCCACTGGAGGTTTGAAAAACGCTGCTGCTGTGAAAGGCATGCAAGCACTCTCAACCCACATGCAAAGCTTTGCGCATGGGTTGAGAGCACTTGTGTGCCTCCCCCAGCAGTGGCGCTTTTCGAAGGACTCTGGTGGGGAGGTTCTGCCTCCCCACCCACCACATGTCCCTGACCTCTATGGTCTTCGCCTCTTGTGATGTCACTTCTGGGTTTCGGCTGTTCTGGGTTCTGCACTTCTTTCTCTAGGGCAAGTGTCTGTAGTAATGAATTGTGTGACCCTCTTCCTGTGCCGGCTCTGTTTATTTGTTTGTTACTACAGACAGTTGCCCTCAAAACAGAGCTGCAGAACCCAGGAGAGATTTTCAGCTCTTTTCAAACACTGCACTCCAAATTCCTGCAGCACACCAATGTGCCATGGCACATCGGTTGAAAATGGCTGCTGTGGATCATAACCCCCCCTCCCCAGTAGCTTATTCATCTCCTTTTATGGCATTGCATGTGCCGATTGAGATTTGTGGCTGTCCCTGTCCTTCCTAATGTTAGGACTGTCTCGCTTGATGAATGTACTATTTTGAGGGGAAAGTGATGTCCAGGTTTGTGTGTTGTTTTCCAATTTGTCACTAGCTTTTTCTCCTTAAGTGTGATTAGCAATGTATCTTGCTAGTAATTTTGCTTTCAGAATGGTGTTGCTATATGTTTCTGGCTGGGAAGGGATACCTCATTTGTAGAAAAATTAAAAACAGCCTTCATCAAGTGCGTGACATTTATTTCCCCCACCCACCATACTGGAAGTGTGCACCATGTAATGAAATGTATCCTGCTTGATCCCATGCTCACTTGTGACTTTTATTAGTGGCCCAGCATGACAATGGCCTTTGAGACTCTTGGTAATTTCTTAAGGGGGGGGGTACCAAAGCATTAAGCATCAGTTTTACAGGTGCCTGAATGCGCCATGCAAAGCGGCTCCTCTCCTTCAGAGCCATTCCGGATGATGGGAGCAAAACGGAGGTGAACGCTTTGATCTCCTTTTTAACAGACCAGGTAAACCTAGGTGGGTCCCAAAAGAGTGTTGTTTTAAAAAAGTGGGCAATGATTAAATGTAAAAATACCCCAAAGTACGTTCCACGTGATTTGCTTTCTGTTTTTAAATGAATTGTGCTAGAATCACACCAAACATGCTACTAGCAGGCTAGAAATGTCGCTTCCTCATATTTTCTATCTAAAAAAAGAATGCAGACTAAGTTCTTACTGCTGATGCAAAATGGAGCAGGTTCTCAAGATGGAATCAGACGGAGGCCTTGCTTTTTACCTGTTCTTTGCCAATCGAGTTTTGGTCCGCCGGCCTAATCTGCCTGAGCACTTCTGCCATGAAGACAGGTGCGAAGAACTCAGGGGCCTGATCACTGGCATCCAGCCTGGCTCTTCTTATATTCCCTCCCACTCTGCTGTACAACACTTGTAACCTGTGTTGGACTTTTCCTCCATCAACTTGTCCTATCCACTTTTACAGGCCTCTAGGCCAGCTGCCATCACCACATCCTGTGGAAAGGGGTTCCACAGATTAATTACACACTAACTAGGTCAAGAAATATTTCCTTTTGGGCGCAATCCTAACTCCTTATGTCAGTGCTTTCCAGCACTGGCATAGCGGTGCCAATGGGCCGTGTGCTGCATCCTGCAGTTGGGTGTCACTCAGGGAGGCCTCCTCAAAGTAAGGGAACATTTGTTCCCTTACCTCAGAGCTGCATTGCCCTTATGTCAGTGCTGGAAAGCACTGACATAAGGAGTTAGGATTGTGCCCTGAGTCTGTTCTAGCTCTCCCGCCTGTCAATTTGAGCAGATGTCCCCTGGTTCTGGTGTTGTGCAGGAAGGAAAAGAACTTCCCTCTGTCCAACCTACTATGTTTTTCATTCCATGCCTCTTCCCTTTATCAGTACAGGGCTGCGTGCAGACGACATGCCCTCAGCTTCCACAAATAAGTTGACTGTTCTTCCATCAGTGGCTCAGGTCTGTAGCTGGAGGGGGGCCAGGGTGGGAATTGTCCAGCAGTTTGCCCACCTTCTCATTTATGGGCCTTTGATGTTTCTCCATATTTATCCTTTAACTTTGCACACCAGTATTTTATATACCCATCATAATTGCCCACCCTGAAAAAATAGTCATCCACCCATCTCTAGAATCCTGACTATGGGCCTGCTGTGGCTTAGGGAGGGACAGCTGGCAAGAGTTTTTTTTTTATTGGCAGGAATGAGGAGCAACTCTTCTGAGTTGGGTAAGTTTGTGGGAGAGCAGCAACCCAATCTGAAAATGAGATTGAAAAACTCATATGCAAACATGTGCTTGCCAAAACATACCACTGTCCCTTCTTGGCCCACCAGCCAAGGGACTGCAGAAAAATGGTGGCATCCATCTGTTTTCTCCCTGTTTTTGCTTGGCTCATGTCTGATTGGAGTCAAGGCTCCAGTGGGGCTGACAGCACATAGCAATGATGTCCTTGCTAGGCCTTTGATGACTCTGCTGAGTTGGATGTTGTCACAGCTGCGAGAAGTAGTGCAGGAGATCATAAGAACAGCCCCACTGGATCAGGCCATAGGCCCATCTAGTCCAGCTTCCTGCATCTCACCGCGGCCCACTAAATGCCCCAGGGAGCACACCAGATAACAAGAGACCTCATCCTGGTGCCCTCCCTTGCATCTGGCATTCTGACATAGCCCATTTCTAAAATCAGGAGGTTGCACATACACATGGAGACAACAATCAGCTAAGTCAAGGGTGGGGGCACTGCTACCAGTCTGTTTAAAGGACTGGTGGAGGGATAAGAGAGGAAGGAGTAAGAGGGGAGGGGGGAGATCAGAGGGAGGGAAATTAGTTTTGTCTTATAACCTGCATTGACATTTGTAGACTCTTATATTCTTCGGAGTTATCTACCCATTTTGTGGATCTTATCTGCAGAACAGTGGAAGTGGACTCTCTGTGTCCTTGCTGTAGCAGACAAAAGCCTCCTATGCAATTGTTGGAGGGGGGGAACCCCTCTTAAGTTGATAAAAGGAAAAGCCTAACTGTTGAGAGGAAACCAGTGCAAATGTTCTAAGACTCTGGTATTAAGTGTAAGGGCTACCACCAATAGGACTAAAGAACCTGAAAATGTTAAAGAATATTCCCACCTAAATTGAATTTCCTGCCTCAAGTGAAAAGGCTGGAGCTGGCTAAACAAGCAGATACTGCCTCAGAAGGCTAGAACCTTCTAGCCCATTGCCAAGTGTGGGCATGGGGGTCTGCAATCTTCTGACAGCAGAGTATATAATGGATAGAAAAGTTTTGTTATGGGCTCAGTCCCATGAACTGCAGCCCAGGAGAGAGCTTAGGTCAGTGCCAAGGCAGCCAGCTTCAGTCCCACGGACTTAAGCCTTGGCTGCCATGGTAAGGGAATTGGTCTAAGGCAGCGTTTCTCAACCAGTACCAGCAGTGCTACTTGAGGTGGTATCTGGTGGTACTCCTGCCATCTGGCAGCAAGACCAGGAAAACAACACAACAGCAGTAGGAGGCTTGCTTTGGTGGGCACAGCTCAAAAAAGCGTGGGTTGTATGCCTCACGTGGCAGTAGCGCTTTTTGAAGGACTCCCCTGCCTCCCCACTCACTGCACATCCCTGAGTCTTCTTTTCTTGTTAGATGCACCCAGTGGCATAGCTAATGATCATGTAGCCTGGTGCCATGCTCAAATTGTTGCCCCAGAAGTGATGTCATGACCGGAAGTGATGTCACACCTGGGCTTTTTTAAAAGTGAAAATTGGGAGGAACCCACCTCCTCCCCCCAGCAGCTCTCTACCCACTTGCTCTGCTGCCTCCCCCCAGTCAGTGGCATAGCTAAGGCATCTATATGCTACCTGGAGTCAAAGATTTGTAGCCCCCCCCCCCTGACAAAATCAATCAATAAATAAAAAGTGTGCCCCTGATAGGTTCGAGACACTGTACTGGGGTGAAGAGGGATGGTTATTCTCTCCTTGCTAAATATAAGAGGGGCACCTCTTGAAAAAGTGCCTTTTACCCAGTTAGCAGGGGGAATTGTATTATGATATATGTAAATGAGAGCTGACTCATATTAACACAATTGGTTTCATGCTGTATCATGACAACATATTGCAACCTGTCAATAACATAATAATATGTCACTGGCTCTGAGAACAATCAGTCTCATAAATAGGTTTTGAGTTAAGAAAATCCACTTTTTGTTCCATAAGGCAGTTGTGTTTTCATTTTATGGTTAATTGGCCATAACTTTTGATAGAATACAGATATTCCAGTGTAGCTTGTTGCATTGCACTCTGCATTAAATTACCTTTCCAACGATATATAACATGATGGTATTATTCATACATACCAAGATTTTCACAATTTTGGTCACTAGTGTCAAGCTCAGCTTGTTGCCCCCCTAAAGCTAGATGCCCAGTACAACTGCTACCCCCTGCACCTCCTTAGCTACGCCACTGCTTCCAGGCCTGCCCGACAGTGCTGCCGAGAGACCAGGCAGGAGGGAGACTGGAAGCCCCTCCGAGGATGCCCCTCGCCCGCCCCACCGCAAGCTCCAGGCGGGGGACCAGCAGAGACCCCAGTCTTGCACTTCGCAGCGCATTGGATGCTTCGGATGGAGGAGGAGGAGGAGGAGGGGAAAGGAGGGTCCAACCAGCGATGCTCTGCCAGGAGGCCTTCCTTTGTACAGGCATTGCGAGGGTTAACAGAAGCGACTCCGGATTCCTAGAGAAGTGAATGGGAAGCCAGTCCCTGCTCCGCCCCTTCCTCTGCCTCCCTCCTCCAGGCCGGCAGTCCTCCCTGGTGGCTCCCTTTGGGGTGGTGAGTGGGTCATGTTCTGGGGGTTTGTGTGACAGGGACAAGGCCAAAGGGGGGGCAGTGTCAGAGCTGGAAGAGTGGCAGGAAGAGCCGGGCGCAGGAGGGACGCCCGAGAACCATGTTGGAGCCCAGGGACTGTCCCTGAAAGGGAAGGGGGTGGGGGCTTCTCAAGTGCCTTGTCTTTTAATTGCATGTCCTTCAGATCCTCCCTTCTTGCTTGGACTGTTTTCAGTTTCTTTGCTCCTGGCGTGAACAGAGGCAGGTGGAATAAAAATCCTTCCTAAGTGTGCTGGGGTTTGCAGCCGAAAAGGATCCATCCAGCATCCAGGCCTGACCCAGGGAAGTCAAAGCCCCAGATCTCTGCTCTGCTCTGCTCTCCCATAGCCTGGGTCAAAACATCTGCATCATTCCAGGTGTGTGTCTCAGCGGGGCGGGTGGTGGTGGGGGTTTCATTCCACTTATACAGTGTTTCTCAATGTTTGTCTTCTAAGGAACTGGTGACACTTCTCGGTTGGGCTCTACTTACTCCAAGGGTGCCATAAATGTGCTTTATGATATGTTTATGACACCTATTGCTGGCGTTGAGCGCCAGCACTATTGGCCATTACGACTGGGCCCTTAGAGAGATAATAGAAATTCCTCCTGCGACTGCTCTGGGAAACAGCTCTGCCAAGATGCCCCCATTACATCTGACTTCCTCCTGCTCCCTGCACTGGCAAATCAGGGTGTCCTCCCCCCCCCCCCCAAAGCAGGTATAATCATCCAAGTTGCAGGACATCACCTGGAATGGATACAGTACCTGTCTTGTGTGCTGCTCAAGGTCACTCCTAGGGACTGGGCTTTGTGAAAGAACAGCTGCAGGAGGACTGAATGGAGGCAGACACTGCAGCAGGAAATGTGGGTCTCGGTGGGCCTGAAACGCTTTGAAGGAGCAAGGACTGCAAGGAGAGGATGGTGGTGACTAGGCAGGCGGATGGAGGAAGAATGAGGATGTGTCTCACCCAGCTGAGGCATTTTTGGGTCAGGGAAATAGTGTCCATTTGCAGAAGGAAGAGGGCCCAAAGGGTCAATGAGTTCCCATCAGGCTTGTCTCCCTTACAGGCGGTGGGATGGCATCAGGGCCACCTTGCAGACCATCTCCTCTTCGTCATGGAGCGGAATCAGCTACTCTGCAGCCTGTTCAGGTAAGGGACAGATCACCAGAGCAACGTGCAAGGAACACCTTGTTGTCCTACTGTCTTCCAAGCCTTTTCGTATTGTCCTTTAAATATTGTATTTGACCACTCAGAAGAGTGTGTGTGAACTCCAGAGAACTCCAGCAGCTGGAGAGTCAGATTACCAGTAAAATCCTGTAATTTGTCTCCATCTATTAATATGCCCTCGCATGTTGTCGGATGTTCCTTAAAGTTGAGAATATGTTTCTCTAAGCAGCACTCTTCCTTTTCCCACTGCATCAGGGAGGGGGGCCTTGATCATGGTGGCTGGAGTGAGGAGTGGAGGGGAATCTTTTCTCCCTTTATAAATCCGTTACACACTGCACTGTCCTTCCAAACAGTTTTAAGTGTCCTGCGAGTCTCGCCAGGGAGCCTCTACCCCCTCCTCTTCCAGTTGGACACCGTGGCCCAGCTGCTGCTGCTGGCCATTTGCTTCATCATGATTTGTTTTAGATTTCAGGGTTTGAATGAATGCCAGATGGACGCAGCAGGGTGCGTGTGCGCTGAGGGCAGGCTGAGGTTCTGAAGTGGCCTAACCAGATTATGGCCCAGGTCAAGAGCAGGCTCAGTGAACACCGCAATGTTCTATCAAAAGGGTGGAATGTTATCTCTGGGAACAGAACTTTTTTATTTTTTCCTTCCAGGGTCTGGTATCCTCTGAGGTGGTGACTGTGCGTGTCAAAGAGGAAGAGGAGGCTCTGCCAGATCCAGGCCAAAAGGCTTTGTACAGGGATGTCATGCCGGAGAATTATGGGATGGTGGCTTCTGTGGGTAAGGGTATCCTTCAGTCTTGGTTTGTAGGAACCAAAGGCATGAGTTGATCTTCTTGATTCCCACTGTTAGGAGTGAACCATAAAATGGGGCATGTGGGGCTGGAAGTCATGTCCTGGATATGCCTAATGTTCCTTGCTGTTAGAGAGTTGATCATGGCCTGACTGATGCTCTCTGGACCTACAAAATGCACCACTTGTACCTGACCGTGGTTCTTCCCAATGCTCCGCCCTTCCGCCACCCTGGAGCATCTCTCCACTGCCTCAAATCTCCTTACCGGCATTTATCAAACTTGCCTCCAATGACGGTGCATCCTCCACCTCCCGGCACTTTTGCAGCTCTGCCTGGGGCTGGCCTGGAGCCAGCTCTACTTACTCCAAGGGTACCATAAACATGCTTTACGGCACAGCACTACTTCAAGGGTACCATAAATATGATTTACGGCATGTTTATGACACCTAGCGCTGGCCCTGAGCTGCAGCACTATTGGCCATTACGACTGGGCCCTTAGAGAGATAATAGATATTCAGGGTTCCCCCCATCAGGTCTAATCGCCTGAGTTCCAGGACATCACCTGGAATGATACAGCACCTGTCTTGTGTGCTGCTCAAGGTCACTCCTAGGGACTGGGCTTTGTGAAAGAACAGCTGCAGGAGGCCTGAATAGAGGCAGACACTGCAGCAGGAAATGTGGGTCTCGGTGGACCTGAGACTCTTTGAAGGAGCAAGGACTGCAAGGAGAGGATGGAGGTGACTAGACAGGCAGGGAAGGGAAGAAACAGGGACCAGGTGGCAGAAGGAAGAATGTGAAGCAAGGGAATGAGGATGTGAGTGTCTTACCCAATGGAGGCATTTCTGGGTTGGGGAAATCGTGTCAAGTTGCAGAAGGAAGAGGGCATGAAGGTTCAATGACCTCCCATCAGGCTTGTCTCCCTCACAGGCAGTGGGATGGAATCAGGGCCACGTTCCAGACCGTCTCCTCTTTTGCATGGAGCAGAATCAGCACCTCTGCAGCCTGCTCAGGTAAGGGGCAGATTACCAGAGCAACATGCAAGGAACACCTTGTCCTCCTTTTGTCTTCCAGGCCTTGAAGGAAACCTTTTTGTCTGGTGCTGTAAAATAGTGCATTTGACCACTCAGAAGAGTACATGTAAACTCCATAGAACTCCAATGGCTGGAGTGTTGGTTGACCAGTAAAATCCTGTAATTTGTCTCCATTTATTAGGACGTCCTAATTGTTGTCAGATCTTGTCATATGTTCCTTTGAGTTGAGAAACTGTTTCTCTAAGCAGCACTCTCCCTTTTTCTCTGCATGGGAGGGGCCTCAATCATGGTTGCTGGAGTGAGGAGAGGTAGTTAGCCTTTTCTCCCCAGCCCTTCAGGAGTCCAAGTCACAGGCAGCACTGTCCTCCCAAGTCACACACAGCATTGTCCTTTCAAACTGTTGTAAGTGTCCTGTGAATCTCACCAGGGATCTTCGGTCCACTCCTCTGCCCTTGGACACCATCGCCCAGCTGCGGCTGCTCAACATTTGCTTCATCGTGATTGGTTTTAGATTTGGGGGTTTGTCTGAATACCAGATGGATGCAACAGGGTGCTTGTGCATGAGTGTGAGCAGGAGAAGGTGGCTGAAGACAGGCTGAGGTTGTGATGTGGCTGAACGCAACAGATTATGGCTCAGGACAAGAGCCGTAGAGCTCAGAGCACATTGGCTGCCCTCCTTTTCCAGGCAGACCTTCAGTGTGAGCAGCTGAGCAGAGCAAGCAGACAGTATTAAGAACAAACTCTACCCACAGGAAGAGGCCATGAGAGCAGTGCAGTGCTGAGTGGGCAGTGGCTGAGGGGAAGAGGTCCCGGGAAGCAAAGGGCCAGAGCAGGAGGGTCCAAGAGAGAGACAGCCTGCAGCACGATGGTTGCTCACTCAGGACAGGCTGAGCGTGTGCATGTCCAAACTCTGGGCTGCTAAACTGGAGTTGGCTATTCCTGTTACATGCAGCACAGTGGTGTAATGCGTTTCATGCTTCTCTGTAAGCAACAATGCAGCTTCTTTGCACAATCGTAGTGGGCAGCAGTCTGGCCTCTGCTGGGACAGAGGGATTGCCAGGTCTGTGAGGATGCCAGTGTGGCTGCTGCCCTCTCTGCAAGTTGAGGTCTGTCTTCAACCACCTTCATCCTTCTCTTGGGCATCAATAGAATTCAGGAACTCAAGGAATGGTTCAGAAAGAGATCTTTAGGAATACCAACTATTGAAAGGAAGGTTACATCTTGTTCTGTGTCCCATGTTGTGTATGTGATGAAACAGTGACACAGTCTGAATGTTTCCTGGACCACTGTTCAATTACTGGTAAGTCGACCTGCCTCCCAGTCTAATACGATAGATGTGGCCACTGAATACCATAGAGGTGGTCACTCAAGCGATGTGGTATTTTTCCTCAGGTCCACGTGTGTCATACATGGATGGCACCTATTCCGTTAGAAAAGAGAGGATGATTTCACTAAGATGATTTCGGGGCTGGGGCACCTTCCTTATGAGGAAAGGCTCCGGCGTTTGGACCTCTTCAGCCTAGAAAAGAGACGCCTGAGGGGGGACATGATTGAGACATACAAAATTATGCAGGGGATGGACAGAGTGGATAGGGAGATGCTCTTTACACTCTCACATAATACCAGAACCAGGGGACATCCACTAAAATTGAGTGTTGGGCAGGTTAGGACAGACAAAAGAAAATATTTCTTTACTCAGAGTGTGGTCGGTCTGTGGAACTCCTTGCCACAGGATGTGGTGCTGGCGTCTAGCCTAGATGCCTTTAAAAGGGGATTGGACAAGTTTCTGGAGGAAAAATCCATTATGGGGTACAAGCCATGATGTGTATGCGCAACCTCCTGATTTTAGAAATGGGTTATGTCAGAATGCCAGATGCAAGGGAGGGCACCAGGATGAGGTCTCTTGTTATCTGGCGTGCTCCTTGGGGTATTTGGTGGGCCGCTGTGAGATACAGGACTAGATGGGCCTATGGCCTGATCCAGTGGGGCTGTTCCTATGTTCTTAGGAGAAAATCACATGGAAAAACTGGTTTTATTTGCTAAATATACTATAGGAAATTACCAGTTGATCCCAACTTAGTTTCTCTTTCAGACTATGGGCAAAAAGCAGGGAAACGTTCTATCGAAAGGGTGGGGCGTTATCTCTGGGAACAGAACTGTTTTATTTTTTCTTTCCAGGGTCTGGTATCCTCCGAGGTGGTGACTGTGCATGTCAAAGAGGAAGAGGGGGTTCTGCCAGATCCTGGCCAAAAGCCTTTGTACAGGAATATCAAGCTGGAGAATTACGGGATGGTGGCCTCTGTGGGTAAGGGTGTCCTTTAGTCTTGGTGTGTAGGAATCAAAGGTGTGAGTTGATCTTCTTGATTCCCACTGTTAGGATTGAACCATAAAATGGGACGTGTGGGGCTGGAAGTCATGTCCTGGACATGCCTGATGTTCCTGGCTGTTACAGAGCTGAGCACTGCCTGACTGATGCCCTCTGGACCTGCAAAAAAATGCAGCACTTGTATCTGACAGTGCTTGCTACGCCTCCTCTGGTCCTTCTTCTGTATTGTTCAACTTCATACCCCATGCATTGGTGGTTTGTTGAGGACTAGGTGCTGCTGCTGGGGGGATTTTGGGTGACCTGCCCATTGGTGCTATCACCAGGGAAATCTGAGGTTTCTCTGGCTGACTGAAGGGGCTGTGGATCCATGACCTGTGCCTGATGTCTCCACAGAAACACTTACCTGTTGTGCTGGGAGCATGATGCGGGTCTCCTCCTATAGGAGGTTTTAGGTCTAAAGTGAAGGGGGCTCAGGATTGAAGATTATTTCTCCTGACTCCCACATATGTTTTCCAGTTTACCTCCAGGGTTTGTGGCTGATGCCATCTTGGACTTGGTCTGAGCAGGTGTCAAAAAAAGCTTTTGCAACCTGCCACTTTCACAGCACTGTTTGGCATCAGAGCCAAACAAAGGAAGAGGCCAATGGAGTCCTCCGTCTCTTGGTGTTCTTGATTTTGATACTTTTTCTTGTTAGGAGAAATGGCTTTGTACAGTAGGAGGTTTAACTGCCATTTTGAGTCAGAGGATCGCCCAGGGGAGTTTTGGCCCACAAAGCTACTCTTCATCCCATCATGTGGGAAGTTTTCATTCAAGTAGGAATGGAATGTGGAATCAAGATTATTTTCCTCTCTTTCTGATACCAAGAACCATGTATGTTTGCTCAACCAGGGCTCGTGGCTTATGCCATCTTGGACATCATCTGTTGGGCATCAGCAAAGTTTCTGGAACCTGCTGGTGTGCCAGCCCTATATGGGCATCAGATCCAAATGGAGAAACTGCTAGCTTAAGTCCTCCTTGTTTTGTTTTCTTTCAGTGACAGATCTTAGCATTTTCTCCTGTTATGAAAAACGGGTTTGCTCAAGAAGAACATTGTGAGCTGAGGGGAAGACAAGTGGTGCCTTGGCCCTTTAAGCAGCTCTTCCTCCTCAGCCTGGTCTTGTCTGGGGAGGCATTCATGGTGCTCTGGGACAGAGGGAATCTGCCTTCCGAGTCAGACCAATCTGGCTTAGTACTGTCTACACTGATTGGCAGCAGCTGTCCAGGGGTTCAAGCAAGGATGTCTCCCAGCCCTCTCTTGAGTTGATGCCAGGGATGGTTTCTGGGTTTCTGGGATGTGTGCAAAACAAGTACTCATTCACTGAGCTATGGCTGTTCCAAACTGGGAATCTGGTGCCCTAGTGAGAGTCTTGCTGAGGAGATGAAAAGGCAGGAGAAGGCCATCGTTTATTTATTTATTTTATTATATTTTTCACATTTTTATACCACTCTTCCTCCAAAGAGCTCAGGGTGGTGTATACAGCTGCTCCTCTCCTTTTGTCTTCACAACAACCCTGTGAGGTAGATGAGGCTGAGGGGAAGTGACTGGCCCAAGTTCACCCAGGAAGCTTCATGGCTGAGGGGGAATATGAACCTGGATCTTCCAGGTCTAGGTCCACCAAACCACTACACCATCCAGGCTCTCTGCTTGCCTAAATTCTAGTCTCTTTGCAGAGAGGGAATTGCCAGAAGAGGAGGGGGACAGCTGGTCTTCAGGTTGAGGCTTCCCTTCCATGTGCTGAGAGGTTGATGAGAGAAGTGTGGCTGGTTTCAAATTTGCAACTGGATTCCCAACTGGTCCATCAATCCAGCACTCATCAGCAGTGAGCCTCTACTTACATAAACCAGACAGACACTTTCAGAGCTGACCATGCAGCTCATTCATGTGCAGGTGTTCAGTGAGGTCACCTCTTGTCCTGTCCCATTCTGAGCTATTTTGGAGGTGGGGGGCAGTCGTTTGGAAAGGCTTGATATTTTGTAGCTAGAAGGAACTCATTCTCTTGTTTCTTTCTCAGAGGAGTTTCCCAAACATTCCATTGTTACCCAGCTGGAGGAATGGGAGAGTGCATTTTTCCAGAAGCTCCAGGAAGAAGAAGAATCAGCAGGTAATTCTGTTACACACAAAACTGTTTAATACAACAGTAGCTGTGGATCAGTGTGTGCTGGCTGAATGGGGACACCTCACGACTGCAAGCAAAATTTTGACCAAATGTCCCCTAAGGGACCAATTGACTCCTGTGTCGCCATGTAGCACAGATAATATGGCATTGAAACTGTTGTGAAGCCTGAGAAAATCCAGAGGGAGGACCCCTCTTGTGACTTTTCCAAAGAAACATTGTGTCCAAGGGATAAGAAGCTGCCCCAATCCCTGGGTGAGTCAGGTTGTAGCAAGAAGCCTGGCAGTCATAATTTTTTTCTCCTGCACAACAGCCAACTGTGAATGGTTTACTGAGAGGGCTGCAATCCTAAGCAATGCTTCGAATTGTTGCCTTGGGACCCTTTGGGGAGAAAGGAAGCAGAAAAATACTGGAAATAAAAGTAGGAATTTCTTACCAGAGAATTCCAGTTCTGGGAAAGGAAGGGTGGCATTCCTACTGCTGGGATGCCCCTCTTCCTGGGAGGCAGGATCGGAACCTTGATTGATGGATACTCCTCCCGCGTTGGGGGGCGTCCCTTCTGGTCCCCAGTCCAGACTCAAAAAGCAGGAAAAAACCTGAATGCTCCCCTGTGCCTTGGCTATGGCCTGTCTCTTGATGTGTCCACTGCCAGGGCTGACTTGGTAGAAGAAACCCTAATGAACTGTAGATGAACAACTACAGAGATAACAACCAAAAACAGTATTGAATAAACTAACTGGAAAACCACCCTGCCCCAGGCAGGAAGGGAGGATGGTTGTACCCTGTGGGGGAACTTGAGCTAGCAGTGTACCCCCCCCCCCCGAGCTGGAGAAGTGGCGGGTGGAATGCCACCCTTCCTTTCCCAGAACTGGAATTCTCAGGTAAGAAATTCCTACTTTCTCTGGGAAGGAAGGGCTGGCATTCCTACTGCTGGGATATAGCAGAGCCAACCAGGAGGCTGGGCCAGTGAGGGTTTGCTCACTGTTTTACCACCTGTTGCAACACCTTATGCCCCTTAGCGGCATCTGATGAAGTGGTTGAGGTTATCCGGTAGTGCTTGGCAAAGGTGTGGAACCACGTCGCTCCCCTATGGATTTCAAGAAGGGATACGTACGCAACAAATGCTGCTGTGGTGGCGGCACTCCTGAGGGAGTGTACCATAATCCCCTCTGGCCTGGTAGGCCAGTTGTATGCATGCCCTCAGCCAGCACGCTAGTGAGCTAACTGAGGCTTTGTGGCCCTGGTTGGAACCCTTATAGGTTACGAACAGGCCCTCCAACTTTCTAAAAGCCCTGGGGTGCTTGGCGTAGTAACGCAGAGCTCTGCGCGCGTCCAGGGTATGCCATGCCTTTTCTCTGGGGTGGATTGGTTTGGGGCAGAAAGATGAAAGAATAAGCTCCTGTGCACTGTGGAATAAGGAGTTGACCTTCAGAATGAAGGTCGGGTCCAGGTGGAGAACCACCTGGTCTTTGTGAAAAATGCAGAGCTTGGGGTTGATGGAGAGTGCCCCAAGCTCTGAGACCCTCCTAGCTGAGGTAATTGCCACCAGGAATAACACCTTGAAGGTGAGTTCCCTGATGGGGACTGAGTCCAGTGGCTCGAAGAGTGCCTGAGTAACAGCCTCTAGGACCTTGTTCAGATCCCAGCTGGGGAACCTGTGGACAGTCAGGGGTTTCAGGAACGTGACTCCCCCCCCCCCTGCCAGCAGGAACCTGTGGATGTGAGGGTGGGATGAGAGGGAATCCCCTGAGCCTGTTGCCAGGATGCTGCCTAGGGCAGCCACCTGCCTCCTGAGAGTGTTGGTGGACGGCCCCTTGTCCAGGCCCTGCTGAAGGAAAGCCAAAACGTGCTTCACCTTGGCTCTCACCACTCTGACCCCCCTAGCCTCCACCCACCTGGTAAAGGTGTGCCAGGTGGGCTGGTACACCTTCTTAGCGGAGGCCTTCCGTGAGGCCAACATGGTAGCTGTGACCCTGTCAGAATCACCCAACCTGGCTAACAGGCCCTGCTCAACCTCCACGCTGCTAGATTGAAGAGGTGTGGCTGGGGGTGGACAGTCGGACCCTGGAGCAGAAGGTCCTGCTGTAGCGGAAGGGTCCAATGGTTGTATGTTGACAGGCATAGGAGCTCTGGGAACCATGGTCGTCTGGGCCACCTTGGGGCAATCAGAATGATCTCTGCCTGGAGTTGCTTTACTCTTTTGAGGAGTCTCTGCAGTAGTGGTACCGGCGGGAAGGCATACAGCAGACTGTGCAGCCAGGGATTGCATAGAGCATCTATGGCCTCTGCTCCCTCTTGAGGGCCCCGTAAGAAGAATCTTTGGAGCTGCGCGTTCTCCCTTGTGGCGAAGAGGTCCATGAGTGGCGACCCAAATCTCTCGCTCAGCAGGGTGAAGACTCGTGGGTTTGGTTGCCATTCCATCTGCAGGATCTGCTGCCTGCTTAGCCAGTCTGCTGTGGAATTGTCTATCCCGGCCACGTGTTCCACCCGTATGGCTCCAAGGTGTGTTTCGACCCAAGTGATGATGGCCGCTGCCTCTCTGTGGAGAGTTGTAGACTGCAGGCCTCTTTGCTTGTTCACATAGACCTCAGTGTTCACATTGTCTATTTTCACCAGGACCTGGTGGCCCTAGATCACAAGAGAGAACTTGTCCAGTGCCAGACAGATGGCTCTGAGCTCCAGGAGATTAATGTGCCTGTGGGAATCCTCCCTGGACCAGGTCCCTTGAGCCACCACCCCCTTGGTGTGGGCTCCCCAACCCAAAAGGCTGACATCTGTGGTGATCGCTGTCCATTCCGGGTTGGGGAAAGGGGAGCCTGTTGCCAGACGGGAGTGACTCCGCCACCACTCTAGCTCCTTCCTGACCTTGGGGGGAGTGGAAGTCTTGAAGTGGGAGTTGTCCTCTTATCTCCTGCTGGAATCGAAGGAGGAATCTCTGAAGCACTCTGGCATGGAAATGTGCCCATGGGATAATGTACTGGCAAGACACCATCATGTCCAGTAGCCTGCCCAGTGCCAACACGTCCTGTTGCTGCGCAGAGAGGTGCGCTTCCAGAAGCTGCCGCATTTTCTCGCATCTCTCTGGGGGCAGGGAAATTGTGGTGTTGGTAGTGATCAGGAGCAGGCCCAGATGTTCTAGCTGGAGACTTGGCTGCAGGCAGCTCCTCTCCCTGTTGATCACGAACCCCGCTTCCACGAGAGTGCCCACTGTGATCTGGATGTCCGTCAGGGCACACGCCCTGGAGGGGGCCCGGAGGAGAAGTTCGTCCAAGTTGGGATACAGGAAAACCCCATGTAGGCATAGGTGGGTCACAAGGACTTTTGTGAACACGCGTGGCGCTGTGATGAGCCTGAAAGGAAGAATACGGAACTGTAGATGACATGAACAATAGCAGAAGCGCAGAAAGTGGCGATGGTCCAGGCGCACAGGAATATGCATATAAGCTTCAGAGAGGTCCACCGAACAAAGCATGTCCCCCTCCTCCAGTGCTGCCACTATGGATTTCCAGGTTTCCATCTTGAACTGGTGCTTCCTCAGGAACTGGCTCAGCCGATCTCATGCTGCCGTTCTTCTTTGGGACCAGGAAGAAGATGGAGTAGACTCCCTTGCCCCTCTGCATTGGTGGGACTGGCTCTACCGCTCCTATGTCCAGGAGGTGCTGTATCGCTGCTTGCATGCACTGGTATTTTTCCTGGACCTTGGACCGTGGGACCCTCCAGAAGCGGTTCCTGGGCTGTGTCTTGAATTCCAAGGAATAGCCCCTGGACACTGTCTCAGCACCCAGGTGTCTGTGGCAATCTTGCTCCAGTATGCTGCAAAGTTCTGGAGACACCCCCCCCCCCCAATCTGGAGACCCTCCGCCTGGGGCCTGGCGTCATGTGGAGCAGCTGGACTTGGCAGGCCTGTGGGAAGAGGAAGAGTCTCCTTCCACTGAGGGGCGAGACTTCGGAAAGAATTTAGACTTGGCCCACCTGGGCTTGTGGTTGGCAGAGTCCCTGAATGAGCCTCTGGGCCTGAAGGCTGGGCATTGTGAACGAAAGGGCCGGCCCGGTCTGGTTGACTTGCTGGCCTCCTTGTGGGCTGTGGGGAGCACCTTGCATTTGTCCCTGCTTTCTAGTAGCAGATTTCTACTATGCCACTGGGACATAGACCCCATGAAGGGGAAAGCCACCAGGCTACCATAGCCAGATGTTTCTCCTTGCTACCACATTGGCCGCCACTGCTCTAGTGCTGAACTGCATGGTCTCCAGGGATGCATTTGCTGAGAAGGCTGCAGCTAGTTAAATCTTTTGAGGGTGTTAAGAGTAGGTCTAGATAGGGACTTATCTGATGCCAACAGGTCCTCCACCCAAGTCATGAGGGCCCTTGACATGATGAAGTTGGCAGCTGGTGCCCTAATGGCTAGGGCAGAAGCCTCCAAATCCCTCTTGAGGGCGCTCTCCACCCTATGATCACACGGGTCCCTGGGGCCCCACTCCCCCTTAGAAGGTAGCATGGCAGAGGAGGACAGTGCTGCCACTGGGGGATCTACCCCCGGGAGCTTTAGCTGCTCCATGACATCCACTGGTAGCAAGTAGAATTTGTCTACAGAGCGTGGGGTGCGCTCTGGGTGGGGTCTGGTGGGTGTTGCCCATTCTGCCTCCAGAACCTGCCTGAAGGAAATTTTCTGGGGAAGAAGGAACTTTGAGCTAGGCCTGCGAGGCTCTGAGGCTTCAGGCGCCTTGGTTTCTCTTTCAGGGGCTAGATCCAAAATGCCTGCTGCCTTAGCCAGTAGGCGGGGGTATATATCCAGCAGGAAGAGCTTGCCCCTGCCTTCCTCTGCGTGTTCCTCTTCCTTACCCGTGAGCTCCCCCTCCTCCCTGGAGTCTTCAGATGGGTCTGAGATGACTGATTCCCAGGGATCTGATGAGGCAGCCCTGCTTGACTCCTTGGCCTACTTAGCATGGGTGCCGCTTGCGGGGGGCTCCCTTTCGGGGCTACTGGAGTCAGAGGTGGAGGAGGAGGGTGGGGGGTTTCCTTTTACGCTTTTTCTTTCCCCCTGTGGGCCTTGGGTCTCTGGCCACTCCCAGGATCCAAGCTTGAGACTGGGTGGCCAGTCTCTGAGAAAATATGCTCAAGTGTGGGCATTAGGGGTCCCATTTCTCTATTGGGCTGTTCATCAAGCTTTTCTCTCTGTTCCAGGAAGTAACAGAGAAGAGGAGAAAAGGGAACCACGTGGGGTGTCACCAGAAACAACCATGCATGATGTACAGGATGTGATGCTTAGAGACCAGGATGGATCAAGAAGGGAGGAGGGAAGGCCAGCATTTATATTGTCTGAGACAAGAAAGAGCTTCAGCACCAGCACAGATCTTACCATCCATAAAAATATCCACACAAGAGAGAAAGCTGTTCATTACGACAGACCAGAGAAGAAGCATGGAAGTGAGACAGAGGAATGGAGTAATAAAGGTGATGCTCTTCACGGGAGGGATTTCAATGTCATCCCAGTTGATCCAGAAAGAGAAACTGGAAAGACTGTGCATCAAATAAATGACACAAAGGAGAAACCATATCATTGCCTGGAGTGCGGGAAGAGCTTCAGTGAAAGAAAACACCTGACTGTGCATGAAAGAATCCACACAGGGGAGAAACCGTATAAATGCTTGGAGTGTGGGAAGTGTTTCGCGAGGAGCGACAGCCTGGCTTTGCATCAGAGAACGCACACAGGGGAGAAACCATTTCAATGCTTGGAGTGTGGGAAGAGCTTCAGTGAGAGAAAACGCCTGACTTTACATCAAAGAAGCCACACTGGGGAGAAACCATATAAATGCTTGGAGTGTGGAATGAGCTTCACTCGTTCCTCAAACCTAGTTGTGCATCGAAGGACTCACACAGGGGACAAACCATATCCATGCTTAAAGTGTGGAAGGAGGTTCATTCATAGCGGGGATCTGATTTTGCATCACAGAACTCACACCGGAGAGAGACCATATGAATGCATTGAGTGTGGAAAGACCTTCTCTGGGAGCTCAAGCCTGAATTTCCATCTAAGGAGCCACACAGGGGAGAAGCCATATAAGTGCTTGGAGTGTGGAAAGAGTTTCAGTGACAGCTCATCCCTGGTTAAGCATCAAAGAACCCACACAGGGGAGAAGCCGTATAAATGCTTGGAGTGTGGAAAGAGTTTCAGTCAGAGCTCAGGCCTGACCGCTCATCAAAGAAGCCACACAAAGGAGAAGCCTAATAAATGCTTGGAGTGTGGAAAGAGCTTCAGTCATAGATCAGGCCTGAGCTTTCATCAAAGAATCCACACAGGCGAAAAACCATATAAATGCTTGGAGTGTGGAAAGAGGTTCAATCGGAGCTCATATCTGACTGCACATCAAAGAACCCACACAGGGGAAAAAAACCATATAAATGCTTAGAGTATTGAATGAGCTTCAGTACTGAATGAGTATTGAATCAGCTCAGACTTAAATAATCATCAAAGAACCCACACAGGGGAAAAACCATATAAATGCTTGGAGTGTGGAACATGTTTCAGTAGGAGCTACAGAGGGATCTGAAGGCCTTAGGAGTGGACCTCAACAAGTGGGAAACCCTGGCCGCTGAGTGGCCCGCTTGGAGGTAGGCTGTGCAGCATGGCCTTTCTCAGTTCGAAGAGACACTTGGCCAACAGTCTGAGGCTAAGAGGCAAAGAAGGAAGGCCCATAGCCAGGGAGACAGACCAGGGACAGACTGCACTTGCTCCTGGTGTGGAAGGGATTGTCACTCCCGAATTGGCCTTTTCAGCCACACTAGACGCTGTTCCAGAACCACCTTTCAGAGCACGATACCATAGTCTTTTGAGACTGAAGGTTGCCAACACATAGGAGCTACAGCCTGACTATTAATCAAAGAAATCACACAGGGGAGAAGCCGTATAAATGCTTGGAGTGTGGAAAGAGCTTCAGTGAGAGCTCACATCTGATCCGGCATCAAACAAGGCATACAGAGGGGAAACCATATAAATCTGGTATTGCCAAACATGCTTAACAAAAGAGCCACTTACAATAGACTAGAAATTTAAGAACCACAAGCAAGAGTTTTGAGAATCACAATAGTTAAGAAGTAACTTTTTCAAGTGGGTGCTCCTTCTTTTAGCAGGGGGAGAGTAACTGGCCCACCTCACCCCAGCACTGTCTGTTCTAGTGGCTGTCTGCTGGTATTCATTTGCATCTTTTTAGATTGTGAGCCCTTTTGGGACAGGGAGCCATTTAGTTATTTGATTTTTCTCTGTAAACCGCTTTGTGAACTTTTAGTTGAAAAGCGGTATATAAATACTGTTAATTAATAATAAGTATTTAAATTTGACAAAAAATGTACTTATTGTGAACTAAATATTTACTCACTTAAATATAGATTTTAATCCACTAGACTCTTAATTTATATCCATCTTTGCTTTTTTAAAAGCTTTTATATTAACTGTGATGCAATAAGAAGCTCCGCCAACCTACTTCCGCAAGCCACCTGTTACATAAGAACAGCCCCACTGGATCAGGCCATAGACCCATCTAG
Organism: Tiliqua scincoides; assembly: GCF_035046505.1. NCBI lineage: Eukaryota > Metazoa > Chordata > Lepidosauria > Squamata > Scincidae > Tiliqua > Tiliqua scincoides. The sequence continues at coordinate 265,686,010 of NC_089822.1, forward strand.
TCCAGCTTCCTGTATCTCACAGCGGCCCACCAAATGCCCCAGGGAGCACACCTGATAACAAGAGACCTTATTCTGGTGCCCTCCCTTGCATCTGGCATTCTGACATAGCCCATTTCTAAAATCAGGAGGTTGTACATGCACATAATGGCTTGTAACCCGTAATGGATTTTTCCTCCAGAAACTTGTGCAATCCTCTTTTAAAGGCATCCAGGCCAGATGCCATCACCACATTCTGTGGCAAGGAGTTCCACAGACCAACCACATGCTGAGTAAAGAAATATTTTCTTTTGTCTGTTCTAATTCTCCCAACACTCAATTTTCGTGGATGTCCCCTGGTTCTGGTATTATGTGAGAGTGTAAAGAGTGTCCATCCCCTGCATAATTTTGTATGTCTCAATCATGTCCCCCCTCAGGCGCCTCTTTTCTAGGCTGAAGAGGCCTAAACGCCGTAACCTTTCCTCATAAGGAAGGTGCCCCAGCCCAGTAATCATCTTAGTCGCTCTCTTTTGCACCTTTTCCATTTCCACTATGTCTTTTTTGAGATGTGGTGACCAGAACTGAACACAATACTGCAGGTGTGGCCTTACCATAGATTTGTACAACGTCATTATATTAGCTGTTTTGTTCTCAATACCTTTTCTAATGATCCCAAGCATAGAATTGGCCTTCTTTACTGCTGCCGCACATTGGATCGACACTTTCATCGACCTGTCCACCACCACCCCAAGATCTCTCTCCTGATCTGTCACAGACAAACTCATCAGCCTATATGTAAAATTTTGATTTTTTGCCCCAATGTGCATGACTGTTCCATGTCAAAGAGGCTCAAATGGCTCACAAACTGGTTTGGCCACCCCAGGTATAATTGCTTGAAAACAGGTTCAACTTCAGCACAGACCTGACTGCATCACTCACACAAGGAAGAAACTGTACCAAACCATATACCCCTGGTATAAATGCTTGGCACCTGGGGAAAGGTTTCATTCATTGCTCAGTATCAAATCCAATCAAATGTAGAACCATGTAAATGCTTTAGGCGTGTTAAGAACTTCAGGCCTTAAAACTCATCCAAGAGTTCAAAGAGCTGAAGGGATGTATGGAGAGACAAAGGGGGGTTGACAAAGGGAGGGGGCCTGTTGGGGGCAAGAGCATGTGAAATGAGAAGCTCAAGAAGAAGAAGAAGCACAGCCCAGGAGAGATTAGGAGGAACTGGGCGGCGAAGTGGAATCTGAGTCAAATCCTCAGGGATAGGGGAGGAGTGCTGAGCGTGGGGGCCTGAACTCCAGCCAGTGCCAGGTCAAGCCCTCATGCCAACACTGCCTCCCTGCAGCTGGTAGGATCATGCAGCCTAGGGTCCCAACATGCTCCTGAAGCAACGCGTGGGCTGAGCCCTAAGACACACTGGCTGTCCATTCCTGGGGGTTGGCCAGATTCAGGACTGTTGGAGCCCCCAAGGGAGCCCCATGGGTGACTTTGCTAATGGCCTCCATCCTATGATTTGTTTATATTGCTTCCCTCCAGAAGGGCCCTTCCCTGCTACTCTTTTGTCGCCTGTGAGACATTCGCAAAATGAATCCATCCACTGAAGGGCACCTTTCTGCTGTCTTTCATTTCTGCCTTGAATCCCATTTGCAGGGGATCAGCGGCGAGAGAGACACAAGTCTTTCTGGCCAGGTTTAGGGTTTCCTAGGGACAGGTGATGGGCCACCATGGGCAGCAGGATGGTGGACTAGTTGAGCCCCCTTTGGCAGAATCCAGCCGGGCTTTTCTTATGTTCCAGGTCATGCACCTCCTTGGTGAGACCCTGCAGACCAATTCCCTCCTGAGGCTCCTGTGAGGTGCTCTGTGGGTGCATGTTTTTCAGTGCAGAATGCAGCAGGAGTGGCTGAGGGGAGCTGATTTTCTGTTCACATGAAAGTGCTGCCTTACCAGGGGCATGAAGCCTTGTGTTTACTAGGTTCTCTTCATAAGATTATATAAATGCATTGAGCTATTATCACTTGGCCTTCATTTATTCACATGGACCTACTATTTAACAATGACAATGACTTTTCAAGCCTCCAACTTTTCAAGCCTTTTCAAGCCTTGGTCTCATTTAACGCCTCCAGCAGCCTGGCACATCTCTCACACATGGTTTATGCAGCAACAGCTGCAGTCTTTTCCTCCAGACCATTGATTGATCAGCTCCTGGTCGCTGCTAATTCATTGATGGACTTGTGGGGAGGGGGGAAGAGTGCAGTGGCTGAGTGTGACAGAGAAAATGGGGGCAGAAGAGGAGGACAACACAAGAGTGGGGAGAGGTGTGTGGAAATGGTTCCTGCAGATGGGGGCTGAGGGAGAAAGGATGGAGAGGAGTTGACTGCCCTATGGAAATGAGCCTGGCAGAGACTGATAGGGTGGGGAGGGGTGGAGGAGATGAGACACTCAGAGCCCCATACTAGGCATGCCTACTCAGAAATAAGTCCCATTATAGTCAATGGGGCTTAGTCCCAGGTAAGCATGGATAGTAGTACCCTTAGCTCCCAAGCCCTCTACGTGCCACTAGTCTGCTGAAGGAAGAGGGGATGACAGGAGGGTAGGAAGGGTGGAGCAAGCCAGCAAGATGCCTGACTTAGGTATCTCCGGCCAGGGCAACTGAGCCTTGCTTTACCAAGGATCAGGGCACACGGAGAGGGTGCCTGCCAGGAACTGAAGAGAAGCTGGCCAATCAGCTGTGGAGCAGTTGAGGGGCAGAAAGGAGGGGTAAGGGAGATGCCTGCCAGAGGATAGGCTTGTGTGGCATCCCCCCTTCCTCCTCCTGGATAGCTCGGATGGGCCAGCGCTGCACCAACACCTCCTCAATAGCTCCAGCACTGCTGTATGTTCCTGATGGCCCCCTAGCCTGAAGCTTACTCAGCCTAATGGAGCCTAATGGAGGTACTTACGACCCTGAGCACAGGGCACTGTGGCCTGTCTGTACCAGCGCAAGTTAAGATCTGGCAATGTGAAATGGCAATGTGTGACAAGCCGGTAGAGCAGTATAATTGGTTTCCACAGAGAGTGCAATTTGTCAGTGGTGTACCTAAAGTATTGGGCACGCAGGGTGGGGCTGCTCAAAGCCATGGGCACTGACCTCTGCCTTGAGGTACTGACCCCCCACAGAGTCCGGCCCTGGCCATTCAAAGCAAAGGATGGCCTCCACAGCCCTGCATTCAAAGCAAAGGATGGCCTCCACAGGCCTCAATGGTGCATTTGACCATCCTTCACCTTACTTCATGCTATGCCACACTATCTGTGAGTGTGTGCTTGATGCACTGTTGTGTGTGTGTGTGTGTGTGTGTGTGTGTGTGTGTGATGCTCTGGTGGCAGGAGATGAAGCTGGGAATCATCTGGGAGGAGTCTGCCCTAGAACTCTCCTTGTCATCAGAGGAGATCCTCCTCTGATCCTCTTGTGCTCCCACTGCCCCTCTGTGCTCAATGTCCAGTTCAGGCCTCTGAGACCGGGCAGCAGTGAGCACAAAGGAACACACCCAGGAAAGAAGGAACATGAACTGGGCTCTGATCCAAAGGCACAGAAGTTGATTCTGGAGGTCTGCAGACTGAGGATCCGAACCCTTCCTTCTCTTTTCTTGCATAACAGAAAAGCAAGTCTCTAGTCCTTATTATTGCCCAAAGAGGCTTGGACAGGTGTGGTCTGTGTCTGGCGAAGCAGACAGTCAGGATGGTACAGTGCTGGCTGGCAAGAGGTGGATTCCAGTGAAGAATTGGACTCAACCAGTGCCTCGCTGGATCTCTTATGCTCTCAGGGGCAAAAAGAAGCAGACTCGCTATGCAAGCAGGCGGGCATGGCTACTCTGAAGCAAGTTGCATGGAACTCAATGGGCCTTACTTCCATGTAAGCATGCAAAGGACTGCAGGCTTAATAGCCTGGTGTTATGGCCAAACCACTCACAATATGTACCCTGTTTGTAGAGCTGAAAAGCTTGATTGTAACAGAATAAGTAGAAGCCAGACCTGCCCCCCCCACCTTGTGAACTAATACAGCGATAGAGGGTTATGGGCACTTGTAACCACAGACACACACCTGCTTCTTGGGGGGTGCACTGCTGCCCAGTCCCCATTATAGCCACAGAGATGGGAGCGGCTGGTAAAGTGAAACTTTTTTAAAGGTGGGTCTCCATGCTAAAAATCTGGGAACACTCACATGGTGTGCTTTGGGTTGGGAGTCGGGCCTGTGGCAGCGTGGTGGGCTTGAAGCCCCCACCTCTCAGCTATACAGGCTTCCCACCCTGTGCAGCTGGATGTGTGGGGCACAGAGAGCAGTGTCTCCAGGATCTGATGCTGTGCCCTTGCAGGACTAGCCCTGGTCGGTGGAAGCCCCAGATAAAAGAAGGCAGAAGAACAGGTGGGCAGCAGCATCCAGAAGCCACCAGGACCTGCCTGGGAGGCATCCCAGGACGACCCCCAGAGGGGGCTGCGCACAAGTGGGAAGGACCTGGATGCAGGGAATGGGATGCGGCATCAGGACCGGAGCCAGGTGGGAGGACAGCAGGGGGAAGGGGCGCCTGGAAGGTCTTCCAGGCCTGCCCCGCAGTGCTGTAGAGAGACCAGGCAGGAGGGAGACGGGAAGCCCCTCTGAGGACGCCCCTCGCCCGCCCGCCGCAAGCACCAGGTGAGGGACCAGCAGAGACCCCAGTCACGCCCTTCAATGCGCATCGGATGCTTCGGATGGAGGAGGAGGGGAAAGGAGGGTCCAGCCAGCCAGTCTTTCCTCTGCACAGGCACCACGAGGGTTAACAGGAGGAGTAAATGGGAAGCAAGTTCCTGCTCCGCCCCTTCCTCTGCCTGCCTTCTCCAGGCCAGCAGTCCTCCCTGGTGGGTCCCTTTGGGGCGGTTAGTGGGTCCCAGGGCTCCTGGGTGGGAGGGAGAGAAGCCCCAGAGGGGAGAGACAGCCAGGCTCAGCCAGGGAAGGGAAGGGGGGGCTGGAGAGGAACTGTGACACTCCTGCCCCCCCCCCCAGCTGCATGCGACCCTCTGGGGCTGCCTTAGAGGGCTCTGCTTCTGTGCTGGGGTTTGTGCGACAGGGACAAGGCCAAAGGGGGAGCAGTGTCAGAGCTGGCAGGAAGAACTGAGCACAGGAGGGATGTCCGAGAACCATGTTGGAGCCCTGGGACTGTCCCTGAAAGGGAAGGGGGTGGGGGCTTCTCAAGTGCCTTGTCTTTTAATTGCATGTCCTTCAGATCCTCCCTTCTTGCTTGGACTGTTTTCAGCTTCTTTGCTCCTGGCGTGAACAGAGGCAGGTGGAATAAAAATCCTTCCTAAGAGCACTGGAGTTGAAGGATCCTTCCAGAGTCCAGGCCTGACCCAGAGAAGACAAAGCCCCAGATCTCTGCCCGGCTCTCACACAGTGTGTGTCAAAACATCTGCATCATTCCAGGTGTGTGTCTCAGCTGGGCGGATGGTGGTGGGGGTTTCATTCCACTTACTCAGCATTTCTCCACGCAAGGAACTGGTGAGGACATCATCACTAGTCAGTTCTTGGTTGGGAGCCCAGATATGATGTGACAGACACCGGGAAGGGCTTTGGGTGGATGGGACAGCTGTTGTGTTGCATTGCTGGTCCCACAGCCAGGCAGTAGGTGTCCAGGGGTCCCATGCATTCCACCAGACACTTCCTGAAGTAGCACCAGTGTGGTACTGACAGCTTGGGTCAGAGTTTGCCACTTGCAGCCTTGGGGGTGAGAATCTCATCACTCCCGGAGGAGCTGCAGAGTCTGTGCTGCTCACTGTGCAATGAGATGCTGCATCATCGAGGATGCCGGAATGCCTGACCAGAGATGTGTCTCCCCTCCTGGGAGTGGAGGTTCCAGCCCAGACACTGCAGACACTTGCAGACACTGCAAGGAGTCTTTCCTTGGCTCACAGGCATTCTAAGGGTTAAAATCAGTGGCTCTAGATTCCTAGAGGGACGAAGGGTGGGAGTGAATGGAAAGTCATGGGAGGGGGGAGAAAAGTCCCATGTGGGGGGAGACACACAGGCATAAAAGTGGAGGTGGTAACTAGAAGGAAGACCTGCCCCAATACCCTCCCACTCCCTCCCTCTCATGCTAATCTCTGGATCTCCCTTAAGGGCTTTGTTTCCATGCTGGGAGGTTTGTTTCACAGGGACAACATAGAAGGCGGAACAGTGTGAAAGCTAAAGGAGTTGCACCAGGGAGCGGGATGAAGGAGGGACGCTGGAGAACTCTTAGGCCCAGGACTGTCCCTGAAACGGAAGGGGATGGGTGCTTTAAAAGTGTGTTAAAGTGTATTTTCATTGTATGTTATATCTTTACCATCATCCTCTATTGTTTCTTTGCTCCTGGCATGAACAGAGGCAGGTGGAATAAAAATCCTTCCTACTAAGAGAGCTGGAGTTTGCAGCCAAAAAGGCTACAAGTGTCCTGAGAAGACAAAGCCCCAGATCTCTGCGCTGCCCTCACACAGCCTCTGTCAAAGCACCTGCATCATTCCAGGTGTGTGCCTCAGTGGAGCTGGTGGGGGGGGGGGTTTCATTCCACTTATGCTGCATTTCTCAACGTTTCCCATCTTCCGGACCACTTGATGTGGTGCACCTATTGGAATTACCACTGGGAATAAATGGTGATGGCATCATCACCAGTTGCTTCTGGATTGGGAGGTCTTATGCAATGTGACAAACACCAGTAAGAGGCTCTGGGTGGATGGGAAGGATTTTTCAAGTGCAGAAGAGCATGCTTTGAAGCTCTCAACTCCGAGCACAACCTCCTACTACCATCTATTGTGTTGCTTTGCTGGTCTCACAGCCAGGCAGTAGGTGTCCAGGGGTCCCATACAAACCACCAGACAATGCCTCAAATACCACCAGTGGTACCCCTATCACTGGTTGAGGAACTCGGACATTAAGCCCAATCTTAAATGCCCTGGTGGTGCCAGGTGCAGCATTTCCAAGCAGCTACTGCTGCACCCAGCTGCCCCACGCAGATGGCCTGAGGTATCCTCACGGGACGTTTGTCCGCTTCCCCTAAATAAAGGCACAGACCCCACAATGGGAATCATCAAGTCTGTGCTGGCTCTTTTGTTGGTGCAGATTGGAAAAAGATTGGTGTTGGGCTTTTCAGCCCAACACAGAGGATAGGATCTGGCAGAAGAGGACTCTGCTGGTCCCACCCTCTCCCGGGTTGGTTCCTCCCAATGCTCCGACCTTCCACCACCCCGGAGCATCTCTCCACTGCCTTAAATCTCCTTACCGCCACTCATCAAATTTGCCTCCAGTGACAGGGCATCCTCCACCTCCCAGCACTTTTGTAGCTCTGCCTGGCACTGGCCTGGAGCCAGCACTACTTATTCCAAGGGTACCATAAACATGCTTTATGGCACAGCAGTACTTACTCCAAGGGCACAATAAACATGCTTTACGGCATGTTTATGACACCTAGCGCTGGCCCTGAGCTGCAGCACTATTGGCCATTATGACTGGGCCCTTAGAGAGATAATAGAAATTCCACCTGCGACTGTTTGGGAAACAGCCCTGCCAAGATGCCCCCATTACATCTGACTTCCTCCTGCCCCCTGCATTGGCAAATCAGGGTCCATCCCCACCATCAGGTATAATCATCTGAGTGGCAGAACATCACCTTGAATGGATACAGCACCTGTCTTGTGTGCTGCTCAAGGTCACTCCTAGGGACTGGGCTTTGTGAAAGAACAGTTGCAGGAGGACTGAATAGAGGCAGACACTACAGCAGGAAATGTGGTTCTCGGTGGGCCTGAAATGCTCTGAAGGAGCAAGGGCTGCAAGGAGAGGATGGAGGTGACTAGACTGGCAGGGAGGGGAAGAATGAGGATGTGAGTGTCTCACCCAACTGAGGCATTTTTGGGTCAGGGAAATAGTGTCAAGTTGCAGAAGGAAGAGGGCACGAAGGGTCATCAGGTTTGTCTCCCTCACAGGCAGTGGGATGGCATCAGGGCCACCTTCCAGACCATCTCCTCTTTCTCATGGAGCAGAATCAGCTACTCTGCAGCCTGCTCAGGTAAGGGGCGGATCACCAGAGCAACATGCAAGGAACAGCTTGTTGTCCTACTGTCTTCCAGGCCTTTTTGTATTGTGCTTTAAATATTGTATTTGACCACTCAGAAGAGTGTGTGTGAACTTCAGAGAACTCCCAACAGCTGGAGAGTCAGATTACCAGTAAAATCCTGTAATTTGTCTCCATCTATTAATATGCCCTCGCATGTTGTCGGATGTTCCTTAAAGTTGAGAATCTGTTTATCTAAGCAGCACTCTTCCTTTTTCCACTGCATCAGGGTGTTACCAAAAAGGGCTGTTATGTTTTAAGGGGAATTATTATATTACCCTTTTGGAAACTTCAGGATCGCAGGCTAGATAACAAGACAGCATAATGCAAAGAAATTCCTTTTTAGCTTGAAAAGAGACTGGGAGAAAGAGAACTTTCAATCAAAGATTATATTTTTATTACAAAAACACACAGGAATACATAATGCACATGGAAAATTGATAAGTATATGTTTCTAGTACTTGTGTCTAGTGTACCTAGCTTCTGGTGGTTGCATGTGGAGTGTATTTGGTGCATTCCGAGGAGATCAGAAAAGGATAGATTTTAGGAAAGGATTTTAGGGGTCCCAGATCTGCCAACCCAGTTGCTGACTAAAGATGAGTAGAGAAGGGGAGAAAAAAAGGGGGGGGGGAGAAGGGAAAAGGTTCCAGACACAAGATATAGTTACCTGTCTTGAGGAGCAGTTGGATGGGAGGGGGGAAGAGTCCTTATTGAGGACCTCTGCCTTGGAAGGCAGCCAGAGAGAGAGAGAGAGAGAGAGAGAGAGAGAGAGAGAGAGAGGGAGTACATGGCAGCCTTCTTTTAAGGGTTTCTGCTGACCTGAATGACCCGGATGTGGCCTAGAGCTGGATGCGCATGCTCACTACATACAGTGGGACACTGGAGCATGCAAGAAAAAATCAGGAAGATCAAGGAGTCAGCTATTAGCAAAGGCTGACCTCCTGGGGGAGGGTAGCTTGCTTTCTGTCACCTCTGTGGGGAATTTGGAGTCAGGATGTAAACAATAAGCAGTGATTGAGTTAACAATAAGCAACGATTTAGGTGGAGGTTAAGTAATACAATGATTCAGACTTTGCTGCTAGAGTCTTTGTTGCTAGAGTTTTTCTCCCCTAAGGTGTTTGCACATTCAGTGATTGACTTAAACAATAAAGACATTTAAACAATGGATTTCCTCTTCCAGTGTCCCTAGAGAAATGAGTGAGAAATGACTTGACTCCTTTTTGGCCTGTATGAGAAGTGTGTCCTATATGATATTTTAGTCCATAATAACATAACCAGATATAAAATCACAACTGAAAAGGAAAAGGGGGATTTTCACGTAACACAGGGAGGGGGGCCTTGATCATGGTGGCTGAAGTGAGGAGTGGAGGGGAGCCTTTTCTCCCGAGCCCTTTATAAGTCTGTCACACACTGCACTGTCCTTCCAAACTGTTTTAACTGTCCTGCGAGTCTCGCCAGGGAGCCTCTACCCCCTCCTCTTCCAGTTGGACACCGTGGCCCAGCTGCTGCTGCTGGCCATTTGCTTCATCATGATTTGTTTTAGATTTCAGGGTTTGAATGAATGCCAGATGGATTCAACAGGTTGCTTGTTTGTGAGTGTGAGCAAGAGAAGGTGGCTGAGGTTGTGACGTGGCCCAACCAGATTATGGCCCAGGGCAAGAGCAGGCTCAATGAACGCCGAAATGTTCTATCAAAAGGGTGGAATGTTATTTCTGGGGACAGAACTGTTTTATTTTTTCCTTCCAGGGTCTGGTATCCTCCGAGGTGGTGACTGTGCGTGTCAAAGAGGAAGAGGAGGCTCTGCCAGATCCAGGCCAAAAGGCTTTGTACAGGGATATCATGCCAGAGAATTATGGGATGGTGGCTTCTGTGGGTAAGAGTATCCTTCAGTCTTGGTTTGTAGGAACCAAAGGCATGAGTTGATCTTGATTCCCACTGTTAGGATTGAACCATAAAATGGGGCATGTGGGGCTGGAAGTCATATCCTGGATATGCCTGATGTTCCTAGCTATTAGAGAGCTGAGCATGGCCTGACTGATGCTCTCTGGACCTACAAAATGCACCACTTGTACCTGACCGTGGTTCTTCCCAATGCTCCGCCCTTCCACCACCCCGGAGCATCTCTCCACTGCCTCAAATCTCCTTACCGCCACTCATCAAACTTGCCTCCAGTTACAGTGCATCCTCCACCTCCTGGCCCTTTTGCAGCTTTGCCTGGGGCTGGCCTGGAGCCAGCTCTACTTACTGCAAGGGTACCATAAACATGCTTTACGGCACAGCACTACTTACTCCAAGGGTACCATAAACATGCTTTTCGGCATGTTTATGACACCTAGCACTGGCCCTGAGATGCAGCACTATTAGCCATTTACTACTGGGCCCTTAGAGAGATAATAGAAATTCCACCCACGACTGTTCTGGGAAAAAGCACTGCCAAGATGCCCCCATTACATCTGACTTCCTCCTGCCCCCTGCACTGGCAAATCAAGGTGTCCCCCCCCCCATCAGGTATAATCATCTGAGTTCCAGGACATCACCAGGAATGGATATAGCACCTGTATTGTGTGCTGCTCAAGGTCACTCCTAGGGACTGGGCTTTGTGAAAGAACAGCTGCAGGAGGACTGAATGGAGGCAGACACTGCAGCAGGAAATGTGGGTCTTGGTGGGCCTGAAATGCTTTGAAGGAGCAAGGACTGCAAGGAAAGGATGGAGGTGACTAGGCAGGCGGACGGAGGAAGAATGAGGATGTGTCTCACCCAGCTGAGACATTTTTGGGTCAGGGAAATAGTGTCCATTTGCAGAAGGAAGAGGGCCCAAAGGTTCAATGACTTCCCATCAGGCTTGTCTCCCTCACAGGCAGTGGGATGGCATCAGGGCCACATTGCAGAACGTCTCCAGTTTCTCATGGAGCAGAATCAGCCACTCTGCAGCCTGCTCAGGTAAGGGACAGATCACCAGAGCAAAATGCAAGGAACACCTTGTCGTCGTTCTGTCTTCCAGGCCTTTTTGTCTGATGTTTTAAATATTGAATTTGACCACTCAGAAGAAATGTGCGAACTCCAGAGAACTCCAACAGCTGGAGAGTCAGATAACCAGTAAAATCCTGTAATTTGTCTCAATTTATTAAGATGCCCTCGCATGTTGTTGGATGTTCCTTATAGTTGAGAATCTGTTTATCTAAGCAGCACTCTTCCTTTTTCCACTGCATCGGGGGTGGGGTCCTTGATCATGCTTGTTCGTGAGTGTGAGCAAGACAAGGTGGCTGAAAGCAGGCTGAGGTTGAGATTATGAGGCTGAGGTTGAGATTATGGCCCAGGGCAAGAGCAGGCTCAATGAACGCCGAAATGTTCTATCAAAAGGATGGGATATTCTCTCTGGGAACAGAACTGTTTTATTTTTTCCTTCCAGGGTCTGGTATCCTCCGAGGTGGTGACTGTGCGTGTCAAAGAGGAAGAGGAGGCTCTGCCAGATCCAGGCCAAAAGGCTTTGTACAGGGATGTCATGCCGGAGAATTACGGGATGGTGTCCTCTGTGGGTAAGGGTGTCCTTCTTCTTGGTGTGTAGGAACCAAAGGCGTGAGCTGCTCTTCCTGTTTCCCATTGTTAGGATTGCATGTGGGACTGGAAGTCATATCCTGGATATGCCTGATGTTCCTTGCTGTTACAGAGCTGAGCATGGCCTGACTGATGCTCTCTGGACCTGCAAAATGCACCACTTGTACCTGACTGTGCTTGTTACACCTCCTCCAGTCCTTCTTTTGTATTGTTTAGCTTCTTTCCCTATGAATTGGTTGTTTGTCGAGGACTAGGCGTTGCTGCTGGTGGGATTTTTCATGACCCATTGGTCCTATCACCCGGGGAATGTGGGATTTCTCTGGCTGACTTAAGGGGCTGTGCCTGATGTCTCCACAGAAACACTGGCGTGTTGTGCTGGAAGCATGATGTGGGTCTCCGCTGGTTCACTCTATAGGAGGTTTTAGGCGTAAAGTGAAGGGGGCTCAGAATTGAAGATTATTTCTCCTGACTCCCACATGTTTTCCAGATCACCTCCAGGGCTTGTGGCTGCTGCCATCTTTGACTTGGTCTGTGCAGGTGCCAAAAAGGGCTTTTGCAAGCTGCCACTTCGCCCGTCCTATTTGGCATCAGAGCCAAACAGAGGAAGAGGCCACTGGAGTCCTCCACCTCTTGGTGTTCTTTACTGACCAGATCTTGCTACTTTTTCTTGTTAGGAGAAACAGCTTTGTACAGGAGGAGGTTGAACTGCCATTTTGAGTCAGAGGATAGCCCATGGGTTTCTTGGCCCATAAAGCTACTCTTCATCCCATCATGTGGGAAGTTTTCATTTAAGTAGGAATGGAATGAGGAATCTAGATTATTTTTATCTCTTGCTGATACCAAGAGCCATGTATGTTTGCCCAATCAGGGCCCGTGGCTTATGCCATCTTGGATGTCATCTGTGGGCATAAGCAAAGTTTTTGGACCTACTGGTGTGCCAGCCCTATATGGGCATCGGATCCAATGGAGAAACTGCTAGCTTAAGTCCTCCTTGTTTTGTTTTCCTTCAGTGACAGATCTTAGCATTCTCTCCTGTTATGAAAAACGGGTTTGCTCAAGAAGAACATTGTGAGCCGAAGGGAAGACAAGAGGTGTCTTGGCCTTTTAAGCAGCCCTTGCTCCTCAGCCTGAACTTGTCTGGGAAGGCATTCTTGTTGTTCTTTGACAGAGGGAATCTGCCTTCTGAGTCAGACCCATCTGGCTTAGTAATGTCTACACTGATTGACAGCAGCTGTCCAGGGGTTGAAGCAGGGATGTCTCCCAGCCCTCTCTTGAGTTGATGCCAGGGATAGATTCTGGATCTTTTTTTGTGCAAAACAAGTACACATCCATTGAGCTATGGCTGTTCCAGACTGGGAATCTGGTGTCCTGGTGAGAGTCTTGCTGAGGAGATGAAAAGGCAGGAGAAGGCCACCTTGTTTCTCTGCTTGCCTAAATTCCCAGTCTCTTTGCAGAGAGAGAATTGCCACAAGAGGACAGGGACAGCTATCCTTCAGGTTGATTCTTCCATATGCTGAGATGTTGAAGAGAGAAGCATGGCTGGGTTCTCGTTCACAACTGGATTCCCAACTGGTCCATCATTCCAGCACTCATGAGCAGTGAGCCTGTACTTACATAAACTAGACAGACACTTTCAAAGCTGACCATGCAGCTGATTCATGTGTGAGAATTCAGCGAAGTCACCTCTTGTCCTGCTCTATTCCGAGCCATTTTGGAGGTGGGGGGCAGTCGTTTGGAAAGACTTGATATTTTGTAGCTAGTAGGAACTCATTCTCTTGTTTCTTTCTCAGAAGAGTTTCCCAAACATTCCATTATTACCCAGCTAGAGGAATGGGAGAGTGCATTTTTCCAGAAGCTCCAGGAAGAAGAGGCATCAGCAGGTAATTCTGTTACACACAAAACTGTTTAATACAACAGTAGCTGTGGATCAGTGTGTGCTGGCTGAATGGGGACACCTCACCAATGGAAGCAAATTTTGACCAAATGTCCCCTAAGGGACCTAATGACTCCTGTGCCACCATGTAGCACAGATAATATGGCATTGAAACTGTTGTGAAGCCTGAGAGAATCCAGAGGGAGGACCCCTCTTGTGACTTTTCCAAAGAAACATTGTGTACAAGGGATAAGAAGCTGTCCCAATCCCTGGGTGAGTCAGGTTGCAACAAGCCTGGCAGCCTTAATTTTTTTCTCCTGCACAACAGCCAACTGTGAATGGTTTACTTAAAGGGCTGCAGTCCTAAGCAATGCTTCGAATTGTTGCCTTGGGACGCTTTGGGGAGAAAGGAAGGAGAAAAATACTGGAAATTAATAAATACCTTCCTGGGAGTCAGTGCCACTGAACATATTGGCGATTCCTTTTGAGAAAATATGCTAAAGTGTTTGGCGTCCCATTTCTCTATTAGGCTGCTCATCAAGCTTTTCTCTCTGTTCCAGGAAGCAATGAAGAAGAGGATAAAAGGAAACCACGTGGGGTGTCACCAGAAACAAACAGGCAGGATGTACAGGAAGTAACATTTAGAGACCAGAAAGGATCAAGAAGGGAGGAGGGAAGGCCAGCATTTATATTGTCTGAGACAACAACGAGCTTCAGCACCAGCACAGATCTTATCTTCCATAAAAATATCCACACAAGGGAGAAAGCTGTGCATTACGACAAACCAGAGGAGCAGCATGGAAGTGAGACAGAGGAATGGAGTAATAAAGGTGATGCTCTTCATGAGAGGGACTTCAATGTCATCTCAGTTGACCTAGAAAAAGCAACTGGAAAGACTATGCATGAAATAAATGACACAAAGGAGAAACCATATCAATGCCTGGAGTGTGGGAAGAGCTTCAGTAGGAGTGACACCCTGACTGTGCATCAAAGAATCCACACAGGGGAGAAACCCTATAAATGCTTGGAGTGTGGGAAGTGTTTCGCTAGGAGTGACAGCCTGGCCTTGCATCAAAGAACGCACACAGGGGAGAAACCATATCAATGTTTGGAGTGTGGGAAGAGCTTCAGTCAGAGCTCAGACCTGAGTGTGCATCAAAGAAGCCACACAGGGGAGAAACCATATAAATGCTTGGAATGTGGAATGAGCTTCACTCGTTCCTCAAACCTAGTTGTGCATCGAAGAACGCACACAGGGGAGAAACCATATGAATGCTTAAAGTGTGGAAAGAGGTTCATTCATAGCGGGGAGCTGATTTTGCATCACAGGAAACACACTGGAGAGAAACCATATGAATGCATTGAGTGTGGAAAGAGCTTCTCTGGGAGCTCAAGCCTGAGTTTCCATCGAAGGAATCACACTGGGGAGAAGCCATATAAATGCTTGGAGTGTGGAAAGAGCTTCGGTGGGCGTGGAAAACTTATTGTCCATCAGAGAACCCACACAGGCGAAAAACCATATCAATGCTTGGAGTGTGGGAAGAGCTTCAGACAGAGCTCAGGCCTGAGCTTTCATCAAAGAATCCACACAGGGGAGAAACCATATAAATGCTTGGAGTGTGGCATGAGCTTCACTCGTTCTTCAAACCTAGTTGTGCATCGAAGGACTCACACAGGGGACCGACCATATCCATGCTTAAAGTGTGGAAGGAGGTTCATTCATAGCGGGGATCTGACTGTGCATCAAAGAATTCATACCGGAGAGAAACCATATGAATGCACTGAGTGTGGAAAGAGCTTCTCTAGGAGCTCAAAGCTGAGTTTCCATAAAAGGAGCCACACAGGGGAGAAGCCATATAAGTGCTTGGAGTGTGGAAAGAGTTTCAACGACAGCTCATCCCTGGTTAAGCATCAAAGAACCCACACAGGGGAGAAGCCATATAAATGCTTGGAGTGTGGAAAGAGCTTCAGTGAGCGTGGAAAACTTACTGCCCATCAGAGAACCCACACGGGGGAAAAACCATATCAATGCTTGGAGTGTGGAAAGAGCTTCAGACAGAGGTCAGGCCTGAGCATTCACCAAAGAATCCACACAGGGGAAAAACCATATAAATGCTTGGAGTGTGGAAAGTGGTTCAATCAGAGCTCATATCTGCTTGTGCATCAAAGAACCCACATGGCAAAAACCATATAAATGGTTCCATTCCATTCAAGTGGAATGAGCTTCAGTCACAGCTCAGACCTCAATAATCCCACACAGGGGAGAAGCCCTACAAATGCTTGTTATGTGGAAAGAGTTTCAGTGAGAGGAGAGGCCTGACTGTGCATCAAAGAAACCACACAGAGTAGAAATCATAAATCAGGGAATGCCAAAGAGCCACTTACAATAGACTAGAAATTTGAGAATCGCAATCGTGGAGAAGTATTTAAATTTGTCCAAAAATTTACTTACTGTAAACTAAATATTTACTCACTGAAATAGAGGTTTTAATCCACTAGACTCTTAGTTTATATCCATCATTTAAAAAAAACAAACTTTTATATTAATTGTGATGCAAAAAGAAGCTCCGCCAACCTACTCAAGCTGCCCCTTCCATATCAAAGTGGCTCAGATGGCTGATGAACTGCATCTTGGCCACCCCAGGTATAGATGCTTGGAGTGTGAAAACAGGTTCAACTGGAGCTCAAGCTGACTGCATCACTCACACAGGGGAGAAACTGCACCAAACTATATTCCTTTGGTATAAACGCTTGGAGTGTGGGGAAAGGTTTCATTCATTGCTCACAGTTCAGTCAAATCCAGTCAAAAGCGGAACCATGTAAGTGCTGCGGCATGTAAAGAATCTCAGCCTTTATGACTCACCCAAGAGTTCGAGGAGCTGAAGGGATATATGGGGAGACAAAGGAGAAGGGGGGTTGACAAAGGGAGGGGACCTGTTGCGGGCAAGAGCATGTGAAATGAGAAGCTCAAGAGGAAGAAGAAGCACAGCCTAGGAGGGAGCAGGAGGAATTGGGTGGCAAAGTGGAATCTGAGTCAAATCCTCAGGGATAGGGAAGGAGTGCTGAGCGTGGGGGCCTGAACTCCAGGCAGTGCCAGGTCAAGCCCTCGTGCCAACATCAACTCCTGCAGCCTGTAGGATCGTGCAGCCTAGGGTCCCAGCGTGCTCCTGAAGCTGCATGTGGGCTGAGCCCTGAGACACCCTGACTGTCCATTCCTGGGGGTTGGTGCCACTGAAAGGGCCAGATTCTGGACTGTTGCAGCCCCCAAAGGTGTCTTTGCCAATGGCCTCCATCCTATGATTTGTTTTTTTTTTTTGGTCTTTGGAAGGGTCCTCCCCTTCCACTCTTTTGTTACCTGTGAGAGATTAGCGAATTGAATCCATCCACTGAAGGGCACCCTTCTGCTGTCTCTCATTTCTGCCTTGAATCCCAGTTGCAGGGGATCAGTGGCGAGAGAGGCACAGGCCTTTCTGTCCGGGTTTGGGGTTTCCTAGGGGCAGGTGGTGGGCCACCATGGGCAACAGGATGGTAGACTAAATGAGCCCCCTTTGGCACAATCCAGCCAGGCTTTCCTTATGTTCCAGGTCATGCACTTCCTTGGCCAGAGCTTTGTGTTGCCCTGCAGACCGATTCCCTCCTGAGGTTCCTGTGAGGTGCTCTGTGAGTGCATGTTTTTCAGTGGAGAATGCAGCAGGGGTGGCTGAGGGGAGCTGATTTTCTGTTCACATGAAAGTGCTGCCTTACCAGCTTCCTTGTCTTCCTATTTGTTTCTGGGCTCGTTTCAAAGCAACGTCTTTAGCCTGTAAAGCCGAGCACTGTTTGGGGTCCAAAAGGAACTGGACCTCCTGTGTAAACCTGCCCACACACTGTGGGCCTCTGAGGAAGGCTTGTTGCATGGCCCGCCCCTCTGAGTTGGGACCAGCCAACTCTTCATTTTTATAGTCAGTAAATGTACACAGGTCAGCAGGATGTTTCTGTAAAATAGCAGCATCTGGAGCTAATAGCAAACTGCCTCCGGGCACAATCTTGACAGTGGGTTCAGCTGGCGCAGGTCCCCTGCACCAGCTCCAAAGTGTCATAAATGTGCCATAAGGCATATTTGGGTCAACTCAGGAGTCTGCTGGGCCGGTGCAGAGATCCCCACCAGCCCAGGAAGGCCAGATGTGGACCCTGCACCGGCCCAACGGGTTAAGTTTCTGTCTGGCAGTGCAGGGGCTGGGACAGGGTGGTGGGAGGACATTCCAGATGAGGAGGGGGTGTTTTTTGTGTGGAGGGCAGAAGAAGAGGCAGACTGGACCTGTGAAGGGGGCAGGATCAGCCGTGGCGGTGCAGACTGCATCCTAACCCCTGTCCTGGTCCAGGGAGCCTTACATGAACTGCTTGGATTTGTGCCAGCTAAATAGCTTGCTCAGGTACATCTAGTCTCATAGGACAGGCTGGGGCTGTACATGGGGGTAAGGTGAAAAATATCCCCTTGTCCTGAGGTGACCTCCACCCTGCAGCTAACCTGCTCTGGGTACAGTGCAGGCAGGGCCGAATTAACCCATGGCCTGGCTCCTAGGCTTTCAGGTATTTTGGGCCCCCTTCAATCTCTCACCCCACTACAGCTGACAGCATAAACCTGTATAGCTCAGAGTTGGGCTAATAAACTGTACTCCTCAAGACTGACTGCTGCGTCCTGTCATGGTGACCTTATCGGGAAAGGTGGAATATCCAGTTTAACAAACAGGACTGAGCTGCCCTGAATCTCCAGTCAGCCCAAACCTCCTCCCAGACTTGGCCGTGATTCTATGTACTTTCCGGGGAGTGAGACCTGTTGAGGAAGGTGGGTCTCACACATTAGGCAGCACCTATATTTGATCAGGGGAAAACATGCTACTTGCTAAGAGGGAAAAATAATCCACAACAGAAATCAACCAGGGAATACATTGCTCTCCTCACCTCTACTACTGTAACCCCCACCTTCCAAATGGAAGAATTTCTTGGGTGTCCAGAGTGTCTTGCTTAGAATCCAATTGCTGTGGGTGAAGTGGGAGGCAAGCAAAGGGTGATGCAAGTAGAGCGTTACTCTTTCCTTGCTTCAAAAACATCCAGGCAGCCCCCTCTGGCCTTGCCTGCCTGCAAACTGAGGCAAAGCTTTAAGCACCATGAGTTGGGGTGCAATCCTAACCAACGTTCCAGCACTGACGTAGCAGTACCAGTGGGGCATGTGCTGCATCTTGCAGTTGGGGGGCAGTCATGGAGGCCTCCTCAAGGTAAGGCAATGTTTGTTCCCTTACCTCAGAGTTGCATTGCCTTTATGTCAGTGCTGAAAAGTTGGTTAGGACTTTGGCCTTGGTTACTTAACAGGAGATTGCAATTAAATGGAACACACAGTAGAGAGAGAGAGAGAGAGAGGACACTGCCCCATCAACCCATCTCCACTCCTCAAGGGGGCTCCTCCTTAATACTAGAATCCCTCCTGCACACACACCCCCTTTCAAGAAAGGAGAGGAAAAAATGTAAGGGGGAAGTAAGGAGTGACACACACACTCCAATCATTCCCATTGTCCACCATTCCTCAAAGGGAGCCTGCCAGCTGCATCCCATGCCATTTGATAAGGAGCAAGTCAACCAAGTCCAGGCTGGGCCTTGCTCCCTGTATGAACTGCACAGAGGATCCAAGAACTGGGCTTCCATATTTTTACATGCTTTGCCACCCCTCTCCACACTGAAGCCCGGCGAGTCAAGGGAGAGGGAGCAGGAGAAGGAACTGCTAGCAAGCCCTCTTACTTGAGTGCCCCACCTCTGCCTCTTGATATCGACAACTTGTGCAGTGGGGGCGGGGGGGAGTGTAAGCAGGAAACATCTAAGATGCTCCTCTTCCCCACTGTCATTATTACTGTTATGAATGCAAGTTTATAAGGATTGAAATCCTGCATAACTGATTGGCCCAGTCTTATGGCTGGCCAATCAGGAGGTGGATCGATTGGCCCTCTAGTTTAGCCTGCCAATCAGGTGGACTGAGGCTGATTCAACAGTACCAATCCTGAAGAATCTGGGCAGAGCTAAGGGGCATAAAGCAAGGGATGTTTGCCTTGTGTTTACTAGCCATGGAGCCCACCAGAGGACAGGTGACTCTGGATTTAATATTTGCGGTACTCAGGACCTGGTAAGACCTGTCAATGTCACTGAGCCATTGGGGAACAGTGATCATGCTGCGATACATTTCGACATGCACGTCGGGGGAAGAATACCAGGCAAATCTCTCACAAAAACCCTTGACTTCCAATGAGCGAACTTCCCTCAAATGAGGAGGTTGGTTAGAAGGAGGTTGAAAGGGAAGTTAAAAAGAGTTCAATCTCTCCAGAGTGCATGGAGGTTGCTCAAATCAACAGTAATAGAGGCCCAGCGGAAGTGTATACTGCAAAGGAAGAAGGGCTTCACTAAGTCCAGGAGGTGCCCGCATGGCTAACGAGCCAAGTTAGAGAGGCCTTAAAGGGCAAGGAAGCCCTTCTGTCAATGGAAGTCTTGCCCTAATGAGGAGAATAAAGAGGAACATAAACAGTGGCAAAAGAAATGCAAGAAGGTGATATGGGAAGTCAAGAGAGACTATGAGGAACACATGGCAAGCAGCATTAAGGGGAATAATAAAAGCTTCTTCAAATATGTTAGAAGCAGGAAACCCAACCCGCCAGAGAAGTGGTTGGACCTCTGGATGGTGAGGGAGGGAAAGGGGAGCTAAAAGGAGACTTAGAGATGGCAGAGAAATTAAATGAGATCTTTGCGTTTGCCTTCACGGCAGAAGACCTGGGACAGATACTGCTGCCCAAACGGTCCCTCCTGACCAAAGAATTAAGTCAGATAGAGGTGAAAAGAGAAGATGTTTCAGACCTCATTGATAAGTTAAAGATCAATAAATCACCGGGCCCTGATGGCATCCACCCAAGGGTTATTCAGGAATTGAAGAATGAAGTTGCTGATCTCTTGACTAAAATATGTAACTTGTCCCTCAAAACGGCCACGGTGCCAGAGGATTGGAGGATAGCAAATGTCACACCGATTTTTAAAAAGGGAAGGAGGGGGGACCTGGGAAACTGTAGGCTGATCAGCCTAACATCTATACCGGGTAAGATGGTGGAATGCCTCATCAAAGATAAATCTCAAAACACATAGACGAACAGGCCTTGCTGAGGGAAAATCAGCATGGATTCTGTAAGGGTAAGTCTTGCCTCATGAACCTTTTAGAATTCTTTGGAAAGGTCAACAGGCATGTGGATGCGGGAGAACCTGTAAACATTATATATCTGGACTTCCAGAAGGCGTTCGACACGGTCCCTCACCAAAGGCTGCTGAGAAAACTCCACAGTCAGGGAATTAGAGGGCAGGTCCTCTCATGGATTGAGAACTGGTTGAAGGCCAGGAAACAGAGAGTGGGTGTCAATGGGCAATTTTCACAATGGAGAGAGATGAAAAGCAGTATGCCCCAAGGATCTGTCCTGGGACCGGTGCTTTTCCTCTTCATAAATGGCCTGGAGACAGGGGTGAGCAGTGAGGTGGCTAAGTTTGCGGACGACACCAAACTTTTCCGAGTGGTGAAGCCCAGAAGTGATTGTGAGGAGCTCCAGAAGGATCTCTCCAAACTGGCAGAATGGGCAGCAAAATGGCAGATGTGCTTCAATGTAAGTAAGTGTAAAGTCATGCACATTGGGGCAAAAAAATCAAAACTTCACATAAAGGCTAATGGGTTCTGAGCTGTCTGTGACAGATCAGGAGAGAGATCTTGGGGTGGTGGTGGACGGCTCGATGAAAGTGTCGACCCAATGTGTGGCGGCAGTGAAGAAGGCCATTTCTGTGCTTGGGATCATTAGAAAAGGTACTGAGAACAAAACAGCTAATATAATGCCATTGTACAAATTGATGGTAAGGCCACACCTGGAGTATTGTGTCCAGTTCTGGTCGCCACATCTCAAAAAGGACATAGTGGAAATAGAAAAGGTGCAAAAGTGAGTGACCAAGATGATTACTGGACTGGGGCACCTTCCTTATGAGGAAAGGCTACGGCGTTTGGGCCTCTTCAGCCCAGAAAAGAGACGCCTGAGGGAGGACATGATTGAGACATACAAAATTATGTATGTTGGCAACCTTCAGTCTCGAAAGACTATGGTATCGCGCTTTGAAAGGTGGTTCTGGCACAGTGTCTAGTGTGGCTGAAAAGGCCAATCTGGGAGTAGCAATCCCTTCCACACCGGGAGCAAGTGCAGTCTGTCCCTGGTCTGTCTCCCTGGCTATGGACCTTCCTTCTTTGCCTCTTAGCCTCAGACTGTTGGCCAAGTGTCTCTTCAAACTGGGAAAGGCCATGCTGCACAGCCTGCCTCCAAGCGGGCCGCTCAGAGGCCAGGGTTTCCCACTTGTTGAGGTCCATCCCTAAGGCCTTCAGATCCCTCTTGCAGATGTCCTTGTATCGCAGCTGTGGTCTACCTGTAGGGCGCTTTCCTTGCACGAGTTCTCCATAGAGGAGATCCTTTGGGATCCGGCCATCATCCATTCTCACGACATGACCGAGCCAACGCAGGCGTCTCTGTTTCAGTAGTGCGTACATGCTAGGGATTCCAGCACGTTCCAGGACTGTGTTGTTTGGAACTTTGTCCTGCCAGGTGATGCCGAGAATGCGTCGGAGGCAGCGCATGTGGAAAGCGTTCATTTTCCTCTCCTGTTGTGAGCGAAGAGTCCATGACTCGCTGCATCTATCTCCGGACCAGATCAGATGGAAAGCTCTTCAACCTCTCCAGACTGAGAGCAAAGTCCAAAGTCCAGCTGAAATGTCTGCGTGACTTCCTCTTTGCCGATGATGCAGCTATCACTACCCACTCTGCCAACGATCTCCAGCAGCTCATGGATCGTTTTAGCAAGCCTGCCAAGATTTTGGACTGACAATCAGCCTGAAGAAAACATAGGTCATGGTTCAGGATGTGGACTCACCTCCCTGCATTACAATCTCTGCACATGAACTGGAGGTTGTCCATGACTTTGTGTACCTTGGCTCAACGATCTCCGACACTTTTTCTCTCGATACCGAGCTAAACAAATGCATCAGTAAAGCAGCTACCACGTTTTCCAGACTCACAAAGAGAGTCTGGTCCAACAAGAAGTTGACGGAACATACCAAGATCCAGGTCTACAGAGCTTGCGTCCTGAGTACACTTCTGTACTGCATGGACTCTTCACTCACAACAGGAGAGGAAACTGAACGCTTTCCACATGCGCTGCCTCCGACGCATTCTCGGCATCACCTGGCAGGACAAAGTTCCAAACAACACAGTCCTGGAACATGCTGGAATCCCTAGCATGAGATACAGGAAGCTGGACTAGATGGGCCTATGGCCTGATCCAGTGGGGTTGTTCTTATGTTCTTATGTACTAGGTGCTCTTCATAAGATTATATAAATGCATTGAGCTATTATTGCTTGGCCTTCATTTATTCACATGGACCTACTATTTAACAATGACAATGACTTTTCAAGCCTCCAACTTGCTCTCATTTAACACCTCCAGCAGCCTGGCACAGCTCTCACATGATTTATGCAGCAACAGCTGCAGTCTTTTCCTCCAGACCATTGATTGATCAGCTCCTGGTCGCTGCTAATTCATTGATGGACTTGTGGGAGGGGGGAAGAGTGCAGTGGCTGAGTGTGACAGAGAAAATGGGGGCAGAAGAGGAGAAGGACAACACAGACTGGGGAGAGGTGTGTGGAAATGGTTCCTGCAGATGGGAGAAAGGATGGAGAGGAGTTGACTGCCCTAAAGAAATGAGCCTGGCAGAGACTGACAGGGTGGGGACGGGTGGAGGAGATGAGACACTCAGAGCCCCATACTAGGCATGCCTACTCAGAAGTAAGTTCCATTATAGTCAATGGGGCTTAGTCCCAGGTAAGCGTGAATAGGATTGTAGCACCCTTAACTCCCAAGCCCTCTATGTGCCACTGGTCTGCTGAAGGAAGAGGAGATGACAGGAGGGTAGGGACGGTGGATCAAACCAGCAAGATGCCTGACTTAGGTATCTCTGGCCAGGACAGCTGAGTCCTGCTTCACTGAGGATCAGGGCATGTGGAGAGGGTGCTTGCCAGGAATTGAAGAGAAGCTGGCCAATCAGCTGTGGAGCAGTTGAGGGGCAGAAAGGAGGGGTAAGGGCAGGGCCTCTGAGAGGAATTTTGGCAGGGGATACAAAGTTTCTTTTGGGCCCCTTCCCAAAGGGGGAGGGGTCAAGGGGGAGGGTAGTGACAGGGGTCAATGAGTATATTAAATAAAAGTTGATAACAAAGCACATTTGATTTGAACATATTTGTTTACACTATAATGCAGATGAGAAAGAACAATACAGATAAGGAAACCGAATTCACACTGAAACATCATTTTATATTAATATGCAGATATTAACATCAGAAGACATAACTATTATTAAAAACTTACAGTGCAATCCTATTCATGTCTACTCATAAGTAAGCCTCATTGTGTTCAATAAGGCTTACACCCAGAAACGTGTGTATAGAATTGTAGCTTTAGTATTTACTTTGCAAAAAGAGCTTTCCTGGCCTTTTTCTGTGGAAAGTTTTGAATCACAACATGGAAATTAATTGTTGTGGCAACGCCTGATTTGATACTTAGCCTGGCCAAATTTGCCACAAGACGTCCCTGAGACATTGTAGATCTTGAATAATTCTTAATTAGCTTTAGTTTGCTAAATGACCACTCTGTAGAAGCTACTGTTGCTAGAATTTGCTTTATGCACTGATGGTAAAGGCTCCACTCATAACTCATACTTTTCTATTTCCTTTTGAGGTGGAAACTCAGTTGTGATATATCCAGTGTCAAGGTCTACATTATGATCTCTCCTTCCAAATTCACTTTCACATGCATCTCTATGTCTGCTTCTTTCTGCTTTTCATTTTCATTTTTTGCATCTGCCTCTTTATCAAAACTCTGTGCAGAAGCACCCAAATCAATTTGGGGATAAGGCTTTCAACATCTTCTTCCTGTTCCAATTCTACAGGTGAGCTCAATGGAGAACTCTGTGCATGTGAAGCTGCACCTCACCCAAACTGAAATAGTGTTTGTTGACTCCTTCTATGAGTTTCATCTCGTTCTTTTTTGTCTTTTCTGGGCTTCTGGTTTATGAGAATAAGACATTTTAGAGACAGACCAGACTGAAGAGAAGCCACAAAAAGTTTTTTCACATGTTGAAAATGTTTAGGGAATATTTAGGATGCTAAATTTACGATAAATTTAGGATGCTAAAGGTGGGTCCTGATGCTAAAAAGTTTAGGAACCACTCATACGGTGTGCCAAGGCCCATGGTAGGGCGGTGGGTTTGAAGCCCCCACCTCTCAGCTACAGAGGCTTCCACCCTGTGCAGCTGGATGTGTGGGGCACAGAGAGCAGTGTCTCCAGGGTCTGATGCTGTGCCCTTGCAGGACTAGCCCTGGTTGGTGGAAGCCCCGAGGACAAGCAGGTGGGCAGCAGCATCCAGAAGCCACCACGACCTGCCTGGGAGGCATCCCAGGACAATCCCCAGAGGGGGCTGCGCACAAGCGGAAGGACCTGGATGCAGGGAATGGGATGCGGCGTGAGGACCGGAGCCAGGTGGGAGGACAGCAGGGGGAAGGGGCGCCCAGAGGGTCTTCCAGGCCTGCCCCGCAGTGCTGCAGAGACCAGGCAGGAGGGAGACGGGAAGCTCCTCTGGGGACGCCCCTCGTCCGCCCTGCCGCAAGCACCAGGCGGGGGACCAGCAGAGACCCCAGTCTTGCCCTTCGCTGTGCACCGGATGCTGCGTCCGAGAGGAGGAGGGGGAAGCCCTGCGGGAGTTGCGCCTCCCAGGAGTGGAGGGTCCAGCCTGGATGCTCTGCCAGGAGTCCTTCCTCTGCACAGGCACCACGAGGGTTAACAGGAGGAGTGAATGGGAAGTCAGTCCCTGCTCCGCCCCTTCCTCTGCCTCCCTCCTCCAGGCAGACAGTCCTCCCTGGTGGGTCTCTCTGTGGTGGTGAGTGGGTCCTAGGGGTCCTGGGGTGGGAGGGAGAGAAGCCCCAGAGGGGAGAGACAGCCAGGGTCAGCCAGGGAAGGGAAGGGGGGGCTGGAGAGGAACTGTGACACTCCTGCCCCTCCCCCCCAGCTGCATGCTACCCTCTGGGGCTGCCTTAGAGGGCTCTGCTTCTGTGCTGGGGTTTGTGCGACAGGGACAAGGCCAAAGGGGGAGCAGTGTCAGACCTGGCAGGAAGAACTGAGCACAGGAGGGACATCCGAGAACCATGTTGGAGCCCTGGGACTGTCCCTGAAAGGGAAGGGGGTGGGGGCTTCTCAAGTGCCTTGTCTTTTAATTGCATATCCTTCAGATCCTCCCTTCTTGCTTGGACTGTTTTCAGCTTCTTTGCTCCTGGCGTGAACAGAGGCAGGTGGAATAAAAATCCTTCCTAAGAGCACTGGAGTTGAAGGATCCTTCCAGAGTCCAGGCCTGACCCAGAGAAGACAAAGCCTCAGATCTCTGCCCGGCTCTCACACAGTGTGTGTCAAAACATCTGCATCATTCCAGGTGTGTGTCTCAGCTGGGTGGATGGTGGTGGGGGTTTCATTTCTCCACGTTTGTCTTCTGCCACTGGAAGGAACTGGTGAGGACATCATCACTAGTCACTTCCAGGTTGGGAGCCGGCAGGAGAGAGACGGGAAAGCCCCTCTGAAGACGCCCCTCGCTACCCCCGCTATGAGCACCAGGCAGGGGACCAGCAGAGACTCCCAGTCTATGCCCTTCACTGTGCCTCGGATGCTGCATGGGGGGGGGGCAGGAGGAGGAGGGGAGAGGAGGGTCCAGCCAGGGATGCTCAGCCAGGAGGCCTTCCTCTCTTCACAGGCACTGCGAGGGTTAACAGGAGGAGTGAATGGGAAGTCAGTGCCTGCTCCGCCCCTTCCTTTGCCTCCCTCCACCACCTCACAGTCCTCCCTGGTGGGTGGAGTGGTGAGTGGGGTCCCAGGGCTCCTGGGGGTGGGTGGGAGAGAAGCCCCAAAGGGGAGAGACAGCCAGGCTGAAAGGCCAGCCAGGGAAGGGAAGGGGGGGCTGGAGAGGAACTGTGACACTCCTACCCGCCCCCCCCCCTCCAGCTGCATGCTACCCTCTGGGGCTGCCTTAGAGGGCTCTGCTTCTGTGCTGGGGTTTGTGCGACAGGGACAAGGCCAAAGGCGGAGCTGTGTCAGAGCTGGAAGAGTGGCAGGAAGAGCGGGGCACAGGTGGGAAGCCCGAGAACCATGTTTGAGCCCTGGGACTGTCCCTGAAAGGGAAGCGTGGGAGGTTCATTGCTCCTGGCTTGAACAGAGGCAGGTGGAATAAAAAAACTTGCTACTAAGAGAGCTGGAGTTTGCAGCTGAAAAGGATCCATCCAGCTTTCTGGCTTGGCCCAGAGAAGACAAAGCCCCAGATCTCTGCCCTGCCCATAGCTTGCATCATTATTCCAGGTGTGTGTCTCATCGGGGCTGCTGGTGGTGGGGGTTTCATTCCACTTACACAGCATTTCTCCATGTTTTTCTTCTGTCACTGAAAGGAACTGGTGACACAACATCAATAGTCACTTCTTGGTTGGGCACTCCTTACTCCAAGGGTGCCATAAATATGCTTTATGGTACGTTTATGATACCTAGCACTGGCGCTGAGCTCCAGCACTATTGGCCATTAGGACTGGGCCCTTAGAGAGATAATAGAACTTCCACCCATGACGATTCTGGAAAACAGCCCTGCCAAGACACCCCCATTACATCTGACTTCCTCCTGCTCTGTGCATTGGCAGATCAGGGTTCTCTCCCCCCCCCCCAATCAGGTATAATCACCTGAGTTCCGGGACATCGCCAGGAATTGATACAGCCCCTGTCTTGTGTGCTGCTCAAGGTCACTCCTAGGGACTGGCTTTGTGAAAGACCAGCTGCAGGAGGACTGAACAGAGGCAGACACTGCACCAGGAAATGTGGGCCTACAGTGCTTTGAAGGAGAAAGGACTGCAAGGAGAGGATGGAGGTGACTAGGCAGGTGGAGAGAGGAAGTATGAGGATGTGTCTAACACAAATGAGGCATTTTTTGGTCAGGGAAAAAGTGTCAACTTGTAGAAGGAATGGGGCACGAAGATTCAATGACCTCCCATCAGGCTTGTCTCCCTCACAGGCAGTGGGATGGCATCAGAGCCACATTCCAGACCATCTCTTTTTTCTCATGGAGCAAAATCGGCCACTCTGCAGCCTGCTCAGGTAAGGGGCAGATCACCAGAGCAACGTTCAAGGGACACCTTGTTGTCGTTCTGTCTTCCAGGCCTTGAGGGAAGCCTTTTTGTCTGGTGCTTTAAATATTGTATTTGACCAGTCAGAAGAAGTGTGTAAACTGACCACTGGAGACTCAGATAACCAGTAAAATCCTGTAATTTGTCTCCATTTATTAAGATGCCCTGGCATGTTGTGTGATGTTCCTTGGAGTTGAGAATCTTTTTCCTGCTCCTCCTGCTTTTTCTACTGCATGGGGGGGGGGGGCCCTTGATCATGGTGGCTGGAGTGAGGAGTGGCAGGGAGCCTTTTCTCCCCAGCCTTTCAAGAGTCGGTCACACACTGCACTGTCCTTCCAAACAGTTTTGGGTGTCCTGCGACTCTCGCCAGGGAGCCTCTGCCCCCTCTGCCAGTTGGACACCTTGGCCCAGCTGCTGCTGCTGGCCATTCGCTTCATCATGATTTGTTTTAGATTTGGGGGTTTGAGTGAATGCCAGATGGATGCACCAGGGTGCTTGTGTGTGAGTGTGAGCAAGAGAAGGTGGCTGAAGGCAGGCTGAGATTGTGACTTGGCCCAACACAGTGACTTAAACAGATTATGTCGAAGTGCAAGAGCAGGCTCAGTGAACGCCGAAATGTTCTATCAAAAGGGTGGGACGTTATCTCTGGGAACAGAACTGTTTCATTTTTTCCTTCCAGGGTCTGGTATCCTCCGAGGTGGTGACTGTGCATGTCAAAGAGGAAGAGGAGGCTCTGCCAGATCCAGGCGAAAAGGCTTTGTACAGGGATGTCATGCCAGAGAATTACGGGATGGTGGCCTCTGTGGGTAAGGGTGTCCTTCTTCTTGGTGTGTAGGAACCAAAGGTGTGAGCTACTCTTCCTGTTTCCCACTGTTAGGAATGCACCATAAAATGGGGCATATGGGACTGGAGGTCATATCCTGGATATGCCTGATGTTCCTTGCTGTTAAGAGAGCTGAGCCTGTACCTGACAGTGCTTGTTTCGCCTCCTGTTTTCCTCCTTCTGTATTGTCCAGCTTCTTACCCCATGAATTGGTGGTTTGTCGAGGATTAGGTGCTGCTGCTGGTGGGATTTTGTGTGACTTGCCCTGTTGGTCCCATCACCAGGGGAATCTGGGGTTTCTCTGACTGACTGAAGGGGCTGTGAATCCATGACCTGTGCTTGATGTCTCCAGAGAAACACTGGTGTGTTGTGCTGGGAGCATGATGTGGGTCTCCTCTGCTTCACTCTATAGGAGGTTTCAGGTCTAAAGTGAAAGGGGCTCAGGACTGAAGACTATTTCTCCAGACTCCCACATAAATTATCCAGATCACCTCCAGGGCGTGTGGTTGATGCCATCTTGGACTTGGTCTGTGCAGGTGCCAAAAAAGGCTTTTGTAGTCTGCCACTTTGCTAGCCCTATTTGACATCAGAGCCAAACAGAGGAAGAGGCCACTGGAGTCCTCCGTCTCTTGGTGTTCTTTAGTGACCAGATCTTGCTACTTTTTCTTGTTAGGAGAAACAGCTTGTACAGGAGGACGTTGAACTGCCATTTTGAGTCAGAGGATAGCCCAGGGGTTTTTTGGCCCATAAAACTACTCTTCATCCCATCATGTGGGAAGTTTTCATTTAAGTAGGAATGGAATGAGGAATCTAGATTATTTTCATCTCTTGCTGATACCAAGAGCTATGTATCTTTCCTGGACCACGTCCAAGTCTCGTGGCTTATGCCATCTTGGAGGTCGTCTGTGGTGGCATCAGCTAAGTTTTTGGAAACTACTGGTGTGCCAGCCCTATTTGGGCATCAGATCCAAACAAAGAAAGTGCTAGCTTAAGTCCTCCTTCTTTTGGTTTCCAGTGACAGATCTTAGCATTTTGTTCTATAATGAAAAATGGATTTGCTCATGAAGAACATTGTGAGCCAAGGGGTAGACAAGGGGTCTCTTAGCCCTTTAAGCAGCTCTTCCTCCTCAGCTGGACTTGTCTTGGGAGGTATTCATGGTGTTCTGGGACAAAGGGAATCTGCCTTCTGAGTCAGATCCATCTGGCTCAGTACTGTCTACACTAGTGTTTCTTAAACTGTGGGTCGGGACCCACTAGGTGGGTTGTGAGCCAATTTCAGGTGAGTCCCCATTCATTTCAAAGTTTTATTTTTAATATATTAGACTTGATGCTACCATGGTATGTGACTTCATTTGGAGAAATGTTACAGACCTTTACTTTTAACAAGCTACTATGTATATTCTTTTAACCAGGGCTTTTTTTGTAATAGAACGCACCGGAACGGCGTTCCGGCACCTTTTTTCCCCTTTCACTGAGGGAGGGAATCGAACCTCTGACCTCGTGCTCCACCTTTTTTTTTTTTTTGGCACCCCTGGCTCTGACCTTGTGCTCCACCCTTTTTTTTAATACTGCGGGCTAGGGAGGGATTCGAACCTCTGACCTCGTGCTCCACAGCCCAGCACTCTCTCTATTGGGCTATAGGAAAGCCTGTAGTCAAAGTGCTCAGAACCAATATATAAGGTCTTGAGCCCAGCTGGTGGCCATCAGCACCTCAAGTATTCGTTCCAAATACTTTGAGTCTAAGAATTCCTATGACTCAATTGTTAAAGTGCTGGTCTGTGGAGCCAGAGGCTAGGGGTTCAAATCCCTATGAGGAAGAAATTTTTTTTTTTTAGGAGAGGAGGTGCTCCATGGCTGCAAAATATAAAGGTTGGTTGCCAGTTGCCAAAAGGGGGGCCAGTTGAGGCTGCAAAACTCCTCAAAGTTCGTTTTAAAAATAAATAAATAAATAAATGAAAGATTAACAAGTTATGCGTTCCTGCACTTTTTTTTTTTTTAAACAAAAAAAGCACTGCTTTTAACAATGATAGTCAATGAGACTTACTCCTGGGTAAGTTTGTAGGATTGCAGCCTAGGATTGTGAAAAATTTTCCTGATTGATGATGTCACTTCTGGGCATGACAACACTTCTGATGGGTCCTGACAGATTCTCATTCTAAAAAGTGGGTCCTGGTGCTAAATGTGTGAGAACCACTGGCCTACACTGATTGATAGCAGGCTCTCCAGGGGTTCAAGCAGGGACGTCTCCCAGCCCTCTCTTGAGTTGATGCCAGGGATGGTTTCTGAGTCTTTTGTGTGCAAAACAAGTACTCATTCACTGAACTATGGCTGTGCCAGACTGAGAATCTGGTGCTCTAGTGAGAGTCTTGCTGAGGAGATGAAAAGGCAGGAGAAGGCCACCTTGTTTCTCTGCTTGCCTAAATTCCCAGTCTCTTTGCAGAGAGGGAATTGCCAGAAGAGGACGGGGACAGCTATCCTTCAGGTTGACGCTTCCCTTCCATGTGCTGTGAAGTTGATGAGAGAAGCATGGCTGATGTCATGTGCACAACTGGATTTCCAACTGGTCCATCATTCCAGCACTCATGAGCAGTGAGCCTGTACTTACATAAACCAGACGGACACTTTCAGAGGTGACCATGCAGCTAATTCATGTGTGAGAATTCAGCGAGGTCACCTCTTGTCCTGTTCCATTCCGAGCCATTTTGGAGGTGGGCGGCAGTCATTTTGGAAATGCTGGATATTTTGTAGCTAGAAGGAACTCATTGTCTTGTTTCTTTCTTAGAGGAGTTTTCCAAACATTCCATTGTTACCCAGCTGGAGGAATGGGAGAGTGCATTTTTCCAGAAGATCCAGGAAGAAGAGGAATCAGCAGGTAATTCTGTTACAAACAAAACTACTTAATAACAGTATCTGTGGATCAGTGTGTGCTGGCTGAATGGGGGACACTTCACCTCTGCAAGCAAAATTTTGACCAAATGTCCCCTAAGGGAAAATCATTTGTGAACCTGACCCTTGTGCTGCCCGGTGGCACAGATAATATGGCACTGAAACAGTTGTGAAAGCCTGAGAAAATCCAGAGGGAGCACCCTCTTGTGACTTTTCCAAAGAAACATTGTGTACAAAGGAGAAAAAAGCTGTCCCAATCCCAGGGTGAATCAGGTAAAACAAGCCAAGCAGCTGTAATTTTTTACTCCTGAACAACAGCCAACTGTGAATGGTTTACTAAGAGGGCTGCAATCCTAAGCAGTGCTTTGAATTTCTGCCTTGGGACCCTTTGGGGAGAAAGAAAGGAGAAAAATACTGGAAGTAAATTAATAATACTTTCCTGGGAGTCAGTGCCACTGAACCCTCTGGTGTTTCCTTCTGAGAAAATATGCTGAGGTATGGGTATTACAGGTCCTATTTCTCTCTTGGACTGCTCATCAAGCTTCTTTCTCTGTTCCAGGAAGCAACAGAGAAGAGGATAAAAAGAAACCATGGTTGGTGTCACCAGAAACAAACAGGGAGGATGCACAGGAAGTAACACTTACAGACCAGGATGGATCAAGGAGGGAGGAGGGAAGGCCAGCATTTATATTGTCTGAGATGAGAAAGAGCTTGAGCACCAGCACAGGCCTTATCTTCCATAAAAATATCCACACAAGGGAGAATCCATATCAATGCCTGGAGTGTGGAAAGAACTTCACTGAAACTGCAAAACTTACTGTGCATCAAAGAATCCACACAGGGGAGAGACCGTATAAATGCTTGGAATGTGGAAAGAGATTCACTCAGAGCTCACACCTGGCTGAACATGAAAGAACCCACACAGGGGAGAAACCATATCAGTGCTTGGAGTGTGGGAAGAACTTCAGTGAGAGAAAACACCTGACTGTGCATGAAAGAATCCACACAGGGGAGAAACCATATAAATGCTTGGACTGTGGGAGGTGTTTTAGTAGGAGCGACAATCTGGCTTTGCATCAAAGAACGCACACAGGGGAAAAACCATTTCAATGCTTAAAGTGCGGAAAGAGGTTCATTCATAGCAGGAATCTGACATTACATCTCAGAACTCACACAGGAGAGAAACCACATCAATGCATTGAGTGTGGAAAGAGCTTCTGTTATAGCAAAGACCTGATTGTGCATCAAAGACACCACACAGGGGAGAAACCATATAAATGCTTGGAGTGTGGAAAGTGTTTCGCTAGGGGCTACAGCCTGACTGTGCATCAAAGAAACCACAAAGAGGAGAAACCATACAAATGCTTGGAGTGTGGAAAGAGCTTCAGTGAGAGCTCACATCTGATTCGGCATCAAGGAACGCACACAAAGGAGAAACCATATAAATCAGGGAACTTCAAACTTGCTTAATGTAAGAGCCACTTACAATTGACTAGAAATTTGAGGAGCGCAACGGAGAGGTTTGAGAACCAGAATAGTCAAGAAGCATTTAAATTTGGCAAAAGTTTTACTTACTGTGAACTAAATATTTACTCACTTAAACATAAGTTTTAATTACTAGACCAGGAGTGTCCAAAGTTTTTGGTAGGAGGGCCACATCATCCCTCAGACATTGTGTCAGGGGCTGGGAATAAAGGAATTAATTTTACATTTAAAATTTGAATAAATTTACATAAATGAATATATTAGAGGTGGAACTCATATGAATGAATGAAGGTCTCGCGATAGCTCAAGGCCTATAAAAGGCCTTGCACAAAGCAAGACCAGACTCTCTTTCGCTGCTGCTGCTGCTACACAGACATGAAACAGCAAGAAGCAGAGAAAAAACTCAGTCCGCAGCTCACGCAAGAGATCCAACAGTTGTCCCTTCCGCTGAGAACAGTTGCGTTGGGCCAGTGAGGGCTCCAGCAAGTCTCCTGCGGGTCAGAGGCTCACTGGAGACTGGGAGCTCCCTGTGGGCTGGATTGGGCATCCCTGAGGGCCACACATGGCTATCCCAGGTAAAAATGCTTAAAAACAGGTTCAACCACTCAGACCTCTTCAGGCCTGAAACCTCAGCAAAGAGTTTGAAGAGCTGAAGCACTGTATGGAGAGACAAAGGACAAGGGGGCTTGACGAAGGGAGGCGACCTGTTGGGGGCAAGAGCATTTGAAATGAGAAGGTCAAGAAGAAGAAGCACAGCCCAGGAGAGAGCAGGAGGAATTGGGTGGTGAAGTGGAATCTGGGCCAAATCCTCAGGGATAGGGGAGGAGTGCTGAGCGTGGGGGCCTGAACTCCAGCCAGTGCCAGGTCAAGCCCTCATGCCAACACTGCCTCCCTGCAGCTGGTAGGATCATGCAGCCTAGGGTCCCAACATGCTTCTGAACGACACGTGGGCTGAGCCCTGAGACACCCTGGCTGTCCATTCCTGGGAGTTGGTGCCACTGAAAGGGCCAGATTCATGGGCTGTTGGAGCCTCCAAGGGTGGCTTTGTTAATGGCCTCCATCCTATGATTTGTTTTTGTTTTTTTTGTCTTTGGAAAGGTCCTCCCCTGCCACTCTTTTTAGTTACCTGTGAGACATTAGTGAAATGATTAGTGAAGGGTGCCCTCCACTGAAGGGCACCCTTCTCCTGTCTCTCATTTCTGCCTTGAATCTCAGTTGCAGGGGTTCAGTGTTGAGAGAGGCACAGGCCTTTCTGTCCAGGTTTGGGGTTTCCTAGAGGCAGGTGATGGGCCACCATGGGCAACAGGATGGTGGACTGGATGAGCCCCCTTTGGCACAATCCAGCCGGGCTTTTCATATGTTCTAGGTCATGTGCCTCCTTGGCCAGACCTCTGTTGCCCTGCAGATCAATTCACTCCTGAGGCTCCTATGAAGTGCTCTGGGGGTGCAAGTTTTTCATTGGTGAATGCAGCAGGAGCTGGTTTCCTGATCATGTGAAATTCCTGCATTAGCAGCTCCATGGCTTCCCTTTTGGTTTTTGGTCCGAATTCAAAGCATTGGTTTGAGCGTATCAAGTCCTAAACAGAGAAAATCCTGTTAGCTTTTCTCTTTGGACACCAATAAAAAAGCATGTTAGCTGTATATTCACACATGTATAGGCGCACAATGACCAGTGTCCTTTGTGACAAGAAGATCAGCGACTGTCTCACGTCGAAGATCTACCGAATGGTCATCTGGCTGTTTGCACGCTATGGAACTGAATGCTGGCCGGCGACAAGGGAAGTCGAACATTGCCTTGGTGTCATGGAGACAAAGATGCTGTGTTGAATCAGTGGTATCACTCGTTTTGAACACATCTGCAGTGACGACATCTGGCAGCGCAACGGTGTCGCTCCAATCGCCGACAAGTTGAGAGAAACCCGGTTTCAATGATACGGCCACATTCTACGCCCCAACCATCATTGATAAGTAAATATGCATTAAATGTTCCTGGCACATTATATGCAGCATTTATAGATCTAAGAGCTGCCTTTGACTCAGTGTCTCACGCAAGACTCTGGAATAAATTGAATTCTACATCTATGCCTAAAAGGTTTTTAAAATTAATAATGAATGTATATACTGGAAACTCCTTATACGTTAAACTAAACAAAGTTGGAGGTATTTCCCGCCCCATATCTGTTGAAAGAGGGGTTAGGCAGGGATGTGTTCTTGCGCCGCATTTATTTAATCTCTATCTCAATGACTTTGTTCCTAAATTACTTGATTTAGATATACATGCACCGTGCCTAGATAACAAACCAGTTCCTGCCTTATTATATGCTGATGGTCTTGTTCTATTGTCCAGAACTCAGATTGGTCTTAATCTGTTATTAAAGCATTTATTGCTTACTATAGTGAAGTACTATTAGAAATAAATGAGGATAAATCTAAAATAATGGTTTTTACAAAATCAATAAGAAGGACCAATAAAAGATGGAAAATTGGCCCCTATAAGTTGCAGCTGGTTAATGAATTTTGCTATCTTGGAGTAGTGT
The DNA here is from genome assembly GCF_035046505.1 of Tiliqua scincoides. Lineage (NCBI taxonomy): Eukaryota > Metazoa > Chordata > Lepidosauria > Squamata > Scincidae > Tiliqua > Tiliqua scincoides. The sequence continues at coordinate 265,721,529 of NC_089822.1, forward strand.
TCCAGTCTAACCTTGCATGGTCCAGACATATCCAGTACCTTAAGGGGAAAATTGAATTGACGCTACTAGCATTGAGGAAATTTTTTTTTTTTTACATCAAAGGAGGACAATATGTGCCAGCACTCCTAAAGACATATAAAGCAATGGTGTTGCCACGTATGTTATATGGCTCATCGATCTGGTTTTTGGGACCAATAGAACAGCTTGAGTGACTCCTGCAAGTCTTTTTTCAGAAGCTTTTAGCCCTATCCCCATGTATAGCCTCTGAAGGTATATGGTTGGAATTGGGACTTAAAAAGATTTCAACCTTGATTTGGAAAGCTATGATTTGGAAAGCTATTAAAGTCTGGATTTAAATACAGACTTACAATTGCTGAAAATCTTCCTATTTTCACAAAACTAGCAGCACAAGAATGCTGCTGGGTAAAATGGAATAACAACATTAATATGAAAATACGTGCGCTGGGCTTACAGTCACTAGAAAAATTCAGTGGAAGAAGCCATTCGCTGCTTGTTGAAAAGCTATTAATTCAAGATTGGGATTGCCTTCTAAGGGAGGCTAAGCGTAAATGCTCCCCTTCTTATTTCGGAATTAAATTTTCCACTAAATTTTCTTTACCCATTTATTTTTATGTACTGAAAGTTGAGGCCTGCTTATATGATTGCACAATGTAATGCTTTACCAACTGCACAAATGAAGGGTCGTTTTCAAAGGATCCCTCCTGAGCAGTGTTACTGTGATTGTCCCTTAACTGAATTAGACACCCTGGCGCATATCGTTTTCTGATGCCCAAAATATACAGCAGGGAGAGATAGATTCTTAAAGAAATGGATACATAAATTTTCTATGTTTTCGGACCTTTAAGATTGAAATTACTGATAAGTAGTCTTTGCAAAGAGTGTGTTGTGGATATAGCCAAATTCTGTTTCTGTGTGGTTTTAACCTCTGTCTTTAAGATTTTAGATAAATAGGTGTATGGCTTATGTGCTGATCAACTTGAGCTTGAACTGCGTGCCAACAGCGATATGCTGGTGCAGAAGGGCCTTCAATTGGAGGTCAATGGCAAATGACCAAAGGGCTGGTCAAAGCAGCACTGGTTCAACACCCTGCACAGCAACATGAAAATCACCCGCCTATACCCAGACCAAGCCTACAATTGAGAAAAATGGCAACTCCAATCCAAAATAGCGAACCCCGCCACCACACGGACAAACGCTAAAGAAGAAGAAGTTAGTTGTATATTTTGGTCATCTTGATTTGCTGTTTTGTAAGCTCTGTCTCTATATAATGCAGTATTTATACAGCTTCTGGTGTGATTTTTAGCTTCAATTTCAGAATCTTACATGATTTTTTTTTTTGGTAGAGTGTTTTTAATTGTCTTGGCAAGAAAAGGCGAATCATACACCAACATTTGAGCACCACAACCCACTTTTCAAAATGGTTCTATCGGAACCCACCTAACTTTAAGAGACCCCCTCCCCTAAGTTTACCATTATCTGCTGCTCAACCCTGTTTTCATCCTTTTTTACTGGGGGGGGGGGGGGGCTGCCGCCTGGAGTGTTTGAGCAACTATCGCAATTCCTAAATATATTTACTTAGCATGTACATAAAACATCCATTTTACTCCACTTGAGACTTAGTTTACACCCAGTAAATAATTACAAAGCTTGAAAAATTTTCATTTACATTTTATATTACAGGTGTGCGCTGCTTAACAACCTTCCGCTCAACAACAGACCACATATACAGTGGTGGTCAAAGCACAGCAAAGAGGCTCTTAATGAAGCAGTCAGTATTCCCATATCCTGTAGCAGAGTGTCTCTTAACACAACAAAGATATTAGATTGGGCTAATGACCTAATGACCTAATGACCTAGTCGCCTAATGACGGGAACTGGAGAACATATCCCTGTTGTTAAATGGTGCACACCTGTACTGGTGAAGCAAAATGGAGCTCAGCCACCATATTTCTGCAAGCCTCACATTCCATGTCAGAATCGCATGTGGCTCACAAACCATGGTTTGACCAACCCTGAGTGTGGAAAGAGGATATAGGGGAAACAGGATGGTAGACTAAATGAGCCCCCTTTTGGCACAATCCAGCCAGGCTGTCCTTATGTTCCAGGTCATGCACTTCCTTGGCCAGAGCTTTGTGTTGCCCTGCAGACCGATTCCCTCCTGAGGCTCCTGTGAGGTGCTCTGTGAGTGCAAGTTTTTCAGTGGAGAATGAAGCAGGGGTGGCTGTTTCAAAGCAACGTCTTTAGCCTGTAGAGCCGAGCACTGTTTGGGGTCCAAAAGGAACTGGACCTCCTGCATAAACCTGCCCACACACAGTGGGCCTCCAAGGAAGGCCTGTTGCATGGCCCACCCCTCTCTGAGTTGGGACCAGCCAACTCTTCATTTTTATAGTCAGTAAATGTACACAGGTCAGCAGGATGTTTCTGTAAAACAGCAGCATCTGGAGCTAATAGCAAACTGCCTCCGGGCACAATCCTGACAATGGGTTCAGCTGGCGCAGGTCCCCTGCACCAGCTCCAAAGTGTCATAAATGTGCCATGGCATGTTTGGGTCAACTCAGGAGTCCACTTGGCCGGCGCAGAGGTCTCCACCAACCCAGGAAGGCCAGATCCAGTCCCTGTGCTGGCCTGACGGCGTAAATTTATACCAGGCAGCGCAGGGAGTGGGAGAGGGAGGCAGGAGGACATTCCGGGCTGGGGAGGGAGTGTTTTTTGGGGGAGGGCAGAACAAGAGGCACATTGGGCCTGTGAGGGGGGCAGGATTGGCTGCGGCAATGCAGGCTGCATCCTAGCACCTGTCCTGGTCCAGGCAGCCTTACATGGGCTACTTGGATTTGTGCCAGCTAAATAGCTTGCTCAGGTCCGTCTAGCTAGTCTCATAGGGCAGGCTGCGGGGGGGGACGGGGACGGGGACGGGACATGGGGGTAAGGGAAGAAATATCCCCTTACTGTGAGGTGACCTCAAGCCTGCAACTAACCTGTGCTGGGTACAACGCAGGGCACTGTCGCCTGTCCAGGTTATCATTGGGTAATTTGTGAAATGGCAAAGTTTGAAAAGTTGATACCGCAGTGTAATTGGTTTCCAGAGAGTGCAATTTGTCAGTGGTGTATCTAAAGTATTGGGCACCCAGGTGGAGCTGCTCAAAGCCATTGGTTGACCTGGCTCTGCCTTGAGGTCCTGATCCCCCACCCACACACAGAGTCCAGGCCTGGCCATTCAAAGCAAAGTCTTGGCATTCACAGGCCAATTAGTGGTGCATTTGACCATAAATCACCTCACCTCACTCTACCCCACACTATGTGTGTGTGTGAACATAAGAACAGCCCCACTGGATCAGGCCATAGGCCCATCTAGTCCAGCTTCCTGTATCTCACAGCGGCCCACCAAATGCCCCAGGGAGCACACCAGATAACAAGAGACCTCATCCTGGTGCCCTCCCTTGCATCTGGCATTCTGACATAACCCATTTCTAAAATCAGGAGGTTGCGCATACACATCATGGCTTGTACCCTGTAATGGATTTTTCCTCCAGAAACTTGTCCAATCCCCTTTTAATGGCGTCTAGGCTAGACACCAGCACCACATCCTGTGGCAAGGAGTTCCACAGACCGACCACACGCTGAGTAAAGAAATATTTTCTTTTGTCTGTCCTAACCTGCCCAACACTCAATTTTAGTGGATGTCCCTTGGTTCTGGTATTATGTGAGAGTGTAAAGAGCATCTCCCTATCCACTCTGTCCATCCCCTGCATAATTTTGTGTGTGTGTGTGCATTTGTGTCTGAGGCACTGGTGTGTGTGAGGGGCCTGTTTTTCCCTTGTATGTCTGAGGTGCTCTGGTGGCAGGAGATGAAACTGGGAATCATCTGGGAGGAGCCTGCCCTAGAAGTCTCCTGGTCGGCACCCCCCCACCTCTGATCCTCTTCTGCCCCCACTGTGCTCAATGCCCAGTTCAGGCCTCCGAGACTGGGCAGCAGTATTGTATTGGCAACCTTCAGTCTCGAAAGACTCTGGTATCGCGCTCTGCAAGGTGGTTCTGGCACAGCGTCTAGTGTGGCTGAAAAGGCCAATCCGGGAGTGACAATCCCTTCCACACCGGGAGCAAGTGCAGTCTGTCCCTGGTCTGTCTCCCTGGCTATGGGCCTTCCTTCTTTGCCTCTTAGCCTCAGACTGTTGGCAAAGTGTCTCTTCAAACTGGGAAAGGCCATGCTGCACAGCCTGCCTCCAAGCGGGCCGCTCAGAGGCCAGGGTTTCCCACTTGTTGAGGTCCATCCCTAAGGCCTTCAGATCCCTCTTGTAGATGTCCTTGTATCGCAGCTGTGGTCTACCTGTAGGGCGCTTTCCTTGCACGAGTTCTCCATAGAGGAGATCCTTTGGGATCCGGCCATCATCCATTCTCACGACATGACCGAGCCAACGCAGGCGTCTCTGTTTCAGCAGTGAATACATGCTAGGGATTCCAGCACGTTCCAGGACTGTGTTGTTTGGAACTTTGTCCTGCCAGGTGATGCCGAGGATGCGTCGGAGGCAGCGCATGTGGAAAGCGTTCATTTTCCTCTCCTGTTGTGAGCGGAAAGTCCATGACTCGCTGCAGTACAGAAGTGTACTCAGGACGCAAGCTCTGTAGACCTGGATCTTGGTATGTTCCGTCAGCTTCTTGTTGGACCAGACTCTCTTTGTGAGTCTGGAAAACGTGGTAGATGCTTTACCGATGCGCTTGTTTAGCTCGGTATCGAGAGAATGAGTGTCGGGGATCATTGAGCCAAGGTACACAAAGTCATGGACAACCTCCAGTTCATGCTCAGAGATTGTAATGCAGGGAGGTGAGTCCACATCCTGAACCATGACCTGTGTTTTCTTCAGGCTGATTGTCAGTCCAAAATCTTGGCAGGCCTTGCTAAAACGATCCATGAGCTGCTGGAGATCTTTGGCAGAGTGGGTAGTGACAGCTGCATCGTCGGCAAAGAGGAAGTCACGCAGACATTTCAGCTGGACTTTGGATTTTGCTCTCAGTCTGGAGAGGTTGAAGAGCTTTCCATCTGATCTGGTCCGGAGATAGATGCCTTCTGTTGCAGTTCCAAAGGCCTGCTTCAGCAAGACAGCGAAGAAAATCCCAAACAAGGTTGGTGCAAGAACACAGCCCTGCTTCACTCCGCTTCGGATGTCAAAAGGGTCTGATGTGGAGCCATCGAAGACAACAGTGCCCTTCATGTCCTTGTGGAAAGATCTGATGATGCTGAGGAGCCTGGGTGGACATCCAATCTTGGGGAGAATCTTGAAGAGGCCGTCTCTGCTGACCAGGTCGAAAGCCTTCGTGAGATCTATGAAGGCTATAAAGAGTGGCTAATAATAATAATAATAATAATAATAATAATAATAATTATTATTATTATTATTATTATTATTATTATTATTATTATTATTATGTAGGGGAAACAGGATGGTGGACTAGATGAACCCCTGTGGTGTGATGCAGCTGGACTTTCCTTACGTCCAGGTCATGCACTTCCTTGGCCAGAGCTTTGTGTTGCCCTGCAGACCGATTCCCTGCTGAGGCTCCTGTGAGGTGTTCTGTGATTGCACGTTTTTCAGTGGTGAATGCAGCAGGGGAGGCTGAGGGGAGCTGATTTTCTGTTCACATGAAAGTGCTGCCTTACCAGCTTCCTTGTCTTCCTATTTGTTTCTGGGCTCGTTTCAAAGCAACGTCTTTAGCCTGTAAAGCCGAGCACTGTTTGGGGCCCAAAAGGGACCGGACCTCCTGTGTAAACCTGCCCACACACTGTGGGCCACTGAGGAAGGCCTGTTGCATGGCCCGCCCCTCTGAGTTGGGACCAGCCAACTCTTCATTTTTACAGTCAGTGAACGCCAGATCTGGACCCTGCGCCGGCCGAACGGGGTAAGTTTATGCCTGGCAGCGCAGGCGGTGGGATAGGATGGTAGGAGGTTGAAATGAACCTGGCAGAGATTGACAGGGTGGGGATGTGTGGAGGAAATGAGACACTGAGAGCCCCATAGTAGGCATGCCTACTCAGAAGTAAGTCCCATTATAGTCAATGGGGCTTAGTCCCAGGTAAGCATGAATAGGATTGTAGCACCCTTAACTCCTAAGCCCTCTATGTGCCACTGGTCTGCTGAAGGGAGAGGGGATGACAGGAGGGTAGGGACAGTGGAGCAAGCCAGCAAGATGCCTTACTTAGGTATCTCTGGCCAGGGCAGCTGAGCCCTGCTTCACCAAGGATCAGGGCATGTGGAGAGGGTGCCTGCCAGGAACGGAGGAGAAGCTGGCCAATCAGCTGTGGAGCAATTTGTCAGTGGTGTACCTAAAGTATTGGGCAAGCAGGGTGGGGCTGCTCAAAGCCATTGGTTGATGTGTCCTCTGCCTTGAGGTCCTGACCCCCCTCATGGTTTCCAGCCTTGGCCATTCAAAGCAAAGGATAAACGTGGCCTTCACAGGCCACTTAGTTGTGCATTTGACCATACATCACCTCACCTCACGCTACCTCACACTATGTGTGTGTGTGTGTGCATTTGTATCTGAGGCACTGTTGTGTGTGTGTGTGTGTGTGTGTGAGGGGGCCTGCTTTTCTTGTATATGTCTGAGGTGCTCTGGTGGCAGGAGCTGGGAATCATCTGAGAAGAGCCTGTCCTAGAAGTCTGCTGGTCAGCACCCCTTCCTTGATCCTCTTCTCTGCCCCCACAGCCCCCTCTGTGCTCAATGTCCAGTTCAGGCCTCCGAGACCGGGCAGCAGTGGCCACAAAGGAACACACCCAGGAAAGGGACATGAACTGGGCTCTGATCCCAAAGGCACAGAAGTCTGGAGTATCTGAACCTTTCCTTCTCTTTTCTTTTATAACAGAAAAGCAAGTTTCTAGCCCTTATTATGCCCAAAGAGGCTTGGACAGGTGTGGTCAGTGTCTGGTGAAGTAGAGAAATTCAGGATGGTGACAGGATGGCGAAATTCAGTGGTGGCTGACAAGGAGAGGGATCCCAGTGAAGAATTGGAAGCAAGCAGTTCCTTGCTGGATCTCTTTCTCTCCCCGTGGCAAAACACAGCAGACTCGCTGTGCAACCCTGGGCATGGTACTCCAAAGCAAGTCCCATGGAATTCAGTGGGCCTTACTTCCATGTAAGCATGCACAGGATTGCAGGCTTAATAGCCTGATATTATGGCCAAACCATTCATGATATGTGCCCTGTTCGTAGTGCTGAAAATGAGCCCATTCATTCATTTGTTCACTCATCTAAGTTCCATCTCCAATTTGTTTATTTAAATTTTATATTTAAATTTTTTTCCCAGCCCTCAAAACCATGCCAGATCTTTGATGCGGCCCTCTGGCCAAAAAGTGTGGAGACCCCTGCTCTAAAGGCTGTCACAGTGAATTCTAACATGAAAAAAGAAGGGGTATTAACAAAACACTTGTACCTTGCTAGGGTTCAGAACATAATTCATGACATCTCAGCTCCGAAGATTCTGGGATTCCTTTCAATCTGGTTTTAGGCCAGATTTTGGGACAGGAACAGCCTTGGTCACCTTGCTAGATGTCCTACACCATGGACTGGACAGGGGGAGTGCATCCTCAATCATCATGCCGGACATCTCAGTGGCTTTTGACACCACCAACAATAGTGTCCTACCAGGCTCACTGGCCAAGTGAGTGGTTGGTGGCACTGAGTTGTGGTGATTCTACTTCAACTTCACATTCAGGTCTCAGATGGTGGTACTGCAGGATGTCTGTTTGACACCCTGGCCCTTGAGGTGTGAGGTGTCACAGGGTTCAATCCTATCCTCCATGCTGTTTAACATCTTCATAAAACCACTGTGAGAGGTCATCGGTTTTATCCATATAGTGGAGATGGAAAAGGTGCAAAAGAGAGCAACCAAAATGATTACTGGGCTGGGGCACCTTCCCTATGAGGAAAGGCTGCAGCGTTTGGGGTTTTTCAGTCTAGAAAAAGAGGCACCTGAGGGGGGACATGATTGAGACATACAAAATCATGCAGGGGATGGACAGAGAGATGCTCTTTTCCCTCTTACATAACACCAGAACCAGAGGACATGCACAAAAGTTGAGTGCTGGGAGAGTTAGGACAAACAGAAGAAAATATTTCTTTACCCAGCATGTAATTAGTTTGTGGAACTCTTTGCCAAGTAGTGACGGCATCTTGCCTGGATGCCTTTAAGAGGGGATTGGACAAATTTCTGGAGGAAAAGTTCATTACGGGTTATAAGTCATAGTAGGGGAGCTACTCTTCTCTTCCCCACTCCGCTACATAGTGGGGTAGGTGGAAGAGAAGGTATGTGCAAGCTCTTGTTTTTAGAGGCAGGCTGCCTCTGATTGCCAGATGCAGGGGAGGGCACCAGGATGCAGATTGTGTCGGTTGTCTTGCATGCTCCCTGGGGCATTTGGTGGGCCACTGTGAGATACAGGAAGCTGGACTAGATGAGCCTTTGGCCTGATCCAGCAGGGCTCTTCTTATGTTCTTATGGTGGGCTTGAAGCCCCCACCTCTTGGCTTCAGAGGCTTTCCAACCTGTGCAGCTGTATGTGTGGGGCACGGAGAGCAGTGTCTCCAGGGTCTGATGCCGCGTCCTAGTTTGACTAGCCCTGGTTAGTGGAAGTCCCAGGTAGGAGCCGGCAGAAGAACAGGTGGTCAGCAGCATCAGGAAGCCATCAGGACTTGTCTGGGAGGCATCCCAGAATGACCCAAAAGGGCGAGCTGTGCACAAGTGAGATGGACCTGGATGGAGGGAATGGGATGTGGTATCATGACCGAAGCCTGGGTGGGAGGACAGCAGGGGGAAGAGTCACCCGGATGAGATTTTCCAGGCCTACCCTGCTGTGCTGCAGAGAGATCAGTCAGGAGGGAGACGGGCAGGAGGGAGACGGAAAAACCCCTCCGAAGACGCCCCTCGCCTGCCCCACTGTGAGCAACAGGCGGGGGACCAGCAGAGATTCTCAGTCCATGCCCTTCACTGTGCCTCGGATGCTGCATCCAGGAGGAGGGTCCAGCCAGGGATGCTCAGCCAGCAGGCCTTCCTCTCTTCACAGGCACTGTGAGGGTTAACAGGAGGAGTGAATCCCTGAGTCAGTACCTGCCCCGCCCCTTCCTTTGCCTCCCTCCCCCACCCCACAGTCCTCCCTGGTGGATCCCTTTTGGGGCGGTGAGTGGGGTCCCAGGGCTCCTGGGGGTGGGTGGGAGAGGGACAGATGGGAGAGAAGCCCCAGAGGGGAGAGACTGCCAGGCTCAAAGTTCAGCCAGGGAAGGGAAAGCGGGGGCTGTGACAATCCCCCCCCCAGCTGCATGTGACCCTCTGGGTCTGCCTTAGAGGGCTGTGCTGGGGTGTGTGTGACAGGGACAAGGCCAAAGGAGGAGCAGTGTCAGAGCTGCAAGAGTGGCAGGAAGAGCCAGGCACAGGAGGGATGCCTGAGAACCATGTTTGAGCCCTGGGACTGTCCCTGAAAGGGAAGGGGGTGGGGGCTTCTCAAGTGTCTTGTCTTTTAATTGCGTATCCTTCAGATCCTCCCTTCTTGCTTGGACTATTCTCAACTTTCTCCTGACATGAACAGAGGCAGAGGAACTCCTTTCCTGAGAGAGCTGGAGTTTGCAGCTGAAAAGGATCCTTCCAGCGTCCAGGCTTGAACCAGGAAAGACAAAGCCCCAGATCTCTGTTCTAACCTTACACAGCCTTTGTCAAACCATCATTCCAGGTATGTGTTTCACTTGGGTGGGTGATGTGGTGGGGGTTTCATTCCCCTTAAACAGCATTTCTCTACGTTTGACCTTCTGCCACTGGAAGGAACTGGTGAGGACATCATCACTAGTCACTTCCAGGTTGGGAGCCCAGATATGATGTGACAGACACCAGGAAGGGCTTTGGGTGGACGGGACAGCTGTTGTGTTGCATTGCTGGTCCCGCAGTCAGGCAGTAGGTGTCCAGGGATCCCATGCATATCACCAGACACTTCCAGAAGTACCACCAGTGTGGTACTGACAGCTTGGGTCAGAGTTTGCCACTTGCAACCTTTGGGGGAGAGAAGCTCATCACTCCGGACTGAGCCACAGAGTCTGTGCTGCTCATTGTGCATGAGATGCTGCATCAGGGAGGAGGTTGATGGGATGCCTGGCTGGAGGAGATGCGCTTCCCATCCCGCCTGGGAGTGGAGGGTCCAGCCAGGAATCCTCTGCAAGGAGTCTTTCCTCTGCTCACAGGCATTCTCAGGGTTAAAAGCAGTGGCTCCAGATTCCTAGATGGGTGAAGAGTGGTTGTGAATGGGAAGATGGGGGGGAGAGGAGGGGGAGGGGGGAGAGAAGGGAGGGGGAGTCATGGGAGGGGGGAGAGAAGACCCCCTCAAAAGCAGGCTGAAGAGTCAGTGGAGGGGATGTCTGGAAAGAAGACCTGTGACTATCCCATCCGTCCCCCCCTTTGCCTGCTAATCTCTGGGTCTGTCCTTAAAGGGCTTTGTTTCTATGCTGGGAGGTTTGTTTCACAGGAACAACACAGAAGGCTGAACAGTGTCAAAGCTAAAGGAGTTGCACTAGATAGCAGGATGAAGGCGGGACGCTGGAGAACTACGAGGCCTGGGACTGTCCCTGAAGTGGAAGGGGGTGGGTGCTTTCAAGTGTGTTAAAGTGTATTTTCATTGTACGTTATATCTTTACCATCATCCTCTATTGCTTCTTTGCTCCTGGTATGAACAGAGGCAGGTGGAATAAAACTCTTTCCTAAGAGAGCTGGAGTTTGCAGCCGAAAAGGGTCCTTCCAGCCTCCAGGCCTGGCCCAGAGAAGACAAAGCCCCAGATCTCTGCCCTGCCTTCACACAGCCTTTGTCAAAACCTCTGCATCATTCCAATCAGCCGAATCTTAAGCGCTCCAGTGGCACCAGGTGCAGCATTGCCAAGTAGGCTACTGCTGCATCCAGTGTCCCCACGGAGACAGCCTGAGGTATCCTCATGGTACGTTTGTCTTCTTCCCCTGAATAAGGACACAGACCCCACAATGGGAATCGTCAAGTCTGTGCTGGCTCTTTTGGCAGTGCAGATTGGAAAAAGATTGGTGTTGGGCTTTTCAGCCCAACACAGAGGATAGGATCTGGCAGAAGAGGTCTCTGCTGGCCCCACCTTCTCCCGGGTTGGTTCCTCCCAATGCATTGCCCATCTTTCACTCCAGAGCACCTCTCCACTGCCCCAAAATTCTGCACTGCTGCCCAGTAGACTTGCCTCCAGTGGCTGCACATCCTTCACCTGGCACTAGCCTGGAGCCTGCTGTATGGCACATTTATGACCCCTAGAGCTGGTGCTAACTCCAGCACCAATGGCCATGAGGACTGGGCCCTTAGAGAGATAACAGAACTTCCATCCATGACTGTTCTGGGAAACAGCCCTGCCAAGATGCCCCCATTACATCAGATCTCCTCCTGTCCCTTGCATTGGCAAATCAGGGTGTCCCCCCAATCAGGTCTACTCATCCGAGTTCCAGGACATCACCTGGAATGGATACAGCACCTGTCTTGTGTGCTGCTCAAGGTCACTCCTAGGAACTGGGCTTTGTGAAAGACCAGCTGCAGGAGGACTGTATGGAGGCAAACACTGCAGCAGAACATGTGAGTCTCGGTGGGCCTGAAATGCTTTGAAGGAGAAAGGACTGCATGGAGGTGACTAGACAGGCAGAGAGGGGAAGAATGAGGATGTGAGTGTCTCACCCAACTGAGGCATTTTTGGGTCGGGGAAATAGTGTCAAGTTGCAGAAGGAAGAGGGCACGAAGGGTCAACAAATTCCCATCAGGCTTGTCTCCCTCACAGGCAGTGGGATGGCATCAGGGCCACATTGCAGACCATCTCCTCTTTCTCATGGAGCAGAATCAGCCACTCTGCAGTCTGCTCAGGTAAGGAGCAGATCACCAAAGCAACATGCAAGGAGCACCTTGTCCTCCTACTGTCTTCCAGGCCTTTTTGTCTGGTGCTTTAAATATTGTATTTGACCACTCAGAAGAATGCATGTGAACTCAAGGGGCTGGCGAGTCAGAAAAACAGTAAAATCTTGTAATTTGTCTCCATTTATTAAGACGCCCTCACATGTTGTGTAATGTTCCTTGGAGTTGAGAATCTGTTCTCTAAGCAGCACTCCTGCTTTTTCTACTGCATTGGTGGGGGGGCCCTTGATCATGGTGGCTGGAGTGAGGAATGGCTGGGAGCCTTTCTCCTGAGCACTTCAGGAGTCCCTCACACACATCACTGTCCAGTTTTAAGTGTCCTTATTAGGGAGCCTCTGCCCCCTCCACCAGTTGGACACCTTGGCCCAGCTGCTGCTGCTGGCCATTCGCTTCATCATGATTGGTTTTAGATTTGGGGGTTTGAATGAATGCCAGATGGATGCAACTGGGTGCTTGTGCATGAGAATGAGCAAGAGAAGGTGGCTGAAGACAGGCTGAGGTTGTGACGTGGCCCAACCAGATTATGGCCCAGTGCAAGAGCAGGCTCAGTGAATGCTGAAATGTTCTATCAAAAGGGTAGGATGTTCTCTCTGGGAACAGAACTGTTTTATTTTTTCCTTCCAGGGTCTGGTATCCTCCGAGGTGTTGACTGTGCATGTCAAAGAGGAAGAGGGGGCTCTGTCAGATCCAGGCCAAAAGGCTTTGTACAGGGATGTCATGCCAGAGAATTACGGGATGGTGTCCTCTGTGGGTAAGGGTGTCCTTCTTCTTGGTGTGTAGGAACCAAAGGCGTGAGCTGCTCTTCCTGTTTCCCACTGTTAAGATTGCACCATAAAATGGGGGGTGTGGGGTTGGAAGTCATGTCCTGGATATGCCTGATGTTCTTTACTGTTAGAGCTGAACATGGCGTGATCGATGCTCTCTGGACTTGCAAAATGCACCACTAGTACTTGACCATGCTTGTTATGCCTTCTGCAGTCCTCCTTCTGTATTCTTCAGCTTCTTCTCCCATGAATTGGTGGTTTGTCTAGGATTAGGTGCTGCTGCTGGTGGGATTTTGTATGACCTATCACCAGTGGAATCTGGGGTTTCTCTGGCTGACTGAAGGATCCATGACATGTGGATCTGTGACCTGTTCTTGATGTCTCCAGAGCAACACTGGTGTGTTGTGCTGGGAGCATGATGTGGGTCTCCTCTGGTTTACTGGTTTCAGGTCTAAAGTGAAGGGCGCTCAGGACGGAAAATTATTTCTCCTGACTCCCACATATGTTTTCCAGATCACCTCCAGGGCTTGTAGCTGATGCCTTCTTGAACTTGGTCTGTGCAGGTGTCAAAAAAGGCTTTTGCAACTTGCCACTTTGCCAGACCTATTTGGCATCAGAGCCAAACAGATGAAGAGGCCACTGGAGTACTCCATCTCTTGGTGTTCTTTTGTGACTAGATCTTGATTCTTTTTCTTGTTCAGAGAAACAGCTCAGTACTGTCTACACTGATTGACAGAAGTTGTCCAGGGGTTCAAGCAGGGATGTCTCCCAGCTCTCTCTTGAGTCGATGCCAGGGATGGTTTCTGGGTCTTTTGTGTTCAAAACAAGTATGCATCCACTTAGCTATGGCTGCTCCAGACTGAGACTCTGGTGCTCTTGTGAGAGTCTTGCTGAGGAGATGAAAAGGCAGGAGAAGGCCACCTGATTTGTCTGCTTGCTTAAATTCCCAGTCTCTTTGCAGAGGGAATTGCCAGAAGAGAAGAAGGACAGCAGGCCTTCTGGTGGAGGCTTCCCTTCCATGTGCTGTGAGGTTGATGAGAGAAGTTTGGCTGGGTTCACAACTGGATTCCCAACTGGTCCATCATTCCAGCACTCATGAGCAGTGAGCCTGTACCAGACAGACAGTTTCAGAGCTGACAATGCAGCTCATTCATGTGCAAGAGTTCAGTGAGGTCACCTTTTGTCCTGTCCCATTCTGAGCCATTTTGGAGGTGGGGGGGGCGGTCGTTTGTAAAGGCTTGCTATTTTGTATCTAGAAGGAACTCATTCTCTTGTTTCTTTCTCAGAGGAGTTTCCCAAACATTCCTTTGTTACCCAGCTGGAGGAATGGGAGGGTGCATTTTTCCAGAAGCTCAAGGAAGAAGAGGAATCAGAAGGTAATTCTATTACACACAACACCGCTTAATACAACAGTAACTGTGTATCAGTGTGTAGTGGCTGTATGGGGACAACTCACCACTGTAAGCAAAATTTTGACCAAATGTCCTCTAAGGGAGAAACATTTGCGGACCTGACCCCTGTGCTGCCCTGTGGCACAGATAATATGGCATTGAAACTGCTGTGAAGCCTTAGAAAATCTGGAGGGAGGACCCCTCTTGTGACTTTTCCAAAGAAATATTGTCTACAAGGGATTAAAACTCCCCCAATTCCAGGGTGAGTCAGGTTGCAACAAGCCAGGCAGTTGTAATTTTTTACTCCTGAACAAAAGCCAACTTTGAATTATTTACTGAGAGGGCTGCAGTTCTAAGCAGTGCTTTGAATTTCCGCCTTGGTACCCTTTAGGGAGAAAGAAAGGAGAAAAATACCGGAAATAAATTAATAAATACCTTCCTGGGAGTCAGTGCCACTGAACCCGCTGGTGTTTTCTTCTGAGAAAATATGCTAAGGTATTGGTATTACAGGTCCCATTTCTCTATTGGGCTGCTCATTAAGCTTCTCTTTCTGTTCCAGGAAGCAATAGAGAAGAGGATAAAAGGAAACCACGTGGGGTGTCACCAGAAACAAACAGGCAGGATGTACAGGAAGTAACATTTAGAGACCAGGATGGATCAAGGAGGGAGGAGGGAAGGCCAGCATTTATATTGTCTGAGACGAGAAAGATCTTCAGCACCAGCACAGACCATATCTTCCATAAAAAGACTCATGCAAGGGAGAAAGCTGTGCATTATGACAGACCAGAGGAGCAGCATGGACGTGACACAAAGGAATGGAGTAATATAGGTGATGCTCTTCATATGAGGGACTTCGATGTCATTCCAGTTGATCCAGAAAAAGAAACTGGAAAGTCTGTGCATCAAATAAATGACACTAGGGAAAAACTTTATCAATGCTTGGAGTGCTGGAAGAGCTTCAGTGAGAGAAAACACCTGACGGTGCATGAAAGAATCCACACAGGGGAGAAACCGTATAAATGCTTGGACTGTGGGAGGTGTTTCAGTAGGAGTGACAGCCTGGCTTTGCATCAAAGAACGCACACAGGGGAAAAACCATTTCAATGCTTAAAGTGTGGAAAGAGGTTCATTCATAGCAGGAAGCTGACTTTGCATCTCAGGACTCACACAGGAGAGAAACCACATCAATGCATTGAGTGTGGAAAGAGCTTCTCTAGGAGCTCAAGCCTGAATTACCATCAAAGAAGCCACACAGGGGAGAAACCATATAAGTGCTTAGAGTGTGGAAAGAGTTTCAGTCAGAGCTCAGCCCTGACCATTCATCAAAGCAGCCACACTGGGGAGAAGCCATATAAATGCTTGGAGTGTGGGAAGAGGTTCAGTCGGAACTCACATCTGACTTTGCATCAAAGAACCCACACAGGCGAGAAACCATATGATTGCTTAGAGTGTGGAATGAGCTTCAGTAACAGCTCAGACCTGACTAATCATCAAAGAATCCATACAGGGGAAAAACCATATAAATGCTTGGAGTGTGGAATATGTTTCAGTAGGAGATACAGCCTGACTATTCATCAAAGAACCCACACTGGTGAGAAACCATATAAATGCTTCGAATGTGGAATAAGTTTCAATGATACTTCAAAGCTGATTGTGCATCGAAGAACCCACACAGGGGAGAAACCATATAAATGCTTGGAGTGTGGAAAGAGCTTCTGTCATAGCAAAGACCTGACTGTGCATCAAAGACACCACACAGGGGAGAAACCATATAAATGCTTGGAGTGTGGAAAGTGTTTTGCTAGGAGCTACAGCCTGACTGTGCATCAAAGA
Organism: Tiliqua scincoides; assembly: GCF_035046505.1. NCBI lineage: Eukaryota > Metazoa > Chordata > Lepidosauria > Squamata > Scincidae > Tiliqua > Tiliqua scincoides. Next base: position 265,737,467 of record NC_089822.1, read on the forward strand.
ACCCACATGGAGGAGAAACCATACAAATGCTTGGAGTGTGGAAAGAGCTTCAGTGAGAGCTCACATCTGATTCGGCATCAAGGAACACACGCAAAGGAGAAACCATATAAATCAGGGAACTTCAAACTTGCTTAATGTAAGATCCACTTACAATTGACTAGAAATTTGAGGAGCACAACAGAGAGGTTTGAGAACCAGAATAGTCAAGAAGTATTTAAATATGGCAAAAGTTTTACTTACTATGAACTAAATATTTACTCACTTAAACATAAGTTTTAATTCACTAGACCAGGAGTGTCCAAAGTTTTTGGCAGGAGGGCCACATCATCCCTCAGACATTGTGTCAGGGGCTGGGAATAAAGGAATTAATTTTACATTTAAAATTTGAATAAATTTACATAAATGAATATATTAGAGGTGGAACTCATATGAATGAATGAATGAAGGTTTCGCGATAGTTCAAGGCCTATAAAAGGCCTTGCACAAAGCAAGACCAGACTCTCTTTCACTGCTGCTGCTACTACACAGACATTCAGCAGAGAAAAAACTCAGTCCACAGCTCGCGCAAGAGATCCAACAGTTGTTGCTTCCGCTGAGAACAGTTGAGTTCTGCTGAGAACGGTTGCGTTCTCATGTGAAGTGAGAAGGTCAAGAAGAAGAAGCACAGCCCAGGAGAGAGCAGGAGGAATTGGGTGGTGAAGTGGAATCTGGGTCAAATCCTCTGGGATAGGGGAGGAGTGCTGAGCGTAGGGGCCTGAACTCCAGCCAGTGCCAGGTCAAGCCCTCATGCCAACACTGCCTCCCTGCAGCAGGTAGGATCGTGCAGCCTAGGATCCCAACATGCTCCTGAACGACGCGTGGGCTGAGCCCTGACACACCCTGGCTGTCCATTCCTAGGGGTTGGTGCCACTGAAAGCTCCAGATTCATGGGCTGTTGGAGCCCCCAAGGATGGCTTTGCCAATGGCCTCCATCCTATGATTTGTTTATATTGTTTCTCTTCAGAAGAGTCCTCCCCTGCTACTCTTTTGTCGCTTGTGAGACATTAGTGAAATGAATCCATCCACTGAAGGGCACCTTTCTGCTGTCTTTCATTTCTGCCTTGAATCACATTTGCAGGGGATCAGCAGCGAGAGAGACACAGGTCTTTCTGTCCAGGTTTGGGGTTTCCTAGAGGCAGGTGATGGGCCACCATGGGCAAAAGGATGGTGGACTGGATGAGCCCCCTTTGGCACAATCCAGCCGGGCTTTTCATATGTGCCAGGTCATGCGCCTCCTTGGCCAGACGTCTGTGTTGCCCTGTAGACCAATTCCCTCCTGAGGTTCCTGTGAGGTGCTTTGTGAGTGCAAGTTTTTCAGTGGAGAATGCAGCAGGGGTGGCTGAGGGGAGCTGATTTTCTGTTCACATGAAAGTGCTGCCTTACCAGCTTCCTTATCTTCCTATTTGTTTCTGGGCTCATATCAAAGCAACGTCTTTAGCCTGTAAAGCCGAGCACTGTTTGGGGTCCAAAAGGGACCGGACTTCCTGTGTAAACCTGCCCACACACTGCGGGCCTCCGAGGAAGGCCTGTCGCAAGGCCCACCCCTATCTGAGTTGGGACCAGCCAACTCTTCATTTTTATAGTCAGTAAATGTACACAGGTCAGCAGGATGTTTCTGTAAAATAGCAGCATCTGGAGCTAATAGCAAACTGCATCCGGGCACAATCCTGACAATGTGTTCAGCTGGCGCAGGTCCCCTGCACCAGCTCCAAAATGTCATAAATGTGCCATAAGGCATGTTTGGGTCGACTCAGGAGTCCGCTGGGAAGGCCAGATGTGGACCCTGCGCCGGCCCAACGGGGTAAGTTTCTGCCTCGCAGTGCAGGGGGTGGGACAGGGTGGTGGGAGGACATTCCAGATGAGGAGGGGGTGTTTTTTTGGGTGGAGGGCAGACGAAGAGGCAGACTGGGCCTGTGAAGGGGGCAGGATCAGCCATGGTGGTGCGGGCTGCATCCTAACCCCCGTCCTGGTCCAGGCAGCCTTACATGGGCTACTTGGATTTGTGCCAGCTAAATAGCTTGCTCAGGTCTATCTAACTAGTCCCATTGGGCAGGCTGGGGGGACATAGGGGTAAGGGAAGAAATATCCCCTTACCGTGAGGTGACCTCAAGCCTGCAACTAACCTGTACTGGGTGCAACGCAGGGCACTGTCACTTGTCTGTTCAGGTTATCATTGGGCAATGTGTGAAATGGCAAAGTGTGAAAAGTTGATAGCGCAGTGTAATTGGTTTCCAAAGAGTGCAATTTGTCAGTGGTGTACCTAAAGTATTGGGCACCCAGGTGGAGCTGCTCAAAGCCATTGGTTCTCCTGGCTCTGCCTTGAGGTCCTGACCCCCCACCCACACACAGAGTCCAGCCGTGGCCATTCAAAGCAAAGACTTGGCCTTCACAGGTCACTTATTGGTGCATTTGACGATACATCACCTCACCTCACCTCATGCTACCCCACACTATGTCTTTGTGTGCATTTGTGTCTGAGGCACTGTTGTGTTTGTGTGTGTGAGGGGCCTGCTTTTCCTGTGTACATAAGAACATACGAATAGCCCCACTGGATCAGGCCATAGGCCCATCCAGTCCAGCTTCCTGTATCTCACAGCGGCCCCACCAAATGCCCCAGGGAGCACACCAGATAACAAGAGACCTCAGTCTGGTGCCCTCCCTTGCATCTGGCATTCTGACATAGCCCATTTCTAAAATCAGGAGGTTGTACATGCACATCATGGCTTGTAACCTGTAATGGATTTTTCCTCCAGAAACTTGTCCAATCCCCTTTTAAAGGCATCCAGGCCAGACGCCATCATCACATCCTGTGGCAAGGAGTCTCTTTTCTAGGCTGAAGAGGCCCAAACACCTTAGCCTTTCCTCATAAGGAAGGTGCCCCAGCCCAGCAATCATCTTAGTTGCCTTCTTTTGCACCTTTTCCATTTCCACTATATCCTTTTTGAGATGCGGCGACCAGAACTGGACACAATACTCCAGGTGTGGCCTTACCATCGATTTGTACAACAGCATTATAATATTAGCCGTTTTGTTCTCAATACCTTTTCTAATGATCTCAAGCATAGAATTGGCCTTCTTTACTGCTGCTGCACATTGGGTCGATGCTTTCATCGACTTGTCCACCACCACCCCAAGATCTCTCTCCTGATCTTTCACAGTCAGCTCAGAACCCATCAACCTATATGTGAAGTTTTGATTTTTTGCCCCAATGTGCATGACTTTACACTTACTTACATTGAAACGCACTTGCCATTTTGCTGCCCATTCTGCCAGTTTGGAGAGATCCTTCTGTATGTCTGAGGTGCTCTGGTGGCAGAAGATGAAACTGGGAATCATCTGGAAGGAGCCTGCCCTAGAAGTCTCCTGGTCAGCACCCCCTCCTCTGATCCTCTTCTGTGCCCCCACTGCCCCCTCTGTGCTTAATGTCCAGTTCAGGCCTCCTAGACTGGGCAGCACTGGGCACAAAGGAAAACACCCAGGAAAGAAGGAATATGAACTGGGCTCTGATCAAAAGCCACAGACGTTAAGAACATAAGAACAGCCCCACTGGATCAGGCCATAGGCCTATCTAGTCCAGCTTCCTGTATCTCACAGAGGCCCACCAAATGCTCCAGGGAGCACACCAGACAACAAGTTGATTCTGGAGGTCTGCAGACTGAGGATCTGAACAATTCCATCTCTTTTCTTCCATAACAGGAAAGCAAGTTCCTAGCCCTTATTATGCCAAAAGAGGCTTAGACAGGTGTGGTCCATGTCTGGCGAAGCAGAGAAAGCCAGGATGGTGACAGTGGTGGCTGGCAAGGAGTGGGATCCCAGTGAAAAACTGGATGAAACCAGTGCCTCGTTGGATCTCTTATTCTCCCAGGGCAAAAAGAAAGAGACTCATTGTGCAATCCCAGGCATGTCTACTCAGAAGCTTGACCCATGGAATTCAATGGGCCTTACTTCCATTGTAAGCATGGCTTTAAACAGGATTGCAGGCTTAATAGCCTGATAGTGTGGAAGGGACTGTCACTCCCAAATTGGTCTTTTCAGCCACACTAAATGCTGTTCCAGAACCACTTTTCAGAGCGCGATACCAGAGTCTTCCGAGACTGAAGGATGCCAATGATGATGATGGCCAAACCACTCATGATATGTACCCTGTTTGTAGTGCTGAAAAGCTTGATTGTAACTGAGTAAGTAGCAGCCAGATTTCCCTTGTGTGAATTGAGACAGCTATGGGGGGTTATGGGCATTTTTAATGGCAGACACACATGCCCACTTCTTGGGGGGTGTACTGCTGTGCTCAGTGTCTGATGAAGCAGAGGAAGTCAACATGATGATAGTGGTGGCTGAGAAAAAGGGGGATCCCAGTGAAGAACTGGAAGCAACCAGTGCCTCGCTGGATGTCTTACTCTGCTAGGGGCAAAAAGAAAGTGACTCACTGTGCAATCCCAGGCATGTCTACTCAGAAACTTGACCCATGGAATTCTATGGGCTTTACTTCCATTGTAAGCATGCACAGGACTGCAGGATTAATAGCCTGATATTATGGCCAAACCACTCACAATATACACCCTGGTTGCAGTGCTGAAAAGTTTGATTGTAACTTAGTAAGTAGCAGCCAGACCTCCCTCTTGTGAACTGATACAGCTATGGAGGATTATGGGCAGTTTTAACCACTGACACACACCCCGCTTCTTGGGGGGTGCACTGCTCCCCAATCCCCATTACAGCCACAGAGACTTGAGCGGCTGGTAAAGGGAAACATTTTTAAAGGTGGGTCCCGATCCTAAAAGTTTAGGAACCACTCATATGGTGTGCCCAGGCCTGTGGCAGGGCGGTGGGCTTGAAGCCCCCACCTCTCAGCTACAGAGGCTTCCACCCTGTGCAGCTGGATGTGTGGGGCACAGAGAGCAGTGTCTCCAGGGCTTGATGCGGCAGGCTCACGGGACTAGCCCTGGTCAGTGGAAGCCCCAGGTAGGAGCAGGCAGAAGAACAGGTAGGAAGCAACATCCAGAAGCCATCAGGACCTCCATGGGAGGCATCCCAGGGCGACCCAAGAGGGGGAGCTGTGCACAAGTGGGAAGGACCTGGATGCAGGGAATGGGGTGTGGTATCAAGACCTGAGCCTGGGTGGGAGGACAGCAGGGGGAAGGGGCGCCAGAGGGTCTTCCAGGCCTGCCCCGCAGTGCTACAGAGACCAGGCAGGAAGGAGACAGGAAGCACCCCCCCCAAGATGCTCCTCGCCCGCCCCGCTGCAAGCAGCAGGCGGGGGACCAGCAGAGACCCCAGTCTTGCCCTTCACTGTGCATTGGATGCTTCGGATGGAGGAGGAAGAGGAGGGGAAAAGAGGGTCCAGCCAGCCAGTCCTTCCTCTGCACAGGCACTGCGAGGGTTAACAGGGGGAGTGACTGGGAAGCAAGTTCCTGCTCCGCCCCTTCCTCTGCCTCCCTCCTCCAGGCCTTCAGTCCTCCCAGGTGGGTCCCTTCGGGGCGGTGAGTGGGTCCCAGGGCTCCTGGGGTGGGTGGGAGAGAAGCCCCAGAGGGGAGAGGCAGCCAGGCTGAAAGTCCTGCCAGGGAAGAGAAGGGGGTGGCTGGAGAGGAACTGTGACTCTCCTTCCCCCCCCCCCCATCTGCATGCTACCCTCTGGGGCTGCCTTAGAGGGCTCTGCTTCTGTGCTGGGGTTTGTGTGACAGGGACAAGGACAAAGGGGAGCAGTGTCAGAGCTGGAAGAGTGGCAGGAAGAGCCGGGCGCAGGAGGGACGCCCAAGAACCATGTTTGAGCTCTGGGACTGTCCCTGAAAGGGAAGGGCGTGGGGGCTTCTCAAGTGTGTTGTCTTTTAATTGTGTATCCTTCAGATCCTCCCTTCTTGCTTGGAGTTTTCTCAGCTTCTTCATTCCTGGTGTGAACAGAGGCAGGTGGAATAAAACTCTTTCCTGAGAGAGCTGGAGTTTGCATCCAAAAAGGATCCTTCCAGCATGCAGGCCTGACCCAGGGAAGACAAAGCCCCAGATCTCTGCCCTGCCCTCACACAGCCCATGTCAAAACATCTGAATCATTTCAATGAGCAGAATCTTAAGCGCTCCAGTGGTGCCAGGTGCAGCATTGCCAAGCAGGCTACTGCTGCATCCAGCTACCCAATGGAGATGGCCTGAGGTATCCTCACAGGACACTTGTACTCTTCCCCTGAATAAGGGCACAGACCCCACAATGGGAATCCTCAAGTCTGTGCCAGATCCTTTTCCGGTGCAGATTGGAAAAAGATTGGTGTTCGGCTTTTCAGCCCAACACAGAGGATAGGATCTGGCAGAAGAGGACTCTGACGTTCCCATCCTCTCCCAGATTGGTTCCTCCCAATGCTCCACCCTTCCACCAATGACTGTTCTGGGAAACAGCCCTGCCAAGATGCCCCCATTACATCTGACCTCCTCCTGCCCCCTGCATTGGCAAATCAGGATCCCCCCATCAGGTATAATCATCTGAGTTCCAGGACATCACCTGGAATGGATACAGCACCTGTCTTGTGCGCTGCTCAAGGTCACTCCTAGGGACTGGGCTTTGTGGAAGACCAGCTGCAGGAGTACTGTATGGAGGTAGACACTACAGCAGGAAATGTGGGTGTCGGTGGGCCTGAAACTCTGAAGGAGCAAGGACTGCAAGGAGAGGATGGAGGTGACTAGACGGAGACTAGACTAGATGGCGGAGAGAGAGAGAATGAGGATGTGTCTCACCCAACCAAGGCATTTTTGGGTCAGGGAAATAGTGTCAAGTTGCAGAAGGAAGAAGGCACGAAGGGTCATCAGGTTTGTCTCCCTCACAGGCAGTGGGATGGCATCAGGGCCACATTGCAGACCGTCTCCTCTTTTGCATGGAGCAACTCTGCAGCCTGATCAGGTAAGGCACAGATCACTAGAGTAACATCCAAGGAACACCTTGTTGTGATTCTCTCTTTCAGGCCTTTTTCTCTTGTGCTTTAAATATTGTGTTTGACCACTCATAAGAGTGCCTGTGAACGCCAGAGAACTCCAACAGCTGGAGCGTCAGTCGACCAGTGTAATCCTGTAATTTGTCTCCATTTATTAGGATGCCCTCACATGTTGTCTGATGCTCCTTAGAGTTGAGAATCTGTTCTCTAAGCAGCTCTCTTCCTTTTTCTACTGCATAGGGGAGGGGGCCCTTGATCATGGTGGGTGGAGTGAGGAGTGGCAGGGAGCCTTTGCTCCTGAGTTCGTCACACACAGCTCTGTCCTTCCAAACAGTTTTAAGTGTCTTCGAGTCTCTGCCCCTCCTCTGCCATTGGACACCATGGCCCTGCTGCTGCTCATTAGCTTCGTCATGATTTGTTTTAGATTTTGGGGTTTGTCTGAATGCCAGATGGACACAACAGGTTGCTTGTGCATGAGTGTAAGCAAGAGAAGGTGGCTGAAGACAGGCTGAGGTTGTGATGTGGCCCAACCCAACAGATGATGGCCCACGGCAAGAGCAGGCTCAGTGAACCGGCTGCCTTTTCCAGGCAGAGCATCTGTTGTGAGCAGCTGAGCGCAGAGCAAACTGCTACAAAACCTGAAGTGACAGGCTGTGTGTTAAGAACAAACTCTGCTAACAGGAAGAGCAGTACAGTGCTGAGTGGGCAGTGGCTGAGGGGAGGAGGTCCCAGGGAGGCAAAAGGGCCAAAGAGGGAGGGTCAAAAAGGGACTTAGCACAGCAGCTCAATGGAGGTTGCTCACTCAGGATAGGATGAGCATGTGCGTGTCCAAACTCTGGCCTGCTAAACTGGAGTTGGCTATTCCTGTTACACACAGCACAGTGATGTCATGAATTTTGTGCTTCTCTATAAGCAACAACACAGCTTCTTTGCAAGATCCAAGTAGGTAGCAGTCCCTCAAAGGGAAGCCACTCTTGGGCATTCCTGTCTGACCTCTGCTGGGACAGAGGGATTTCCAGGTCTGCGAAGATACCAGTGTGGCTGCTGGCGGCTGCCCTCTCTGCATGCTGCCCTCTCTGCTGCCTTCAACCGCCTGCCTCCTGCCCTTGGGTATCAATATAATTGAGGAATTCAAGGAATGGTTCAGAAAGAGATTTTAGGACTATCAACTATTGAAAGGAAGGTTACATCATGTTCTTTGTCCCGTGTTGTGTATGTGATGAAACAGTGATGGCGTCTGAATGTTTTCTGGACCACTTTTCAATTGCTGGAAAGTTGTCCTGCCACCCAGTCTAATACCATAGATGTGGCCACTGAATTCCATAGCCCCAATACCATAATACCATATATACTGACACCATAGTGGTCACTCAAGCAATGTGGTATTTTCCTCAGGGCCACATCTGTCATACACGGATGGCGCCAGTTCCGTTAGAAAAGAGAGGAGAAAATAATGTGCAAAACCAGTTCTGATTTGCTAAATATACTACAGGAAAACGCCAGTTGATCCCAACTGAATTTCTCTTTCCAACTTTGGGCAAAAGAGCAGGAAAATGTTCTATTGAAAGGGTGGGATGTTCTTTCTGGGAACAGAACTTTTTTTTCCCTTCTAGAGTCTCGTGTCCTCTGAGGTGGTGACTGTGCATGTCAAAGAGGAAGAAGGGGTTCTGCCAGATCCAGGCGAAAAGGCTCTGAACAGGGATGTCATGCTTGAGAATTATGGAATGGTGGCCTCTGTGGGTAAGGGTGTCCTTCATTCTTTGTGTGTAGGAACCAAAGGCATGAGCTGCTCTTCTTGTTTCCTACTGTTAGGATTGCACCATAAAATGGGGCATGTGAGCTGGAAGTCATGTCCTGGACATGCTTGATGTTCCTTGCTGTTAGAGAGCTGAGCATGGCCTGACTGATGCTCTCTGGACCCGCAAAATGCACCACTTGTACCTGACAGTGCTTGTCATGCCTCCTCCTTCTGTATTATTCAGCTTCTTACCCCATGAATTGGTGATTGTTAAGGACTAGGCCAGGGGTCGGCAACCTTAAGCATTCAAAGAGCCATTTGGACCCATTTTCCGGAGGAAAAAAAACCTTGGGAGCCACAAAACCCTTTTGACATCTAAAATGAAGATAACACTGCATATATAGTTTTTTTTACCTTTATGCTATGTATAAAAAAAAACTATAGTGTGTTGCATTTTTGAAATGAACTGCTACAGAGAAAACAATATGTAACATATTTTAATGTTACAAGATCACCATAATCTTAAATTTAGAATTACATATAAAAAACAAAAGAGCTAAAATAAAATACATTTAAATTAAATACTAATTTATTTTCTCAGGGCCTGCCCTAGCCAATTTGGTGCTATTGGCAAGACTTGGGCTGGTGCCCTCCCTAGCAGAAAATCCTGACCAACAGTAAATAGTCATCTTTGTGTCTTTTCCACAGTAATGTAAAAGAGGTACAATGAAATACAAAATCTAATGACTAGTATTTTTCAATACAATAAAGAGATTTATAGTTATTACTCCCCCTTGTATGTCCCAATTTATAATGCACTCCCCTCTTGTATATGCAACTTTTATAATGCGCTCCCCTCTTACAGGTCCCATTTTTATAATGTAGCCCCTTCTTGTAGGTCTCTTGTAGGTGCTGGGGCACCTTCCTTATGAGGAAAGGCTACGTTTGGACCTCTTCAGCCTAGAAAAGAGGCGCCTGAGGGGGGACATGACTGAGACATACAAAATTATGCAGGGGATGGACAGAGTGGATAGAGAGATGCTCTTTACACTCTCACATAACACCAGAACCAGGGGACATCCTCTGCCTGTCTCCTCAGAAGTCAGTCCCAGAAGAGTGAACAGGGCTTCCTCGCAGGGAAGTGTGGACAGGAGTGCAGTTTGAGAGCGGCTCCTCTCCCTGTCTACTCAGAAGTCAGCCCCAGCAGAGTCAACGGGGCTTCCTCCCAGGGAAGTGTGGACAGGAGTGCAGCTCACCTCGCTCCTTCCTGCCCATCACCTCAGCAGCGCTGCCTCTCCCGCACTTCTCCAACCAGCCTCGCCTCTTCTGTTCAGCCCCCTGCCCGCTGCAGGGCGAAAGAAGGAAGAGTGCAGGGGAGAGGTGCCCGGCTGCCCCCCACACCTGCTCGCAGTGGGGCGCCTGCGGGCGCCTGCTTGCAGTGGGGTGCGGAGAGCAGGTCCAGGAGCCGCCGCTGCCCCTCCCTGCCTGCCGAGGAAGGAGCTGCTGTGCACGTGGGGGGCGCTTTGCAGGGAAGGAGCTTGCAGGGAAGGAGCTGCAGCTTTGCAGAGAGGAGTGGCGCCCTGGCCCTGCACTCACCAGCAGCCAGCGCCCGCAGCACATCGCTCCGGAGTGAGGCGCCCTCGGGGCTGGGCTGGCTGGGTGGCGGCCAAGGTGCCCCGCTTCCAGCCCCCACTGGGGAGCCGCATCAGAGGACTGAAAGAGCCGCATGCGGCTCCAAAAACACAGGTTGCTGACCCCAGGACTAGGCACTGCTGTTGGGGGGATTTTGGGTGACCTGCCTGTTGGTGCTGTCACTAGGGGAATCTAGGGTTTCTCTGGCTGACTGAAGGGGCTGTGGATCCATGACGTGTGCCTGATGTCTCCACAGAAACACTGACCTGTTATGCTCACAGCATAATGAGGGACTCCTCTGGATCCCTCTATAGAAGGTTTTAGGTCTAAAGTAAAGGGGGCTCAGGATGGAAAATTATACCTCTTGAGCCCCACATATGTTTTCCAGTTTACCTGCACGGCTTGTGGCTGATGCCATCTTGAACTTGATCTGTGCAGGTGTCGAAAAAGGCTTTTGGAACATGCCACTTTACCAGTCCTATTTGGGCATCAGAGCCAAACAGGCCATTGGAGTCCTCCATCTCTTGGTGTTCTTTAGTGACTAAATCTTGATACTTTTTCTTGTTAGGAATGGCTTTGTACAGGAGGAGGTTTAACTGCCAGTTTGAGTCAGAGGATAGGTGAGGAGTCTCTTGGCCTATCATAAAGCTACTCTTTCTCCAGCATATGGAAAGTTTTCATTTCAGTAGCAATGAAATGAGGAATCTAAATTATTTTCATCTCTTTCTGACATCATGTATGTTTGCAGGATCAGGGCTTGTGGCTTATGCCATCTTGGACGTTGTCTGTTGTAGCATCAACAAAATCTTTGGAACCTGCTGGTGTGCCAGCCCTATTTGGGCATCAGATCCAAGTGCCAACCTAAATTGTTTTTCTTCTGGTTTTCTTCAGTGACAGATCTTAGCATTTTGTCCTGTTATGAAAAATGGGTTTTATCAAGAAGAACATTTTGAGCTAAGAGGAAGACAAGGGGTGTCTTAGCCCTTTAAGCAGCTCCTCCACCCCAACCTGGGCTTGTCTGGGGAGGCATTCCTGGTGTTCAGGGACAGGCGGAATCTGCCTTCTGAGCCAGTCCCATCTGGCAAGTACTCAAGCAGTTGCAGACCAGACCCCTGTACCGCCCTGTGGAACAGATAATATGGCATTGAAACTGTTGTGAAGCCTGAGAAAATCCAGACGGTGGACCCCCCTTGTGACTTTTCCAAAGAGACATTGTCTACAAAGGATAAGACAGTTGCCCCAATCCCAGGGTGAATCAGGTTAAAACAAGCCAGGCAGCTGTAATTTATTATTCTGGCACAACATGGATGGTTTACTGAGAAGGCTGCAATCCTAAACAATGTTTTGAACTGCTGCCTTGGGACCATTTGGGGAGAAAGAAAGGAGAAAAATATTGGAAATAAATTAATAAACACCTTCCTGGGATTCAGTGCCACTGAACCTGCAGGCATTTCCTTCTGAGAAAATATGCTGAGGTGCAGGTATTAGAGGTCCCATTTCTCTATTGGGCAGCTCATTAAGTTTCTCTCTCTGTTCCAGGAAGTAACAGAGAAAAGGAGAAAAAGGAACCGTGTGGGGTTTCACCAGAAACAACCATGCATCATGGACAAGAAGTAACACTTAGAGACCAGGATGGATCAAGGAGGGAGGACGGAAGGCCAGCATTTAAATTGTCTGAGACAAGAAAGAGCTTGAGCAACAGCCCAGATCTTACATTTCATAAAAACACTCATGCAAGGGAGAAAGCTGGGCATTACGACAGATCAGAGGAGCAGCATGGAAGTGACACAAAGGAATGGAGTAATAAAGGTGATGCTCTTCATGGGAGGGACTTCAGTGTCATCCCAGTTGATCCAGAAAGAGAAACTGGAAAGACTGTGCATCAAATAAATGACACAAAGGAGAAACCATATCAATGCCTGGAGTGTGGGAAGAGCTTCAGTGTGAGCTCATCGCTGACTGTGCATCAAAGAATCCACACAGGGGAGAAACCATATCAATGCTTGGAGTGTGGGAAGAGATTCAGTGAGAGAAAACGCCTGACTATGCATCAAAGAACCCACACAGGGGAGAAACCATTTAAATGCTTGGAGTGCGGAAAGAGCTTCAGTCTTTCCTCAAACCTCATTGTGCATCGAAGGACTCACACAGGGGAGAAACCATATCAATGCTCAAAGTGTGGAAAGAGGTGCATTCATAGTGGGGAGCTGACTTTGCATCTCAGAACTCATACAGGAGAGAAACCATATCAATGCATTGAGTGTGGAAAGAGCTTCTGTCGGAGCTCAAGCCTGAATTTGCATCAGAGAATTCACACAGGGGAGAAACCATTTAAGTGCTTAGAGTGTGGAAAGAGCTTCAGCAGGAGTGATTCCCTGACTAAGCATCAAAGTAGCCACACATTGGAGAAACCATATAAATGCTTGGAGTGCGGGGAGAGCTTTGGTGAGAGCAGAGGCCTGATTGTGCATCAAAGAAACCACAGGGGAGAGAAACCATATAAGTGCTTGGAGTGTGGAAAGAGCTTCAGTGAGAGCAGAGGCCTGACTTTGCACCAAAGAAACCACACAGGGGAGAAACCATATAAATGCTTGGTGTGTGGAAAGAGCTTCAGTCAGAGCTCACATGTGATCCGGCATCAAAGAACCCACAAAGAGGAGAAACCATATGAAAGTGTTGAGTGTGGAACGAGCTTCAATCACAACTCAGACCTGAGTAATCATCAAACAGTCCACACAGGGGAAAAACCATATAAATGCTTGGAGTGTGGAATGTGCTTTGCTAGGAGCTACAGCCTGACTGCGCATCAAAGAAACCACACAGGGGAGAAACCATATAAATGCTTGGAATGTGGAATGTGTTTCGCTAAGAGCTACAACCTAACTGTTCATCAAAGAAACCACACAGGGGAGAAACCATATAAATGCTTGGAGTGTGGTAAGTGTTTCGCTAGGAGCTACAGCCTGACCGTGCATCGAAGAAACCACACCGGGGAAAAGCCGTATAAATGCTTGGAGTGTGGAAAGAGCTTCAGTGAGAGCTCGCATCTGATCCGACATCAAACAACGCACACAGAGGAGAAATCATATAAATCAGGGACTGCCAAACCTACTTAACATAAGAGCCACATGCAGTAGACTTTGGAAATTTGAGAACCACAATAGTTAAGAAGTATTTAAATTTGGCAAAAGATTTACATATTATATATTTACTCACTTAAACATAGGCTTTAATTCGCTAGACCAGGGGTGTCCAAAGTTTTTGGCAGGAGGGCCACATCATCTCTCTGACACTGTGTCGGTGGCTGGGGAAAAAAATAATTAATTTACATTTTAAAATTTGAATAAATTTACATAAGTTTACATAAATGAATATATTAAAGATGAACTTATATTAATGAATGAAGGTCTTGCAATAGCTCAAGGCCTATAAAAGGCCTTGCACAAAGCAAGGCTGGTCCTTCCTTTGCTGCCGCTACTGCATCACAGATGTGAAACAACAAGCAGTGGAGACAGCCCTCATCCCACAGCTCATGCAAGAGGTCAGCCTTCACGCTGAGAGCAGTTGCATCGGGCCAGTGTGGGCTTCAACATATCTCCGGAGGGCCAGAGGCTCATTGGAGACCAGGGGCTCCCTGAGGGCTGCATTGAAAGACCTTGAGGGCCGCAAGTGGCCCCAGGGCTGGGGTTTGGGCACCCCTGCACTAGACCAGGGGTGGACAAACATTTTGGCAGGAGGGCCACATCATCTCTCTGACACTGTGTCTGGGGCCGAGAAAAAAAAAAATTAATTTACATTTTAAATTTGAATAAATTTACGTAATGAATATATTTGAGATGGAACTTATATGAATGAATGAAGGTCTTGCTGTAGCTCAAGGCCTATACAAGGGATTGCACAAAGCAAGGACAGCCTTTATGTCACTGCCACTCTGCATCACAGACATGAAACAGCATGTAGTAGAGGGAGCCCTCGGCTCAGGTGAGAGGTCCAACAATCGTCCTCACGCCGAGAGTAGTTGCGTTGGGTCAGCATGGGCTCCAGCAAGTCTCAGGAGGGCCAGAGGCTCATTGGAGACTGGAGGCTCTCTGTGGGCTGGATTGAGAGCCCCTGAGGGCCGCGAGTGGCGCACAGGCCGGGGTTTGGGCACCCCTGCACTAGACTCTTAGTTTGTATCCAGCTGTACTTTTAAAAAAGCTTTTATATTAATTGTGATGCAAAAAGCAGCTCTGAGAAGCCACCCATTCCATGTAAAAGAGGCTCATATGGCTCACAGAACTGCAGTTTGGTCACCCTAGGTATAAATGCTTACAGTGTGAAAACAGGTTCAAGCAGAGCTCAGCCCTGACTGCATCACTCACACAGGGGAGAAACTTCACCAAACCATATACCCCTCGTGTACATGCTTGGAGTTTGGGAAAAGTTTTAATTCATTGCTCACAGTTCAGTTACGAATCCAATCAAAAGCGGAACCATGTATGTGCTGTAGGCCTGTAAAGAATCTCAGCCCTTTTGACTCACCCAAGAGTTTGAAGAGCTGAAGGGATATATGGGGAGACAAAGGAGAAGGGGGGTTGACAAAGGGAGGGGACCTGTTGGTGGCAAGAGCATGTGAAAGGAGAGGCTCAAGAAGAAGCACAGCCCGGGAGAGAGGAGGAGGAATTGGACGTAAGGAGGAGGATGGGCCAAATCCTCAGGGATGGGGAGGGGCACTGAGAGTGGGGGTCTTGTTTCTACACGATCCTGAACTCCAGCCAGCTCCAGGGCAAGCCCTCCTTCCAGCTCCTCCTCCCTGCAGTTGGTAGGATCCTGGAGTCCAGTTAGCAACACCTGGGTTGAGCCCTGAGACACCCTGGCCGTCCATTCTTGTGGACTGGAAGACTTGGTGCCACTGATTCTGGACACTTGGAGCCCTCAAGGGAGGTAAGCCTGAGGTGGCTTTGCCAATGGCCACCACCCTATGATTTGATTATATTGTTTCTCTCCGGAAGGGACCCCAACTACTGTTATGTCACGTGTGAGATATTAGCAAAATGAATCTGCAGACCAATTCTCTGCAGACCGATTCCCTCTCGAGGCTCCTGTGAGGTGCTCTGCATGTGCAAGTCAGTCATTGCATCAGAGGTTCCTGATCATGAGAAATTCCTGCATTGACTTCCCTTTTTGGTTTGAGTGTATCAAGTCCTAAACAGAGAAAATCCTGTTAGCTTTTCTCATTGTACACCAACAAAAAAGGGTGTTGGTTAGTTGTATATTTTAGTCATCTTGGTTTGCTGCTTTGTAAGTTGTCCCCTTTGGTGATCTGTTGTTTCTACTGGTGCTGCACATTCTCTTTGTGTTTTTAGCTTCATTTTTAGACTTTTCTTTTACACTGTATTTTTGTAAAGGGTGTTTTTAACTTCTTGGGCTTTCATTATGGAGCAAAAAGGTGAATCACACTGTTATAAATAAATAATGGCCAGTATTTTGCATGTGCCCCTCTAAGGATTTATTTCATTTATATCCCACCATTCCTCTAGGCCGTTCTTGGCATCATATAAGGTCCTTCCTTCCTACTACATATGAAAATGGGGAGGTTTGGACTTACAGGTGAATCCCCCTTCTCGGTGGTCTCCATGACAGGTTCATCTGGGAAGCTCCTCCCTCTCAAGCAGGCAGGTGAGGTTACAAAGTCGTCCTGAGGTGAGGGTTTGTCACCTCTGTCAGCCACTGTCTGGTCCATACACCCTTCAATAAGCCTCACACTAAATTTTGTGCTTCCAGGGACACTGCAAGGCAGCCTATGCCTTTGGGAGAAACAGCTGCCCCAGTGGCATCCCCAAATCCCCCTCAGGATGACCTCCAGCCAAACTTTCCCCCAGTACCCTTAAGTGAGTGCTGGTTGTCATGTCGAAGCCTCCCTCGAGGGAACCACAACTCATAAAATGGTGTCCATAAGGCGCTCCTCAGCAAACGTGGAGGGGAAAAGCTGGGGAGTGCAGGACAGGCTGGGCACGAGATCTCTTTTAAGGTTGCCTGATACTCAATGTGCCAAAGCAAGGAGCATAGCCGGCAGGAGCCCTGTGAGCTCCTGAACATTCTGCCTCACTGTGTTGAGGCATGAACGGGCAACACAGTCTCAGATGTTCTGTGCTTTCTCAGAAGTAGTGCTGTGGCCACTTGAGGACTGGGCTTCCTGTGAGGAGGGGGCTGAGGCTCCTCCTACTCCTCAGGTGTGAACCTGGCAGGGATGGAGGGGCTGAAACAGGATTGCAGCATCTGTCACTCAGAATGGACACTGGGGCTGCTGCTATGTTGCAGGGAGACGTAGCTCCCCTGCAGGGTTGGCCATTATGGAGTTGACGTGTCCTGTGCTGTGCACTCTCAGAAACTGGAGGCTTGGATCCTGGACCTGGCGAGGAAAAGCCCCAGTCACGGCCATGCCTTCCCCCAGACATGTGCAGTGCACCTCTTACTGCGGAGGCACTTCCATTTGGCAGGTTAAGTCTGTGGGAGGAAAATAAACTCTTGCACTGTGACCCAATCTCTGCTGAGCCCCATCGCCAAGCATGGAGAGGGTCAGGAACTCTAAACTCAGTCACTTCTACCAGGACCAGGCAAGCTCTGTCTCCAGCCTCAGCAGAGGGGGAGATCAGGATGCCTTATCTTACTGCGCAGGAAAGGGACGGATCACAAGAACAACGTGCAAGAAAATGCTTGTCTTCCTTCTGTCTTCCAGGCCTTGAAGGAAGCTCTTTTGTCTGGTGCTGTAAAGACAGGTGTGAGAGCCACTGTATCCACCTTCACTTTTTTTAACCTTTTATATTAACTGTGATGCAGAAAGAAGCTCCGCCACCCTACTTCCACAAGCCACCTGTTCCATGTCAAAGAGGCTCAAATGGCTCACAAACTACAATTTGGCCACCCCAGGTATAACTGCTTGGAGTGTGAAAACTGGTTCAACGAGAGCTCAGACCTGACTGCATCACTCACACAGGGGAGAAACTGTACCAAACTATATACCCCTGGTATAAACGCTTGGAGTGTGGGAAAAGGTTTCATTCATTGCTCACAGTTCAGTAACAAATCCTGTCAAAAGTAGAACCATTTAAATGCTTTAGAGGTGTAAAGAGGTTCAGCCCTTAAAACTCTTCCAAGAGTTCGAAGAGCTGAAGGGATGTATGGAGAGACAAAGGAGAAGGGGGGTTGACAAAGGGAGGGGACCTGTTTGGGACAAAAGCATGTGAAAAGAGAAGCTCAAGATGAAGAAGCACAGCCCAGGAGCAAGGAGGAGCAATTGGGCAGCGAGGTGGAATCTGGGCCAAATTCCCAGGGATAGGGGATGGGTGTTGAGAGTGGGGGCCTGTACTCCAACCAGCACCAGGTGAAGCCCTCATGCCAACACCTCCTCCCTTCAGCTGGTAGGATCATGCAGTCTAGGGTCCCAACATGCTCCTGAAGTGACACATGGGCTGAGCCCTGAGACACCCCCATGGAGTCCAGCCCTGGCCATTCAAAGAAAAGACTTGGCCTCCACAGGCCACTCAGTGCTGTGTGTGTGTGTGTGTGTGTGTGAGAGAGAGAGAGAGAGGAGGCCTCTTTCTTTTGTGCATGTCTGAGGTGCTCTGTTGGCAGGAGATGAAGCTGGGAATAGCCTGGGAGGTGCCTGTTCTGAAAGTCTCCTGGTTAGACCTCCTCCTCTGATTCTCTTCTGCCCCCACTGTGCTCAATGTCCAGTTCAGGCCTCCGAGACTGGGCAGCAGTGGGCACAAAATAACACACCCAGGAAAGAAGGAATATGAACTGGGCTCTGATCCAAAGGCACAGAAGTTGATTCTGGAGGTCTGCAGAGTGAGGATCTGAACAATTCCATCTCTTTTCTTCCATAACAGGAAAGCAAGTTTCTGGCCCTTACTATGCCAAAAGAGGCTTGGACAGGTGTGGTCCATGTCTGGTGAAGCAGAGAAAGCCAGGATGGTGACAGTGGTGGCTGGCAAGGAGAGGGATCCAGTGAAAAATTGGATGAAACCAGTGCCTCGCTGGATCTCTTACTCTGCCAGGGGCAAAAAGAAAGTGACTCACTGTGCAATCCCAAGCATGTCTACTCAGAAGCTGGACCCATGGAATTCAATGGGCCTTACTTTCATTGTAAGCATGCACAGGACTGCAGGCTTAATAGCCCAATATTATGCTCTCAGTGTGGAAGGGATTGTCACTCCCGAATTGGCCTTTTCAGCCACACTAGACGCTGTTCCAGATCCACTTTTCAGAGCGCAATACCAGAGTCTTCCGAGACTGAAGGATGCCAGTGATGATGATGGCCAAACCACTCATGATATGTACCCTGTTTGTAGTGCTGAAAAGCTTGATTGTAACTGAGTAAGTAGCAGCCAGATTTCCCTTGTGTGAATTGAGACAGCTATGGGCATTTTTAATGACAGACACACATGCCCACTTCTTGGGGGGGGGGGTGCACTGTTGCCCAATTCCCATTAAAGCCACAGAGACTTGAGTGGCTGGTAAAGTGAAACTTTTTAGAAGCTGGGTCCCAATGCTAAAAAGTTTGGGAACTACTGATATGGTGTGCTTTGAGTTGGGAGTCAGGCCTGTGGCAGGCAGGTGAAGCCCTCACCTCTCGGCTTCAGTGGCTTCCCACCCTGTGCAGCTGGATGTGTGGGGCACAGACAGCAGTGTCTCCAGGGCCTGATGCGGTGCCCTCGCAGGACTAGCCCAGGTCAGTGGAAGCCCCAGGAAGGAGCAGGCAGGAGAACAGGTGGGAAGCAACATCCAAAAGCCATCAGGACCTGCCTGGGAGGCATCCGATGTTGACCCCCAGAGGGGGGCTGCGCACAAGTAGGAAGGACCTGGATGCAGGGAATGGGATGTGGTATCAAGACCCGAGCCTCCGTGGGAGGACAGCAGAGGGAAGGGGCGCCCGGAGGGCCTTTCAGGCCTGCCCCGCAGGGCTGCAGAGAGACCAGGCAGGAGGGAGACAGGAAGCCCCGCCCCCAAAAGATGCCCCTCGCCCGCCCCGCTGCAAGCACCAGGCGGGGGACCAGCAGAAACCCCACTCTTGCCCTTCGCTGTGCATCGGATGCTGCGTCCCGGGGGAGGAGGAGGGAAGCCCTGCGGGAGATGCACCTCCTGGGAGTGGAGGGTCCAGCCTGGAAGCTCTGCCAGGAGTCCTTCCTCTGCACAGGCACCGCGAGGGTTAACAGGAGGAGTGAATTGGAAGCCAGTTCCTGCTCCGCCCTTCTTCTGCCTCCCTCCTCCAGGCCTGCAGTCCTCCCTGGTGGGTCCCTTTGGGGCAGTGAGTGGGTCCCAGCGTTCCTGGGGGTGGGTGGGAGAGGGAGTGGTGGGAGAGAAGCCCCAAAGGGGAGAGACAGCCAGGCTGAAAGACCAGCCAGGGAAGGGAAGGGGGGGCTGGAGAGGAACTGTGACACTCCTGCCCCCCCAATTGCATGCTACCCTCTGCCTTAGAGGGCTCTGCCTGGGTTTGTGTGACAAGGACAATGCCAAAGGGGAAGCAGTGTCAGAGCCGGAAGAGTGGCAGGAAGAGCCGGGTGCAGGAGGGACATCCGAGAACCATGTTTGAGCCCTGGGACTGTCCCTGAAACGGAAGGGGGTGGGGGCTACTCAAGTGTTGTCTTTTAATTGTATACCCTTCAGATCCTCCCTTCTTGCTTGGACTGTTTTTAGCTTCTTTGCTCCTGGTGTGAGCAGCAGCAGGTGGAATAAAAATAGTTCATAAGAGAGCTGGAGTTTGCAGCCGAAAAGGACCCATCCAGCTTCCTGACTTGGCCCAGAGAAGACAAAACCCCAGATCTCTGCCCTGCCTCCCATAGCCTGTGTCATCATTCCAGGTGTGTGTCTCAGCGAGGCGGGTGGTGGTGGGGGTTTCATTCCCCGTAAACAGCATTTCTCCATGTTTGTCTTCTGCCACTGGAAGGAACTGGCGACATCATCAATAGTCACTTCCAGGTTGGGAGCCCAGATATGATGTGACAGACACCAGGAAGGGCTTTGGATGGATGGGACAGCTGTTGTGTTGCATTGCTGGTCCCACAGCCAGGCAGTTGGTGTCCAGGGGTCCCATGCATACCACCAGACACTTCCAGAAGTACCACCAGTGTGGTACTGACAGCTTGGGTCAGAGTTTGCTACTTGCAGCCTTTGGGGGAGAGAAGCTCATCACTCCGGATTGAGCCGCAGAGTCTTAGCTGCTCATTGTGCATGAGATGCTGCATCAGGGAGGAGGACGACAGAATGCCTGGCCAGAAATGTGTCTCCCATCCCGCCTGGGAGTGGAGCGTCCAGCCCGGAATCCTCTGCAAGGAGTCTTTCCTTTGCTCACAGGCATTCTCAGGGTTAAAAGCAGTGGCTCCAGATTCCTAGATGGGTGAAGGGTGGGAGTGAATGGGAAGTCATGGGAGGGGGGAGAGAAGACCCCACCTGAGGGGAGACACGCAGACTCAAAAGTCAGCAGAGGGGATGTCTGGAAAGAAGACCTGTGACAATTCCATCCCTCCCCCACTTTGCTGGGAGGTTTGTTTCACAGGGACAACACAGAAGGCTGAACAGTGTCAAAGCTAAAGGAGTTGCACTAGATAGCAGGATGAAGGAGGGACGCTGGAGAACTACGAGGCCTGGGACTGTCCCTGAAGTGGAAGGGGGTGGGTGCTTTCAAGTGTGTTAAAGTGTATTTTCATTGTATGTTATATCTTTACCATCATCCTCTATTGCTTCTTTGCTCCTGGTGTGAACAGAGGAAGGTGGAATAAAACTCTTTCCTAAGAGACTTGGAGTTTGCAGCCGAAAAGGGTCCTTCCAGTGTCCAGGCCTGACCCAGGGACGACAAAGCCCCAGATCTCTGCCCTGCCCTCACACAGCCTGTATCAAAACATCTGAATCATTTCAATGAGCGAAATCTTAAGCGCTCCAGTGGCGCCAGGTGCAGCATTGCCACCAGCTGCCCAGTGAAGATGGCCTGAGGTATCCTCACGGGACACTTGTACTCTTCCCCTGAATAAGGACACAGATCCCACAATGGGAATCCTCAAACCTGTGCCAGATCCTTTCCGGTGCAGATTGGAAAAAGATTGGTGTTGGGCTTTTCAGCGCAACACAGAGGATAGGATCTGGCAGAAGAGGCCTCTGCTGGTCCCACCCTCTCCTGGGTTGGTTCCTCCCAATGCTCCACCCTTCCACCAATGACTCTTCTGGGAAACAGCCCTGCCAAGATGCCCCCATTACATCTGACCTCCTCCTGTCCCCTGCATTGGCAAATCAGGATCCCCCCACATCAGGTATAATCATCTGAGTTCCAGGATATCACCTGGAATGGATACAGCACCTGTCTTGTGTGCTGCTCGAGGTCATTCCAAGGGACTGGGCTTTGTGAAAGGCCAGCTGCAGGAGGACTGAATGGAAGTAGACACTGCAGCAGGAAATGTGGGTGTCGGTGGGCCTGAAACACTCTGAAGGAGCAAGGACTGCAAGGAGAGGATGGAGGTGACAAAACAGTCGGAGGGAGAAAGAATGAGGATGTGTCTAACCTAACCGAGGCATTTTTGGGTTGGGGAAATAGTGTCAAGTTGCAGAAGGAAGACGTCACAGAGGGTCATCAGGTTTCTCTCTCTCACAGGCAGTGGGATGGCATCAGGGCCACATTCTAGACCGTATCTTCTTTTGCATGGAGCAACTCTGCAGCCTGATCAGGTAAAGTGAGTGAGGAGCGGCGGGGAGCCTTTTCTCCTGAGTCCATTACACACAGCACTGTCCTTCCAAACAGTTTTAAGCGTCTTTAAGTCTCTGGCCCTCCTCTGCCATTGGACACGGTGGCCCAGCTGCTGCTGCTGCTGCTGGCCATTCGCTTCGTCATGATTTGTTTTACATTTTGGGGTTTGAATGAATGCCAGATGGACGCAACAGGTTGCTTCTGCATGAGTGTGAGCAAGAGAAGGTGGCTGAAGACAGGCTGAGGTTGTGATGTGGCTCAACCCAACAGATTATGGCCCAGGGCAAGAGCAGGCTCAGTGAACTGGCTATCCTCCTTTCCCAGGCAGAG
The DNA here is from genome assembly GCF_035046505.1 of Tiliqua scincoides. NCBI lineage: Eukaryota > Metazoa > Chordata > Lepidosauria > Squamata > Scincidae > Tiliqua > Tiliqua scincoides. The sequence continues at coordinate 265,759,833 of NC_089822.1, forward strand.
CTTCCATTGTGAGTAGCTGAAAAGAGCAAGCAAACGGCTACAAAACCTGGAATGGCAGGCTGTGTGTTAAGAACAAACTCTGCCCACAGGAAGAGCAGTACAGTGCTGAGTGGGCAGTGGCTGAGGAGAGGAGTTCCCAGGGAGGCAAAAGGGCCAAAGAGGGAGGGTCAAAAAGGGATGCAACCCGCAACACGATGGAGGTTGCTCACTCAGGACGGGATGAGTGTGTGCATGTCCAAACTTTGGCCTGGTGTACTAGAGTCTGCTATTCCTGATACATGCAGCACAGTGATGTCATGAACTTCATGGTTCTCTGTAAGAAACAACACAACTATGTGGCTGCTGCCCTCTCTGCACGCTGGAGTCTGTCTTCAAGCACCTTCATCCTTCTCTTGGGAATATCAACTATTGAAAGGAAGGTTAAATCATGTTTTGTGTCTCGTGTTGTGTATGTGATGAAACACTGACAGAGTCTGAATGTTTCCTGGACTACTTTTCAATTGCTGGTAAGCCGTCCTGCCTCTCAGTCTAATACTATAGATGTGGCCACTTAATACCATAGATGTGGCCACTGAATTCCATAGATGTGGTCACTCAAGCGATGTGGTATTTTTCCTGAGGGCCACGTGTGTCATACACAGATGGCGCCAGTTCCGTTAGAAAAGGGAGGAGAAAATCACATGCAAAAACAGTTCTGATTTGCTAAATATACTACAGGAAAACGCCAGTTGATCCCAACTGAATTTCTCTTTCCAACTTTGGGCAAAAGAGCAGGAAAATGTTCTATCAAAAGGGTGCGATGTTATCTTTGGGAACAGAACTTTTTTTTCCCTTCTAGGGTCTCGTGTCCTCTGAGGTGGTGACTGTGTGTGTCAAAGAGGAAGAAGGGGTTCTGCCAGATCCAGGCGAAAAGGCTCTGTACAGGGATATCATGCTTGAGAATTATGGAATGGTAGCCTCTGTGGGTAAGAGTGTCCTTCATTCTTGATGTGTAGGAACCAAAGGCGTGAGCTGCTCATCTTGATTCCCACTGTTAGAATTGCACCATAAAATGGGGCATGTATGGTTGAAACTCGTGTACTGAACATGCCTGATGTTCCTTGCTGTTACAGAGCTGCACTTGGCCTGACTGATGCTCTCTAGACCTGCAAAATGCACCACTTATACCTGACAGTGCTGATCACACCTCCACCAGTCCTTCTGTATTGTACAGTTTCTTACCTCATGAATTGGTGGTTTGTTGAGGACTAGACGCTGCTGCTGGGGGGATTTTGAGTGACCTGCCCTGTTGGTCCTATCACCAGGGGAATCTGGGGTTTCTCTGGCTGACTGAAGGGGCTGTGGACCCATGACCTGTGCCTGATGTCTCCACAGAAGACATCCTGTTGTTCTGGGAGCATGATGTGGGTTTCCTTTGGTTTCCTCTATAGGAGGATTTAGCACTGAAGTGAAGGGGGCTCAGGATGGAAAATTATTTCTCCTAACACCCACATATGTTTTCCAGATCACCTCCAGGGCTTGTGGCTGATGCCATCTTGAACTTGGTCTGTGCAGGTGTCAAAAAAGGCTTTTGCAACCTGCCACTTTGCCAGTCCTATTTGGCATCCAAACAGAAGAAGAAGCCAATGGAGTCCTCCATCTCTTGGTGTTCTTTAGTGACTAGATCAGTGATTGTCAACCTTTTCCATCTCACGGCACACTTGACAAGGCACAAAAATGGTCAAGGCACACTATCAGGTTTTTACAATTGACAAGGCACACCATGCTGCCAGTGGGGACTCACATCTTCCATTGTCCCTATTAATAAATGACTTTCCCCCAAATTCCTGTGGCATACCCGTGGACCACTCACGGCACACAAGAAATGGCTTTCTACAGGAGGTACTCAAGGGTCCCATAAACATGCTTTACGGCATGTATATGATACCTACTCCCCTGGGGGCTGGGGATAAGAACAGGCCCTCAATTTGGCTATACTTGTCGTAAGAGGCGACTAAACAGCCATCAGGTAAATGGAACTCGTTCGCCTAGGAAGGCAGCTCATCTGAGAGAAGGAAAACTCTGATCCCAAACCTCCACTGCCTTGTGGCTACATCCAGTTATGGAAAAGGCTTCAGGAGTCAACCTTGAGGCAAAATCCGGAGCCAGAGTCACTGAGGCAGTTCATGGCTGAACACAGTCATGTTCTGGCAACTCCTGCGACACTGCTGGAACCAATCGTATTGGCTTCTGCCTTTCCATTGGACCATTTCAGCGACATGGACAGGGGGGATTTGCTGCATGGGTAACAGTCTATCCTCCATATCTACTTTACCCAGGCTTCGCGCACTGGAGAAGACACTCTGTTCCAGAACCACTATTCAGAGCGTGATACCATAGTCTTCCGAGACTGAAGAATGCCAACATTATGAGACCTAGCACTGGCCCTGAGCTGCAGCACTATTGCCCATTTACTACTGGGCTCTTAGAGAGATTCCACCTGCGGCTGTTCTGGGAAACAGCCCTGCCAAGATGCCCCCATTACATTTGACTTCCTCCTGCCCCATGCATTGGCAAATCAGGGTCCGTTCCCACCATCAGGTATAATGATCTGAGTTCCAGGACATCACCTGGAATGGGTACTACACCTGTCTTGTGTGCTGCTCAAGGTCACTCCTAGGGACTGGGCTTTGTGAAAGAATAGCTGCAGGGGGCCTGAGTGAAGGCAGACACTGCAGCAGGAAATGTGGGTCTCAGTGTGCCTGAAACGCTCTGAAGGAGCAAGGACTGCAAGGAGAGGATGGAGGTGACTAGACAGGCAGAGAGGGGAAGAATGAGGATGTGAGTGTCTCACCCAACAGAGGCATTTTTGGGTTAGGGAAATAGTGAAGTTGCAGAAGGAAGAAGGCACGAAGGGTCATCAGGTTTGTCTCCCTCACAGGCAGTGGGATGCCATCAGGGCCACGTTCCAGACCGTCTCCTCTTCCTCATGGAGCAGAATCAGCTACTATGCAGCCTGCTCAGGTAAGGGGCAGATCATCAGAGCAATGTGCAAGGGACACCTTGTTGTCATTCTGTCTTCCAGGGCTTTTTGTTTGGTGCTTTAAATATTGTATTTGACCACTCAGAAGAAGTGTGTGAACTCCAGAGATCTCCAACGGCTGGAATGTCAGTTAACCAGTAAAATCCTATAATTTGTCTCCATTTAATAAGATGCCATCGCATGTTGTCGGATGTTTCTTAAAGTTGAGAATCTGATTCTCTAAGCAGCACTCTTCCTTTTTCCACTGCATCGGGGGGTAGGGGCCTTGATCATGGTGGCTGGAGTGAGGAGTGGCAGGGAACCTTTTCTCCCGAGCCCTTTATAAGTCCGTCACACACTGCACTGTCCTTCCAAACAGTTTTAAGTGTCCTGTGAGTCTCGCCAGGGAGCCTCTACCCCCTCCTCTTCCAGTTGGAAACCATGGCCCAGCTGCTTCTGCTGGCATTTGCTTCATCATGATTTGTTTTCGATTTCAGGGTTTGAATGAATGCCAGATGGACGCAACAGGATGCTTGTGCGTGAGGGTGAGCAAGAGAAGGTGGTTGAAGACAGGCTGAGGTTGTGATGTGGCCCAACCAGATTATGGCCCAGGTCAAGAGCAGGCTCAGTGAATGCCGAAATGTTCTATCAAAAGGGTGGGACGTTATCTCTGGGAACAGAACTGTTTTATTTTTTCCTTCCAGGGTCTGGTATCCTCCAAGGTGATGAGTGTGCATGTCAAAGAGGAAGAGGGGGCTCTGTCAGATCCAGGCCAAAAGGCTTTGTACAGGGATGTCATGCCAGAGAATTACGGGATGGTGGCCTCTGTGGGTAAGGGTGTCCTTCTTCTTGGTGTGTAGGAACCAAAGGCGTGAGCTGCTCTTCCTGTTTCCCACTGTTAGGATTGCACCATAAAATGGGGGATGTGAGGATGGAAGTCATGTCCTGGATATGCCTGATATTCCTTGCTGTTAGATAGCTGAACATGGCCTGACAGATGCTCTCTGGACCTTCAAAATGCACCACTTGTACCTGACCATGCTTGTTACACCTCCTGCAGTCCTCCTTCTGTATTCTTCAGCTTCTTATCCAATGAATTGGTGATTTGTCGAGGATTAGATGCTGCTGTTTGGGGGATTTCGTATGACCTGCCCTGTTGGTCCTATCACCAGTGGAATCTGGGGTTTCTCTGGCTGACTGAAGGATCCATGACATGCGTATCCGTGATATGTTCTTGATGTCTCCAGAGCAACACTGGTGTGTTGTGCTGGGAGCATGATGTGGGTCTCCTCTCGTTCACTGTATAGGAGGTTTTAGGTCTAAAGTGAAGGGGGCTCGGGATTGAAGATTATTTCTTCATATGTTTTCCAGATCACCTCCAGGGCTTGTGGCTGATGCCATCTTGGACTTGGTCTGTGCAGGTGTCAAAAAAGGCTTTTGCCACTTTTGCCAGACGAAGAGGCCACTGCATCCCCCCATCTCTTGGTGTGCTTTAGTGATCAGATCTTGATACTTTTTCTTGTTAGGAGAAATGGCTTTGTACAGGAGGAGGTTCAACTGCCAGTTTGAGTCAAATGATAGCCCAGGGGTCTCTTGTTCCTCAAAGCCATTCTTTCTCCAGCATGTGGGAGGTTTTCATGTCAGAATGTGGGAGGAGTGGAATGAGGAATCAAGATTATTTTCATCTCTTTTTGATACCAAGAGCTGTGTATGTTTGCCAGATCAGGGCTTGTGGTTGATGCCGTCTTGGATGTTGGATCAGCAAAATCTTTTGAACCTGCTGGAGTACCACCGCTATTTGGGCATTGGATGCAAATGGAGAAACTGTCAACTTAAGTCCTCCTTGTTTTGTTTTCCTTCAGTGACAGATCTTAGCATTTTCTCCTGTTATGAAAAACGGGTTTGCTCAAGAACATTGTGAGCCAAGGGGGTCTTAGCCCTTTAAGCAGCTCTTCCTCCTCAGTCTGGGTTTGTCTGGGGAGGTATTCATGGTGTTCTGGGACAGAGGGAATCTGCCTTTTGTGTCTGACCCATTTGGCTCAATACTGTCTACACTGATTGACAGAAGCTGTCCAGGGGTTCAAGCAGGGATGTCTCCCTGCTCTCTCTTGAGTTGATGCCAGGGATAGATTTTGGGACTTTTTTGTGCAAAACAAGTACTCATCCACTTAGCTATGGCTGTTCCAGAGTGAGAATCTGGTGCTCTAGGGAGAGTCTTGCTGAGGAGATGAAAAGGCAGGAGAAGGCCACCTCGTTTCTCTGATTGTCTAAATTCCCAGTCTTTTTGCAGAGAGGGAATTGCCAGAAAAGGAGGGGGACAGCTGGCCATCAGGTTGAGGCTTCCATTCCATGTGCTGAGAGTGTGGCTGGTTTCACATTCGCAACTGTATTCCCAACTGGTCCATCATTCTAGCGCTCATGAGCAGTGAGCCCGTACTTACATAAACCAGACAGACACTTTCAGAGCTGACCATGCAGCTCATTCATGTGCAAGAGGTCTGCGAGGTCACCTCTTGTCCTGTCCCATTCCAAGCCATTTTGCAGGTGGGGAGGAAGGGTTGATATTTTGTATCTAGAAGGAACTCATTCTCTTGTTTCTTTCTCAGAGGAGTTTCCCAAACCTGCCTTTGTTACTCAGCTGAAGAAAGAGGAGAGTACATTTTTCCAGAAGCTTCAGGAAGAAGAGGTCTCAGCAGGTAATTCCATTACACACAATACTGCTTAATACAACAGTAGCTTTGGATCAGTGAGTGCTGGCTGAATGGGGACACCTCACCACTGTAAGCAAAATTTTGGCCACATGTCCTCTGAGGAAAAAGCAGTTGCAGACCTGACGTCTGTGCTGCCCTGTGGCACAGATAATATGGCATTGAAACTGTTGTGAAGCCTTAGGAAATCCAGAGGGAGGACCCCTCTTGTGACTTCTCCAAAGAAACATTGTCTACAAAGGAGAAAAAAGCTGCCCCAATCCCAGGCTGAGTCAGGTTGCAACAAGCCAGGCAGCCGTAATTTTTTACTCCTGAACAAAAGCCAACTTTGAATGGTTTGCTGAGAGGGCTGCAGTCCTAAGCAATGCTTTGAATTACCGCCTTGGAATCCTCTGGGGAGAAAGGAAGGAGGAAAATACTGAAAATAAATTAATAAATACCTTTCTGGGAGTCAGTGCCACTGAACCTGCCGGCGTTTCCTTCTGAGAAAATACACCAAATTGTGGGCATTAGAGGTCCCATTTCTCTATTGGGCTGCTCATCAGGCTTCTCTTTCTGTTCCAGGAAGCAACAGAGAAGAGGATAAAAGAGACCCACATGTGGTGTCACCAGAAACAAACATGCATGATGTACAGGAAGTAACTTCTAGAGACCAGGATGGATCAAGGTGGGAGGAGGGAAGGCCAGCATTTATATCGTCTGAGACAAGAAAGAGCTTCAGCACCAGCCCAGATCTTATCTTCCATAAAAAGACTCAAGCAAGGGAGAAAGTTGGGCATTACGACAGATCAGAGGAGCAGCATGGAAGTGACAAAGAGGAGTGGAGTAATGAAGGTGATGCCCTTCATAGGAGGGACTTCAATGTCATCCCAGTTGATCCAGAAAGAGAAACTGGAAAGACTGTGCATCAAATAAAAGACACAGGGGAGAAACCTTATCGATGCTTGGAGTGTGGGAAGAGCTTCAGTCACAGCTCACACCTGGATGTGCATCAAAGAACCCACACAGGGGAGAAACCTTATCGATGCTTGGAATGCGGGAAGAGCTTCAGTCAGAGGTCAAACCTGACTGTGCACGAAAGAATCCACACAGGGGAGAAACCATATGAATGCTTGGAATGTGGGAAGAGCTTCAGTGAGAGAAAATACCTGACTGTGCATGAAAGAATCCACACAGGGGAGAAACCATATCAATGCTTGGAGTGTGGAAAGAGCTTCACTGAAAATGGAAAACTTATTGTGCATCTAAGAACCCACACAGGGGAGAAACCGTATAAATGCTTGGAATGTGGAAAGAGCTTCAGTGAGAGAAAATGCCTGACTGGGCATCAAAGAATCCACACAGGGGAGAAACCATACAAATGCTTGTATTGTGGAAAGAGCTTCAGTGAAAGTGGAAAACTTACTGTGCATCTAAGAACCCACACACAAGAGAAACCGTATCAATGCTTGGAGTGTGGAAAGTGCTTCAGTGACAGCTCATCCCTGGCAAAGCATCAAAGAATCCACACAGGGGAGAAACCTTATCAATGCTTGGAGTGTGGAAAGAGCTTCACTGAAAATGGAAAACTTATTGTGCATCTAAGAACCCACACAGGGGAGAAACCATATAAATGCTTGGAATGTGGAAAGAACTTCAGTGAGAGAAAATGCCTGACTGGGCATCTAAGAATCCACACAGGGGAGAAACCATATCAATGCTTGGAGTGTGGAAAGAGCTTCACTGAAAATGGAAAACTTACTGTGCATCTAAGAACCCACACAGGGGAGAAACCATATAAATGCTTGGAATGTGGAAAGAGCTTCAGTGAGAAAAGACGCCTGACTGTGCATCAAAGAACCCACATGGAGGAGAAACCATATAAATGCTTGGAATGTGGAAAGAGCTTCAGTGAGAGAAAACGTTTAACTGGGCATCAAAGAATTCACACAGGGGAGAAACCGTATCAATGCTTGGAGTGTGGAAAGTGCTTCACTGAAAGTGGAAAACTTACTGTGCATCTAAGAACCCACACAGGGGAGAAACCGTATAAATGCTCAAACTGTGGGAAGAGCTTCACTCGGAGCTCACAGCTGACTAAGCATCAAAGAATCCACACAGGGGAGAAACCATATAAATGCTTGGAGTGTGGAAAGAGCTTCAGTGGGAGCTCACAACTGGCTGTGCATCAAAGAACCCATACAGGGGAGAAACCCTATAAATGTTTGGAGTGTGGAAAGAGCTTCAGTATTTCCTCAAACCTGACTGTGCATCGAAGAACCCACACAGGGGAGAAACCATATGAATGCTTAAAGTGTGGAAAGAGGTTCGTTCATAGTGGGGATCTGACTTTGCATCTCAGGACACACACAGGAGAGAAACCATATCAATGCAGTGACTGTGGAAAGAGCTTCTCTGTAAGCTCAAGGCTGAATTTGCATCAAAGAATCCACACAGGGGAGAAACCATATAAGTGCCTGGAGTGTGGAAAGGGCTTTAGTAGGAGCGATTCCCTGACTAAGCATCAAAACAGTCACATGTTGGAGAAACCATATAAATGCTTGGAGTGCGGGGAGAGCTTCAGTGTGAAGAGAGGCCTAACTGTGCATCAAAGAAACCACACAGGAGAGAAACCATATAAATGCTTGGAGTGCGGAAAGACCTTCATTGATAGCAGAGGCCTGACTCTGCATCGAACAACCCACACTGGGGAGAAACCATATAAATGCTTGGAGTGCGGAAAGGGTTTTGCTAGGAGCCACAGCCTGACTGTGCATCAAAGAAACCACACCGGGGAGAAGCCATATAAATGCTTGGAGTGTGGAAACAGCTTCAGCGGGAGCACATATCTGATTCTGCATCAAGAAACGCACACAAAGGAGAAAATATATAAATCAGAGAATGCCAAACTTGCTTAACATAAGAACACTTACAATAGACTAGAAATTTGAGAAGCACAATAGAGAAGTTTGAGAACCACAATAGTTAAGAAGTATTTAAATTTGGCAAAAGTTTTACTTACTGTGAACTAAATATTTACTCACTTAAACATAGGCTTTAATCCACTAGTCAGGGCATGCGGTTGGTGGCACCAGGGATGGGCGGGGAGCGGGAGGCGGGGCTGGGATCTGGCAGTTATGCCGGATCACAATCCCTGTATCCGGGAAGAAGATAGTGACTCCAAGCTGCTCCGCTCTCCTCAGACTTGTGCTACCTCAAGAGGTGGTGCAAGTCTGATTAGAACTATAGGGGAAAGAGCGCCATTCTGAGAGGTAAGGGGAAAAGTTTCCCCTTGCCTCTGGCTGAGCCGTTTTTGGCAGCTATCCTGCGCTGGATACAGTGTAAACCTCCTGGCTTGCCTGTTCCAGCACAGGATAGGGTTGTGCCCTTAGTCATCTTGATTTGCTGTTTTGTAAGTTGTCCCCTTTGATGTGTTGTTTCTACTGGGGCTGCAACTTCTCTTGCCTTTTTAGCTTCATTTTTAGGCTTTTGTTTTACATGGGACAGACATGTCCCTGTATTTGTTCCGGAACCGATGACGGACAAGGTAGTTATTAATAGGGCCAATGGGAGATGTAAACCTCCACTGGCAGCATGGTTTGCCTTGTCTATTCTCAAAAACCTGGTGGTGTGCATTGACCGCTTTAGTGCCTTGTTAGTGTGCCATGAGATGAAAAAGATTGAAAATCACCTAGCCAGAAGAGGCCGTGGACGGAGTGACCCGGACAGTGGAAAAAACATCTCTTCCGTTTTCTTCCGGCTTCTGCCTTAATGCCCAGTGTGTGCATTCAAGTATTCAAATGGGACCAGACCTGCCTGTGTGAACCTGCCCACAAACCGTGGGCCTCCAAGGGGGGCCGGTTGCATGCCCTGTCCCTAAATGGAGTGTAGCTGACACGGGCATGAGAGATGGGCCATTTGCAGTGCTGGCATCCGGTTTATGGGATTTTTTAACATGGAGAAAATCCTGTTCGCTTCTCTGTTTGGACACCAACAAAAGGGCATTTTGTTTTAATGGATATTTCAGTCATTTGATTTGCTGTTTTGTAAGTTGTCTCCTTTTGTGATGTTGTGTTTCTACTGGTGCTGTACATTCTCCTGTGTTTTTAGCTTCATTTTTAGACTCTTCTTTTACACTGTATTTTTGTAATGGGTGTTTTTAACTTCTTGGGCTTTCATTATGGAGCAAAAAGGTGAATAGTTACACTGTTATAAATAATGGCCAGTATTTTGCATGTGCCTCTCTGATGATTTATTTCATTTGTATCCCAACTTTTCTCTGAGCCAGTGGTTCTCACACATTTAGCAGTGGGGCCCACTTTTTAGAATGAGAATCTGTCTGGATCCACTAGAAGTGATGTCATGACTGGAAGTGGCATCATCAAGCAGGAAAATTCTTAACAATCATAGGTGGCAATCCTACCCACACTTACCGAGGAGTAAGTTCCATTGACTATCATTGTTAAAAGCATATACATAGTAGTTTATAAATATACAAAGTACAGAACTGAAACATTTTCCCAAATGCAGTCACATACCATGGGAGCATCAGGTCTAATATGCTAAAAATAAAACACTTAAATGAATGGGGACCCACCTGAAATTGGCTCGGGACCCACCTAATGGGTCCCGACCCACAGCTTGAGGAACACAGCTCTAAGCCACTCTTGGCATCATATATGGTCCTTCCTTCCTAGTACATAAGAAAACAGGGAGATTTGGACTTACAGGTGAATCCCCCTTCTCTGTGGTCTCCATGGCAGGCTCATCTGGGAAGCTCCTCCCTCTCAAGCAGGCAGGTGAGGTTACAAAGCCTTCCTGAGGTGAGGGGCTCCCTCGATTCCCCAGACTACAAAAGCCTTGATGACCCCTCCCCAGATTGCTTCCGTCTCAGACTTGTTTGTGTAGATGTCCATCCTTGAAGTCCGGTGTGTCAAAAGGCCATCCAGAAGAACTCTGACGACTAAATCTCACCATTCTGGACCAAGACAGACTAGGACCAGTTCAGGAACCTAATGAGGACCTGTCAGGGATGTCTTGTCCTTATCTTCTACCTCCCCATTGCTTTGTGTTTGCTGATTTCTTTTTTTTAAAAATATGCTTCAGGCTGAGAGGGTGGGCGGATTGACCCTGACATGGAGACCACCAAGAAGAGGAGTTCACAGATAAGCTCCCACTGTTCTCCAATGGGATATCTATGGCAGGGTCAGTCCTCATCATCTGGTCATCTGTTTTCGTGAGTGACACCCAACTGCAGGATGCAGCACATGTCTCAATGGCACCGCTATGCCAGAGCTCGAAAGCACTGACACAAGGGGCTAGGGTTGCGCCTAGTTGCCTTAGGTAACACTTTAGGAAATAGGACACTGTTCAGGGAATTCTGTGTTAGCGGCTTCCTCCCCCAGGGCATATCCTTCCTCCCCAGAGGATATGGAGTCTTGTGCCCATTTCAAGAAGCCAGCTACCTTTAACAGTTGGAGCCCTCTTATGTTGACTGCCCCGCAGGAGCTTTGGGGTGGCAGGGAAGATGAAGAAGATGATTTAGACTTGCACATCTTAGTGGAGTCCCCTCAGAGTTAGAGAAAATAGAACCCAATGAAGAAGGGGGGGGGAGTTGAACAATGGCGCTTGAACCTATAGGACTTAAAGTCCTATCCTCTCACCCCCTGCTGAGTCCTCATGAGCTGCCCCAATTTGACAGCCGCAGTCTGATTCACAAGCCCTAAAACCCAGCTTTACACTAAGTTTTGTGCTTCCTGGGACACTGGCAGCCATCCTGTGCCTGGGGAATCCTGTCCTGGGGGAGAAACAGCTGCCCCAGGGTGTCCCAAATCCCCTCTCAGGTCGATCTCCAGTCAAACCAGCACTTTCCTCAATGCTCTGGGGAAAGGGAACTTGAGCCTGCGTACACGAAAGCAGAGACTTCAAGTATGTTGTCATGTCCCTGGAAGCCATGAGGGAACCATGAGTCACAAAATGGAGTCCTTGAGGCACTCCTCAGTAAATGCTGTGGAGAAAAGCGAAGCTTGGAGCGTAGGACAGTCGGGGCACCAGAATTCCTTTAAGTCTTCCTGACCCTCAGTGTGCCAAGGCACAGAGCATGGTCAACAGGAGATCTGCCTGCTCCTGAACCCTCCGCCTCTGCTTGAGATGTGAAGGGATAACACAGTCAAAGCAGGATGTGGTGCCTCATCAGGGACAACTCAGTGGGCAGCCTCATTATCTTTTAGGAGTGCGGCCTCCACCTGAGGGAACAGGCTGAAAACCCCCCTCAGCTGTGATGCTGAGGCGAGGGATGTGCCCAGGCAGGAGCTAAACAATCCTCTAACTGCAGTAGCAGCAGCTACTGAGGGAAAAATTCTGAGGTGAAATCCCCCCCCCCCAACACTGAGGGATTTAGTCCTTTGGGGGGGGGGAGAAAGCTCAACCGGCCAGCTCAGGCTTAGAAGGGATCGAAACCGCATTGGGCCAGTGGTATCTGGAGGGTCGCAATGCCAAACAGTCACAGACCATTTAAGAGGGTTTGGAGGCTTTATTTCTACAACAGTAAGTGAATTACACAAGCCAATTGATTCAGTTTGGATACAAATATTCACTCTAGTTTCCCATCCTGTTTCTCAAAGAACCACACTCAGAAAATCACATTAAATAAGGTGGAATAAACAAGCTACCCATGTGACACTGTACGTCACTTCCACCTCCTTATTGGGCCTATTATGACAGGTTTGGTGCATGGTCCCAGCTCTAATTAGGAGGTCATTCTGCCCTGCATCTCACAATGTTCCTGGCCCACACCTTTGGTTATACAAGATCCTGTAATTTTCCCTTTGGGAAAGTTATGATTTACATGTTCTGCCAATCAATATTTCTTTAGGTCACTTTGACGTAATGACCCTCCTATCCTGTTTTTGAGGGGAACAACAGTCATTCTCTTGGCTCCAATTTCAGTTATTTTGCTCAAACTAGAGAAGATAAGTTAACCCTCTAAAATCTCTATCACAAGGTCAGTCTGGGGACTAGAGGGAGCCCCTCCCCTCAGGAAGACTTTGTAACATGACCTGCCTTCCTGAGAGGGAGGAGCTTCCCAGATGTCAAGGACTGACCCTCCCATGGAGATTCCACCAGAGAATATCCAAGCCCTGCCTCCTCAAGGGTGGGAGATGCCTGAAGTGTCTGAAACTATGTCCTGGAGGATGCAGTATTTGCATGACCCCCCTAGGCTGACCCCTCCCAGTACCTGTGGGGTCACAACCTCCTAATGAGGGAAGATGGGGCTTAAATTTGGACCAATCTAAACTTGGATTGACCTTTGGAACTAAAGGATTGCTTGTGACCTTGAAAGGACTGATGTTCATATTTGGAATTGTACTTTCTGAGGGTGGACAAAACCTTTCTCTTATCCCTGTTCTCAATGAGAATGTGATAAGAACATAAGAACAGCCCCACTGGATCAGGCCATAGGCCCATCTAGTCCAGCTTCCTGTATCTCACAGCGGCCCACCAAATGCCCCAGGGGGCACACCAGATAACAAGAGACCTGCATCCTGGTGCCCTCCCTTGCATTGGCATTCTGAGATAGCCCATTTCTAAAATCAGGATGTTGCACATACACATCATGGCTTGTAACCCATAATGGATTTTAACTCCAGAAACTTGTCCAATCCCCTTTTAAAGGCATCCAGGGCAGATGCCGTCACCACATCCTGCGGCAAGGAGTTCCACAGACCGACCACACGCTGAGTAAAGAAATATTTTCTTTTGTCTGTCCTAACCCTCCCAACACTCAATTTTAGTGGCTGGCCCCTGGTTCTGGTGTTATGTGAGAGTGTAAAGAGCATCTCTCTATCCACTTTATCGTTCCCATGCATAATTTTGTCTGTCTCAATCATGTCCCCCCTCAGGTGTCTCTTTTCTAGGCTGAAGAGGCCGAAACGCCATAGCCTTTCCTCATAAGGAAGGTGCCCCAGCCCAGTAATTATCTTAGCTGCCCTCTTTTGCACTTTTTCCATTTCCACTATGTCCTTTTTGAGATGTGGCGACCAGAAGTGAACACAATACTCCAGGTGTGGCCTTACCATTGATTTGTACAACGGCATTATAATATTAGCCATTTTGTTCTCAATAGTTTATTCCCCTCAAAGGGGTTGATGACCAATCTGGCCTAGAAACCTGCATTGCCATCCCAGTGTCAGAGCCAGATGTTTCTCCTGGCCACTGAGGCAGAGGCCATGGATCTTGCAGTAAACTGAAAAGAATCAAAAGAGGCATCTGCAGAAAGGGCTGCTGATAGAGCAATTTCCTTCAGCGTATCCTTGGCACTCTTGCATAGGTTGGGGTCTGCCTTGGCCAGCTCTTCTGCCCCCAAAATAGGTAGGTCTAGACATCAGGGAGTTAGTGGCAGCTGCCCTGGGGGCCTAAGAAGAGATTTCGAGGCTCACTTGTAGGCCACCTCTATTCCTTTTATCCCAAGGGTCCCCTTCACCCCTCTGATGGAATCTCAGTACACAAAGTAAAGGCAGCAATGGGAGCATCAACTGTGGTTTGCAGAGTATTCTGAGGCAAAGAATAAAGCTTACCGAGCAATTTGGAGGCATGCTTCTTCTGAGACGGTGTCGCCCACTCCGCTTCCAAGGTGAATTTAAATGTCTCTGGAAAGGGAGCCTCAGGTGGCTTGGTGGGACCCTGAGGAAAGGAGACATAGCCTGGTTAGAGTGGCAGAGGCAGGAGATGATCCAGTCTCTGCCAAGATTCAGAGACCTAGGCCGAAATCCTAACCAACTTTCCAGCACTGGCATAGCTGTGCCAATGGGGCGTGTGCTGCATCCTGCAGTAGGGGGGCACTCACAGAGGCCTCCTCAAGGCAAAGGAATGTTTGTTTCCTTAGCTGGGAGGTGCACTGCCCTTACCTCACTGCTATTAAGTTGTGTAGGATTGCACTCCTAGTTGCCTTAGGTAACTGTTTAGGAAATAGGTCCACTGAGAAAAACCTGCCAGGTTATTCTCAGTGGCTTCTTTCCCCAAGAGTTCACCTTCCTCCTTAGAGTTTTGTGGTGCCCAGTTCAAGAAGCCAGTTACCTTTAGTAGGGGGTGCCTCTTATGTTGACTGCGCCTGTAAGCCTTAGAGCTTCAAGGCAGAAGGAATGATGAAGAGGATGATGGGGACCTGCACATCTTAGATGGAGACACGTCAGAGGAAGTAAAACCAGTGAAGATGGGGGGGGGGAGGTGAATGCTGGTGCTTGGACCTGTGGGACTTAAAGTCCTGTCCTTTCACTTCCAAATCCCCATTGGCTGCCCCAATTTGTCAGTCACTGTCTGGTCCATACACCCTTCAATAAGCCTCACACTAAATTTTGTGCTTCCAAGGACACTGCAAGGCAGCCTGCGTCTGGGCAGTCTTGTCCTGGGGGAGAAACTGCTGCCCTAGTGGCATCCCAGCAGGGGTGCTCAATAGGTGGATCGTGATCTACCGGTAGATTGCGAGGCAAAATGAGTAGATCGCAGAGTGCCGACCCGCCCCCTTCAGGTGCCTCTGGGAGGAAACACCGGGAGTAAGGCCCATTGTACTCAATGGGACTTACTCCCAGGTAAGTGTGGCTAGGATTGCAGCCTCACAGTCTAATCCTAGGCATGTCTACTCAGGAGTAAGTCCTGTTATACTCAGTGTAGCTCAAGGTACACCAACATACATTGTACACATAAATGTTATATGTTAACATGGTGCGAACATTGTAAAAAAAACTCTGGTAGATCTCCGGGGCCTTGCTGGGTTTCAAAGTAGCTCTCAAGCCAAAAAAGTGTGAGCACCCCTGCCTTAGAGCTTCAAGGCAGAAGGAATGATGAAGAGGATGGGGACTTGCGCCTCTTACATGGAAATGCGTCATAGGAAGTAGAACCAGTGAAGATGGGGGGGGGAGATGGATACGGATGCTTGGACCTGTGGGACTTAAAGTCCTGTCCTCTCACTTCCGAGTCCCCATTGGCTGCCCCAATTTGTCAGCCACTGTCTGGTCCATACATGCTTCAATAAGCCTCACACTAATTTTTGTGCTTTCAGGGACACTGCAAGGCAGCCTGTGCCTGGGGAGTCTTGTCCTGGGGGAGAAACTGCTACCCCAGTGGCATCCCAGTACCCCCTCAGGCCCACCTCCAAACGAACCAGCACTTTCCCCCAGTGCCCTGGAGAAAGGGAACTTGCCCTGCATGCAGGAAAGCAGAGCCTTCATGAGTGCTGGAGGTTGTGTCGAAGCCTCCAGGGAACCACAACCCATAAAATGGTGTCCTTAAGGCACTCCTCAGCAGATGTGGAGGGAAAAGCTGGGGAGTGAGGGACAGGCTGGGCAGGAGATCTCTTTTAAGGCTGCCTGGCCCTCAGTGTGCCAAAGCAAGGAGCATGGCCGACAGGAACCCTGTGAGCTCCTGAACCCTCCGCCTCCCTGTGTAGAGGAGCAAAGGAGTCCCAACCAGGCCTTGGCGCATCAGTTAAGTCACCTCGTGACTTCGTAGGTCTGCTGCCTCCATGCCCCACGGAACAGGCAGAAAGCCCCCCTCAGCTGAGGAGCTGAGGGCAGAACGTGCCTGGGCTGGAGCTGAGCAATCCTCTAACTGCAGCAGCGGTTTCTGAGGTAAAAATTCTCCCCCCTGATGTTGAGGGTCTTGGCACTTAATTAAAGAAATGGAGGGGGGAAGGAGGAGAGCTTTCCTCCGTGGAAAACACCGAACAATTACTTCAGCTAGAACTTGCTGCCTGAGCGAAGGGAGTAACACGGCCATGTAACCTTGAGGATGTGTGTAACCCTGCGGCATAAGTGAGGATGGTCTGTACTTCCTCAGAAGTAGTGCTGTGGCCACTTGAGCACTGGGCTTCTTGTCAGGAGGGGGCTAAGGCAACTCTTGTTCCTCAGGTATGGACCTGGCAGGGATGGGGGGGGCGGTTCAGCCCCTCTGCCTATTGCAGCATCTGCCACTGCAGGGGCCCAAACCTGTCCAACTTTCCAGCACCGGTGTAGCCGTAATGCAGCCTTGCGCTAAGGGAACACATGTTCCCCTACCTTGAGGAGGCCTCTGTGACTGCCTCTCCACCACAGGATGCAGCGCACGCCCCATTGGCACAGCTGCACCGGCACTGGAAAATTGGAAAGATTTGGCCCTGGGGCAGCTGCTGCGTTGGAGGAGACGTAGCCTGAATGATACTTTTGCTGGTGCTGCCAGCTCCCCCAATCAATGGCGCCAGAGTCAGGGTGAGGGACAGGCATATCAATGGGCTCCCCTGCAGGGCTGGCCATTCTGGAGTCAAGGAGTTCTGTGCTGTGCACTCTCAGAAACTGGATGCCTGGATTCTGGACCTGGCACTGGCGAGGAAAAGCCCCAGTCATAGCCATGGCTTCCCTCAGACATGTGCAGTGCACCCCTTACTGTGGAGGCACTTCCATCTGGCACGCTAAGACTGTGGTGGGAGAATAAACTGCCGCACTGTGGCCCAATCTCTACTGAGCCCCATTGCCTGTCCAAGTATGGAGAGGGTCAGGGACTCTAAACTCAGTCATTTCTGGCAGGGCCAGGTAAGCTCTGCCTCAAGCCTCAGCAGAGGGGCAGATCAGGATGCCTTACCTTACTGCGCAGGAAAGGGACAGATCACCTGAGCATTATGCAAGAAAATGCTTGTCCTCCTTCTGCCTTCCAGGCCTTGAAGGAAGCTTTTTTGTCTGGTGCAGTAGAAATAGGTGTGAGAACAATTGCACTAGACTCTTACTTTGTATCCAGCTCTACTTTTTTAAACATTTTATATTAATTGTGATGCAAAAATTCCGCAAGTCACCATTCCATGTCAAAGAGGCTCAAATGGCTCACAAACTGCAGTTTGGCCACCCAGGTATAACTGCTTGGAATGTGAAAATTGATTCAACCAGAGCTCATACCTGACTGCATCACTCACACAGGGGAGAAACTGCACCAAACCATATAACCCTGGTATAAATGCTTGGAGTGTGGAGAAAAGTTTCATTCATTGCTCACAGTTCAGTAACAAATCCAGTCAAAAGTAGAACCATGTAAATGCTTTAGAGGTGTAAAGAACTTCAGGCCTTAAAACTCATCCAAGAATTTGAAGAGTTGAAGAGATGTATGGAGAGACAGAGGAGAAGGGGGGTTGACAAAGGAAGGGAACCTGTTTGGGACAAAAGCATGTGAAAGGAGAAACTCAGGATGAAGAAGAAGCACAGCCTAGGAGAGAGGAGGAGCAATTGGGCAGCGAGGTGGAAACTGGGCCAAATCCTGAGAGATAGAAAAGAGGCCTGAGAAAGGGGGATCCCAGTGAAGAACTGGAAGCAACCAGTGCCTCACTGGATCTCTTACTCTCCCAGGGACAAAAAGAGACTCACTGTGCAATCCCAGTCATGTCTACTCATAAACTTGACCCATGGAATTCTATGGGCCTTTCTTCTATTGTAAGCATGCATAGGATTGCAGGCTTAATAGCCTGATATTATGGCCAAACCACTCACGCACGATATGTGCCCTTTTTGCAGTACTGAAAAGCTTGATTGTAACTGAGTAAGTAGCAGCCAGACTCCCTTTGTGTGAATTGATACAGCTATGGAGGGTTATGGGCACTTGTAACCACAGGCACACACACACACACACACACCCGCTTCTTGGGGGAGGGGGGGTGCACTGCTGCCCAATCCCCATTATAGCTGCAGAGACAGGAGTGGCTGGTAAAGTGAAACTTTTTTAAAGGCGGGTCCTGAAGCTAAAAAGTTTAGCAACCACTCATATGGTGTGCTTTGGGTTGGGAGTCAGGCTTGTGGCAGGGCGGTGGGCTTGAAGCCCCCACGTCTTGGCTTCAGAGGCCTTCCAACCTGTGCAGCTGGATGTATGGGGCACAGAGAGCAGTGTCTCCAGGGCTTGATGCGGCGCCCTCACGGGACTAGTCCTGGTCAGGGAAGCCCCAGGTAGGAGCAGGCAGAAGAACAGGTGGGAAGCAACATCCAGAAGCCATCAAGCCTAGGAGGCATCCCAGGACAACCCAAAAGGGGGAGCTGTGCACAAGTGGAATGGACCTGGATGCAGGGAATGGGATGTGGTATCAAGACCCGAGCCTGGGTGGGAGGACAGCAGGGGGAAGGGGCGCCCGGAGGGTCTTCCCGGCCTGCCCTGCTGTGCTGCAGAGAGACCAGGCAGGAGGGAAACGGGAAGCCCCCTGAAGACGCCCCTCGCCTGCCGCAAGCACCAGGCGGGGGACCAGCAGAGACCCCCAGTCTTGCCCTTCGCTGCGCATCGGATGCTGCGTCTGGGGGGAGGAGGAGGGAAGCCCTGCGGGAGATGCGTCTCCTGGGAGTGGAGGGTTCAGCCTGGGTGCTCTGCCAGGAGTCCTTCCTCTGCACAGGCACCGCGAGGGTTAACAGGAGGAGTGAATGGGAAGCCAGTCCCTGCTCCGCCCCTTCCTCTACCTCCCTCCTCCAGGCAAGCAGTCCTCCCTGGTGGGTCTTTCTGGGGCTGTGAGTGGGTCCCAGGGCTCCTGGGGTGGGTGGGCGAAAAGCCCCCAGAGGGGAGAGACAGCCGGGCTCAGCCAGGGAAGCGAAGGGGGGGGGGGCTGGAGAAGAACTGTGACACTCCTGCCCCCCCCCCCCGCACGCTACCCTCTGGGGCTGCCTTAGAGGGCTCTGCTTCTGTGCTGGGGTTTGTGTGACAGGGACAAGGCCAAAGGGGGAGCAGTGTCAGAGCTGGAAGAGCGGCAGGAAGAGCCAGGAGCAGGAGGGATGCCTGAGAACCATGTTTGAGCCCTGGGACTGTCCCTGAAACGGAAGGGGGTGGGGGTTTCTCAACTGTGTTGTCTTTTCACTGTATATCCTTCATATCTTTTGCTCCAGGCATGAACAGAGGCAGGTGGAATTAAAATTCTTCCTTAGACAGCTGGAGTTTGCAGCTAAAAAGGAGCCATCCAGCATCCATGCCTGGCCCAGAGAAGAGAAAGCCCCAGATCTCTGCCTTGCCCTCACACAGCCTGGGTCAAAACATCTGCATCATTCCAGGTGTGTGTCTCAGCAAGGTGGGTGGTGGTGGGGGTTTCATTCCACTTACATAGCTTTTCTCCACGTTTGTCTTCTGCCACTGGAGGGAACTGGTGACGACACAGTCCCTCACCAAAGGCTACTGAAAAAACTCCACAGTCAGGGAATTAGAGGACAGGTCCTCTCATGGATTGAGAACTGGTTGGAGGCCAGGAAGCAGAGAGTGGGTGTCAATGGGCAATTTTCGCAATGGAGAGAGGTGAAAAGCGGTGTGCCCGAAGGATCTGATCTGGGACCGGTGCTTTTCAACCTCTTCATAAATGACCTGGAGACAGGGTTGAGCAGTGAGGTGGCTAAGTTTGCAGACGACACCAAACTTTTCTGAGTGGTGAAGACCAGAAGTGATTGTGAGGAGCTCCAGAAAGATCTCTCCAGACTGGCAGAATGGACAGCAAAATGGCAGATGCACTTCAATGTCAGTAAGTGTAAAGTCATGCACATTGGGGCAAAAAATCAAAACTTTAGATATAGGCTGATGGGTTCTGAGCTGTCTGTGACAGATCAGGAGAGACCTTGGGGTGGTGGTGGACAGGTCAATGAAAGTGTCGACCCAATGTGCGGCGGCAGTGAAGAAGGCCAATTCTATGCTTGGGATCATTAGGAAGGGTATTGAGAACAAAATGGCTAATATTATAATGCCGTTGTACAAATCTATGGTGAGGCCACACCTGGAGTATTGTGTCCAGTTCTGGTCACCACATCTCAAAAAAGACATAGTGGAAATGGAAAAGGTGCAAAAGAGAGCGACTAAGATGATTACAGGGCTGGGCACTTTCCTTATGAGGAAAGGCTACAGCGTTTGGACCTCTTCAGCCTAGAAACGAGACGCCTGAGGGGGGACATGATAGAGACATACAAAATTATGCAGGGGATGGACAGAGTGGATAGGGAGATGGTCTTTACACTCTCACATAATACCAGAACCAGGGGACATCCACTAAAATTGAGTGTTGGGCGGGTTAGGACAGACAAAAGAAAATATTTCTTTACTCAGCGTGTGGTCGGTCTGTGGAACTCCTTGCCACAGGATGTGTTGCTGGCGTCTAGCCTAGACGCCTTTAAAAGGGGATTGGACAAGTTTCTGGAGGAAAAATCCTTTATGGGGAACAAGCCATGATGTGTATGCGCAACCTCCTGATTTTAGAAATGGGTTATGTCAGAATGCCAGATGCAAGGGAGGGCAACAGGATGAGGTCTCTTGTTATCTGGTGTGCTCCCTGGGGCATTTGGTGGGCTGCTGTGGGATACAGGAAGCTGGACTAGATGGGCCTATGGCATGATCCAGTGGGGCTGTTCTTATGTTCTTATGTTCTTATCATCACTAGTCATCTCCAGGTTGGGAGTCCAGATATGATGTGACAGATGCCAGGAAGGGCTTTGGGTGGACGGGACGGCTTTTGTGTTGCATTGCTAGTCCCACAGCCAGGCATTAAGTGTCCCGGGGTCCTATGCATACCACCACACACTTCCTGAAGTACCACTAGTGTGCTACTGACATCTTCAGATTTCTAGAGGGTTGGAGGGTGGGAGTGAATGGGAAGTCATGTCACTGCTCTGCCCCTTCTTTTGCCTCCCTTCCCAACTCCAACAGGCTTCCCCAGGGAGTCCCTTTGGGGCAGTGGGTCGGGGTCCCAGGGCTGTGGGGATGGGGGAGAGAGGGTGGGTGGAGACACACAGGCTCAAAAGTCAACCAGTGAAGGGAGAGGAGGTGGAGGGGAGGGGTTGGCTGGAAAGAAGACCTGTGACAATCCCATCCCTCCCTCTGCCTGCTAATCTCTGGGTCTGTCATTAAAGGGCTTTGTTTCTCTGCTGGGAGGTTTGTTTCAAAGGGACAACATAGAAGGCAGAACAGTGTCAAAGCTAAAAGAGTTCCATCAAAGAGTGGGATGAAGGAGGGACTCTGGAGAACTCTTAGGCCCGGGACTGTCCCTGAAGCGGAAGGGGATGGGTGCTTTAAAAGTGTGTTAAAGTGTACTTTCATTGTACGTTATCTTTACCATCATCCTCTATTGCTTCTTTGTTCCTGGCATTAACAGAGGCAGGTGGAATAAAACTCTTTCCTAAGAGAGCTGAAGTTTGCAGCCGAAAAGGATCTTTCCAGCATCCAAGCCTGGTCCAGAGAAGACAAAGCCCCAGATCTCTGCCCTGCCCTCACACAGCCCATGTCAAAACATCTGCATTATTCCAGTCAGCCAAATTTTAAGCACTCCAGTGGCGCCAGGTGCAGCATTGCCAAGCAAGCTACTGCTGCATCCAGCGTCCCCACGGAAAACCCCTTAGAGAGATATTAGAACTTCCACCCACGACTATTCTGGGAAACAGCCCAGCCAAGATGCCCCCATTACACCTGACTTTCTCCTGCCCCCTGCATTGGCAAATCAGAGTCCCCAAATTCCCCCAAATTCCTGTGGCACACCTGTGGACCACTCGTGGCACACCAGTGTGCTACGGCGCAGTGGTTGAAAATGGCTGGACTAGATTTTGATACTTTTACTTTTTACGAGAAATGGCTTTGTACAGGAAGTACTCCAAGGGTACCATAAATATGCTTTACAGCACGTATAAGACACCTAGCGCTGGCCCTGAGCTGCAGCACTATTGGCCATTTACTACTGGGCTCTTAGAGAGATAATAGAAATTCCACCCACAACTGTTCTGGGAAACAGCCCTGCCAAGATGCCCCCATTACATTTGACTTCCTCCTGCCCCCTGCATTGGCAAATCAGGGTCCGTTCCCACCATCAGGTATAATCATCTGAGTTCCAGGACATCACCAGGAATGGATACAGCACCTGTCTTGTGTGCTGCTCAAGGGCACTTCTAGGGCCTGGGCTTTGTGAAAGACCAGCTGCAGGAGGACTAAATGGAGGCAGACACTGCAGCAGGAAATGTGGATCTTGGTGGGTCTGAAACACTCTGAAGGAGCAAGGAGATGGAGGTGATTAGACAGGTTGAGAGAGGAAGAATGAGGGTGTGTCTCGCCCAGTCGAGACATTTTTAGGTTGGGGAAATAGTGTCAAGTTGCAGAAGGAATTGGGCATGAAGGTTCAATGACCTTCCATCAGGCTTGTCTCCCTCACAGGCAGTGGGATGGCATCAGGGCCATGTTCCAGACCGTCTCTTCTTTCTCATGGAGCAGAATCAGCCACTCTGCAGCCTGCTCAGGTAAGGGGCAGATCACCAGAGCAAGGTGCTAGGAACACCTTGTTGTCCTCTAGGCCTTGGGGCAAGCCTTTTTGTCTGGTGCTTTAAATATTGTATTTGACCACGAGAAGAAGTGTGTGAACTCCAGAGAACACCAACGGCTGGAGTGTCTGTTAACCAGTAAAATTTTGTAATGTATCTCCATTTATTAGGATGCCCTCACATGTTGTCTGATGCTCCTTGGAGTTGAGAATCTGTTCTCTAAGCAGCTCTCTTCCCTTTTCTACTGCATCGGGGAGGGGGCCCTTGATCATGGTGGCTGGAGTGAGGTGCGGCGGGGAGTCTTTTCTCCCGAGTCCGTCACACACAGCACTGTCCTTCCAAATTGTTATACTGATTTTATATTATGATGCATGTTGTATAGAATGTGTGGGTGAGTGTGTAGAGTGTGATTGTTGGAATTGTAGTATATATTTATGCTTGTATCTCAAAGGTGCATAAATTTTGTTGTGCTGTACTACTACTACTAAACAGTTTTAAGAGTCCTGTGAGTCTCGCCAGGGAGCCTCTGCCCCCTCCTCTGCCAGTTGGACACCATAGCCCAGCTGCTGCTGACCATTCGCTTCTTCATGATTGGTGTAAGGTTTGGGGGTTTGAATGAATGCCAGATGGACACAATAGGTTGCTTCTACATGAGTGTGAGCAAGAGAAGGTGGCTGAAGACAGGCTGAGGTTGTGATGTGGCTCAACCCAACAGATTATGGCCCAGGGCAAGAGCAGGCTCTATGAACGCCAGCTGCCCTCCTTTTACAGGCAGAGCTTCCATTGTGAGTAGCTGAACAGAGCAAGCAAACAGCTACAAAATCTGGAATGGCTTAAGAACAAACTCTGCCCACAGGAAGAGCAGTACAGTGCTGAGTGGGCAGTGGCTGAGGGGAGGAGGTTCCGGGGAGGCAAAAGGGCCAAAGAGGGAGGGTCAAAAAGGGATGCAGCCTGCAGCACAATGGAGGTTGCTCACTCAGGACAGGTCAATCGTGTGCACGTCCAAACTTTGGCCTGGTGTACTAGAGTCTGCTATTCCTGATACATGCAGCACAGTGATGTCATGAACTTCATGGTTCTCTGTAAGCAACAACACAGCTATGTGGCTGCTGCCCTCTCTGCATGCTGGAGTCTGTCTTCAACCACCTGCATCCTTCTCTTGGGCATCAGTAGAATTAAGGAACTCAAGGAATGGTTCAGAAAGAGATCTTTAGGAATACCAACTATTGAAAGGAAGGTTAAATCATGTTCTGAGTTCCATGTTGCGTATGTGATGAAACAGTGATGCAGTCTGAATGTTTCTTGGACCACTTTTCAATTGCTGGTGTCCTGCCACCCAGTCTAATACCATAGATGTGGCCACTGAATTTGATAGAGGTTTTAGAGGGTTAGCTTATCTTCTCTAGTTTGAGAAAAATAACTGAAATTGGAGCCAAGAGAATGACTGTTGTTCCCCTCAAAATAGGAGGGTCATTATGTCAAAGTGACCTAAAGAGATCATGATTGGCAGAACATCTAGATCATAACTTTCCCAAAGGGAGAATTCCAGGATCTTGTATAACCAAAGTTGTGGGCCAGGAACATTTTGAGATGCAGGGCAGAATGACCTCCTAATTAGAGCTGGGACCATGCATCAAACCTGTCATAATATGCCCAATAAGGAGGTGGAAATGACATACAGTGTCACATGGGTAACTTGTTTATCTCACGTTATTTAACATGATTTTCTGGGTGTAGTTCATTGAGAAACAAGAACAGAAATGAAGAGTGAACATTTGTATCCAAACTGAATCAATTGGCTTGTGTGTAACTATTGTAGAAATAAAGCATCCAAACCCTTTTAAAAGGTCTGTGATTGTTTGGCATTGTGTCAGTGAAAAGAATCTGAAAATCTTTCCAACAAATTCCATAGATGTGGTCACTCAAGCGATGTGGTATTTTTCCTCAGGGCCATGTGTGTCTTACACGGATGGCGCCTGTTCTGTTAGAAAAGGGAAGAGAAAATTACATGCAAAATCTGTTCAGATTTGCTAAATATATTACAGGAACACACCAGTTGATCCCAACTTAATTTCTCATTCCGACCTTGGGCAAAAGAGCAGGAAAGTGTTCTATCGAAAGGGTGGGATGTTATCTCTGGGAATAGAACTTTTTTTTCCCTTCTAGGGTCCATTGTCCTCTGAGGTGCTGACTATGCGTGTCAAAGAGGAAGAAGGGGTTCTGCCAGATCCAGGCGAAAAGGTTTTGTACAGGGATGTCATGCCAGAGAATTACGGGATGGTGGCCTATGTGGGTAAGTGTGTCCTTCTTCTTGGTGTGTAGGAACCAAAGGCATGAGCTGACTGACTGACAAAGGCACACTGACAAGATACTAAAATGGTCAAGGCACACCATCAGGTTTTTGACAATTGACAAGGCACACCATGCTACCAGTGGGGACACACATCTCCCACTGGCCCTATTAATAAATTTTCCCCAAATTCCTGTGGCACACCTGTGGACCACTCGCGGCACACCAGTGTGCTACGGCACAGTGGTTGAAAATGGCTGGACTAGATCTTGATACTTTTACTTGTTAGGAGAAATGGCTTTGTACAGGAGGTACTCCAAGGGTACCATAAATATGCTTTACAGCACATATATGACACCTAGCACTGGCCCTGAGCTGCAGCACTATTGGCCATTTACTACTGGGCCCTTAGAGAGATAATAGAAATTCCACCTGCGACTGTTCTGGGAAACAGCCCTTCCAAGATGCCCCCATTACATTTGACTTCCTCCTGCCCCCTGCATTGGCAAATCAGAGTCCGTTCCCACCATCAGGTATAATCATCTGAGTTCCAGGACATCACCAGGAATGGATACAGCACCTGTCTTGTGTGCTGCTCAAGGTCACTCCTAGGGACTGGGTTTTGTGAAAGAACAGTTGCAGGAGGACTGAATGGAGGCAGACAATGCAGCAGGAAATGTGGGTGTGGGTGGGCCTGAAACACTCTGAAGGAGCAAGGGCTGCAAAGAGAGGATGAAGGTGACTAGACAGATGGAGAGAGAGAGAATGAGGATGTGTCTCACCCAACCAAGGCATTTTTGGGTCAGGGAAATAGTGTCAAGTTGCAGAAGGAAGAGGGCATGAAGGGTCATCAGGTTTGTCTCCCTCACAGGCAGTGGGATGGCATCAGGGCCACATTGCAGACCATCTCCTCTTTCTCATGGAGCAGAATCAGCCACTCTGCAGCCTGCTCAGGTAAGGGGCAGATCACCAGAGCAACATGCAAGGAACACCTTCCTCCAGGCCTCGGGGGAAGCCTTTTTGTCTGGTGCTTTAAGTATTATATTTGACCATTCACGAGAAGCGTGCAAACTCCAGAGATCTCCAACGGCTGGAATGTCAGTTAACCAGTAAAATCCTGTAATTTGTCTCCATTTATTAAGATGCCCTTGCATGTTGTCGGATGTTCCTTAGAGTTGAGAATCAGTTTCTCTAAGCAGCACTCTTCCTTTTTCCACTGCATCGGGGGGGGGGGGGGCTTGATCTTGGTGGCTGGAGTGAGGAGTGGCGGGGAGCTTTTTCTCTGGAACCATTTATAAGTTCGGACATCGTGGCCCAGCTGCTGCTGCTGGCCATTCGCTTCATCATGATTGGTTTTATATTGGGGGATTTGAATGAATGCTAGATGGATGCAACAGGGTGCATGTGCATGAGTGTGAACAAGAGAAGGTGGCTTACGGCAGGCTAAGGTTGTGACGTGGCCCAACCAGATTATGGCCCAGGGCAAGAGCAGGCTCATTGAACGCCGAAATGTTCTGTCAAAAGGGTGGAACATTATCTCTGGGAACAGAACTGTTTTATTTTTTCCTTCCAGGTTCTGGTGTCCTCCGAGGTGTTGACTGTGCGTGTCAAAGAGGAAGAGGGAACTCTGCCAGATCCAGGCCAAAAGGTTTTGTACAGGGAAGTCATGCCAGAGAATTACGGGATGGTCGCCTATATGGGTAAGTGTGTCCTTCTTCTTGGTGTGTAGGAACCAAAGGCGTGAGCTGCTCTTCCTGTTTCCCACTGTTAGGATTGCACCGTAAAATAGGACATGTGGTACTGGAAGTCATGTCCTGGATATGCCTGATGTTCCTTACAGTTAGAGAGCTGAGCATGGCCTGACTGATGCTCTCTAGACCTGCAAAATGCACCACTTGTACCTGACAGTGCTTGTTATGCCTCCTGCAGTCCTCCTTCTGTATTGTTCAGCTTCTTAGTCCATTAATTGGTCGTTTGTTGAGGACTAGGCACTGCTGCTGGGGGGATTTTGAGTGACCTGCCCTGTTGGTCCTATCACCAGGGGAATCTGGGGTTTCTCTGGCTGACGGGGCTATGGATCCATGGGCTGTGGAAACACTTACCTGTTGTCCTGGGAGCATGATGTGGGTCTCCTTTGGTTTCCTCTATAGGAGGTTTTAGCTCTGAAGTGTAGGGGGCTCAGGATGGAAAATTATTTCTCCTGACTCCCACATATGTTTTCCAGATCACCTCCAGGGCTTGTGGCTGATGCCTTCTTGAACTTGGTCTGTGCAGGTGTCAAAAAAGGCTTTTGCAACCTGCCACTTTGCCAGTCCTATTTGGCATCCAAATAGAGGAAGAAGCCACTGGAGTACTCCATCTCTTGGTGTTCTTTAGTGACTAGATCAGTGATTGTCAAACCTTTTCCATCTCATGGCACACTGGCAAGACACTAAAATGGTCAAGGCACACCATCAGGTTTTTGACAATTGACAAGGCACACCATGCTGCCAGTGGGGACACACATCTCTCATTGGCCCTATTAATAAATGACTTTCCCCCAAATTCCTGTGGCACACCTGTGGACCACTCACGGTACACCAGTGTGCTACGGCACAGTAGTTGAAAATGGCTGGACTAGATCTTGATACTTTTACTTGTTAGGAGAAATGGCTTTGTACAGGAGGTACTCCAAGGGTACCATAAATATGCTTTACAGCACATATATGACACCTAGCACTGGCCCTGAGCTGCAGCACTATTGGCCATTTACTACTGGGCCCTTAGAGAGATAATAGAAATTCCACCTGCAACTGTTCTGGGAAACAGCCCTTCCAAGATGCCCCCATTACATTTGACTTCCTCCTGCCCCCTGCATTGGCAAATCAGGGTCCGTTCCCACCATCAGGTATAATCATCTGAGTTCCAGGACATCACCAGGAATGGATACAGCACCTGTCTTGTGTGCTGCTCAAGGTCACTCCTAGGGACTGGGTTTTGTGAAAGAACAGCTGCAGGAGGACTGAATGGAGGCAGACAATGCAGCAGGAAATGTGGGTGTGGGTGGGCCTGAAACACTCTGAAGGAGCAAGGGCTGCAAGGGGAGGATGGAGGTGACTAGACAGATGGAGAGAGAGAGAATGAGGATGTGTCTCACCCAACCAAGGCATTTTTGGGTCAGGGAAATAGTGTCAAGTTGCAGAAGGAAGAGGGCACGAAGGGTCATCAGGTTTGTCTCCCTCACAGGCAGTGGGATGGCATCAGGGCCACATTGCAGACCATCTCCTCTTTCTCATGGAGCAGAATCAGCCACTCTGCAGCCTGCTCAGGTAAGGGGCAGATCACCAAAGCAACATGCAAGGAACACCTTCCTCCAGGCCTCGGGGGAAGTCTTTTTGTCTGGTGCTTTAAGTATTGTATCTGACCATTCAGAAGAAGTGTGCGATCTCCAGAGATCTCCAACGGCTGGAATGTCAGTTAACCAGTAAAATCCTGTAATTTGTCTCCATTTATTAAGATGCCCTTGCATGTTGTCGGATGTTCCTTAGAGTTGAGAATCAGTTTCTCTAAGCAGCACTCTTCCTTTTTCCACTACATCGGGCGGGGGGGGGGGGCTTGATCATGGCGGCTGGACTGAGGAGTGGCGAGGAGCCTTTTCTCTGGAGCCATTTATAAGTCACACACCGTGGCCCAGCTGCTGCTGCTGGCCATTCGCTTCATCATGATTGGTTTTATATTGGGGGATTTGAATGAATACCAGATGGATGCAACAGGGTGCTTGTGTGTGAGTGTGAGCAAGAGAAGGTGGCTGAAGGCAAGCTAAGGTTGTGACATGGCCCAACCAGATTATGGCCCAGGGCAAGAGCAGGCTCACTGATTGCCAAAATGGTCTATCAAAAGGGTGGAACATTATCTCTGGGAACAGAACTGTTTTATTTTTTCCTTCCAGGTTCTGGTATCCTCCGAGGTGTTGACTGTGCGTGTCAAAGAGGAAGAGGGAACTCTGCCAGATCCAGGCCAAAAGGTTTTGTACAGGGATGTCATGCCGGAGAATTACGGGATGGTCGCCTATATGGGTAAGTGTGTCCTTCTTCTTGGTGTGTAGGAACCAAACGCGTGAGCTGCTCTTCCTGTTTCCCACTGTTAGGATTGCACCATAAAATGGGACATGTGGGACTGGAAGTCATGTCCTGGATATGCCTGATGTTCCTTACTGTTAGAGAGCTGAGCATGGCCTGACTGATGCTCTCTGGACCTGAAAAATGCACCACTTATACTTGACCATGCTTGTTATGCCTCCTGCAGTCCTCCTTCTGTATTGTTCAGCTTCTTATCCCATGAATTGGTGGTTTGTCAAGGATTAGGTTCTGCTGATGGTGGGATTTTGTATGACCTGCCCTGTTGGTCCTGTAACCATGGAAATCTCGGGTTTCTCTGGCTGACTGAAGGATCTGTGACCTGTGCTTGATGTCTCCAAAGAAACACTGGCGTGTTGTGCTGGGAACATGATGTGGGTCTCCTCTGGTTCACTCTATAGGAGGTTTCAGGTCTAAAGTGAATGTTGCTCAGGATTGAAGATTATTTCTCCTGACTCCCACATATGTTTACCAGATCACCTCCAGGGCTTGTGGCTGATGCCATCTTGGACTTGGTCTGTGCAGGTGTCAAAAAAGGCTTTTGTAACCTGCCACTTTGCCAGTCCTATTTGGCATCAGAGCCAAACAGAGGAAGAGGCCACTGCAGTCCTCCATCTCTTGGTGTGCTTTAGTGACCAGATCCTGATACTTTTTCTTGTTAGAAGAAACGGATTTATACAGGAGCAGGTTTAACTGCCAGTTTGAGTCAAAGGATAGCCCAGGGATCTCTTGTTCCTCAAAGCCATTCTTTCTCTGGCATGTGGGAGGTTTTCATGTCAGTAGGAGTGGAATGAGGAATCAAGATTATTTTCATCTCTTTCTGATACCAAGAGCTGTGTATGTTTGCTGGAACAGGGCTTATGGCTGAAGCCATCTTGGATGTTGTCTGTTGTGGCATCAGCAAAATCTTTTGAACCTGCTGGAGTACCACCGCTATTTGGGCATTGGATGCAAATGGAGAAACTGTCAACTTAAGTCCTCCTTGTTTTGTTTTCCTTCAGTGACAGATCTTAGCATTTTCTCCTGTTATGAAAAACGGGTTTGCTCAAGAAGAACATTGTGACCCAAGGGGAAGACAAGGGATGTCTTAGCCCTTTAAGCAGCTCTTCCTCCACAACCTAGACATTGCTGGGGAGGCATTCATGGTGTTCTGGGACAGAGGGAATCTGCCTTCTGAGTCTGACCCATCTGGCTCAGTACTGTCTACACTGATTGACAGAAGCTGTCCAGGGGTTCAAGCAGGGATGTCTCCCTGCTCTCTCTTGAGTTGATGCCAGGGATGGTTTCTGGGTCTTTTGTGTTCAAAACAAGTATGCATCCACTGAGCTATGGCTGTTCCAGAGTGAGAATCTGGTGCTCTAGGGAGAGTCTTGCTGAGGAGATGAAAATGCAGGAGAAGGCCACCTCATTTCTCAGATTGCCCAAATTCCCAGTCTTTTTGCAGAGAGGGAATTGCCAGAAAAGGAGTGGGACAGCTGGCCATCAGGTTGAGGCTTCCCTTCCATGTGCTGAGAGTGTGACTGGTTTCACATTCACAACTGGATTCCCAACTGGTCCATCATTCCAGCACTCATGAGCAGTGAGCCTGTACTTACGACAGACACTTTCAGAGGTGACCATGCAGCTCATTCATGCGCGAAAGTTCCGCGAGGTCACCTTCTGTCCTGTCCCATTCCGAGCCATTTTGCAGGTGGGGAGGAAGGCTTGATATTTTGTATCTAGAAGGAACTCATTCTCTTGTTTCTTTCTCAGAGGAGTTTCCCAAACCTGCCTTTGTTACTCAACTGAAGAAAGGGGAGTGTACATTTTTCCAGAAGCTCCAGGAAGAAGAGGCATCAGCAGGTAATTCTATTACACACAATACTGCTTAATACAACAGTAGCTTTGGATCAGTGAGTGCTGGCTGAATGGAGACACCTCACCACTGTAAGCAAAATTTTGGCCACATGTCCTCTAAGGAAAAAGCAGTTGCGGACCTGACGTCTGTGCTGCCCTGTGGCACAGATAATATGGCATTGAAACTGTTGTGAAGCCTTAGGAAATCCAGAGGGAGGACCCCTTTTGTGACTTTTCCAAAGAAACATTGTCTACAAAGGAGAAAAAAGCTGCCCCAAACCCAGGCTGAGTCAGGTTGCAACAAGCCAAGTAGCTGTAATTTTTTTACTCTTGCACAACAGCTAGCTATGAATGGTTTACTGAGAGGGCTGCAGTCCTAAGCAATGCTTTGAATTGCGGCCTTGGAACCCTTTGGGGAGAAAGGAAGGAGAATAATACTGGAAATAAATTAATAAATACCTTCCTGGGAGTCAGTGCCACTGAACCTGCTGGCGTTTCCTTTTGAGAAAATACACCAAAGTGTGGGCATTAGAGGTCCCATTTCTCTATTGGGCTGCTCATCAGGCTTCTCTCTCTGTTCCAGGAAGCAACAGAGAACAGGATAAAAGGAACCCACAAGTGGTGTCACCAGAAACATCCATGCATGATGTACAGGAAGTAATTTATAGAAACCAGGATGGATCAAGGTGGGAGGAGGGAAGGCCAGCATTTATATTGTCTGAGATGAAAAAGAGCTTCAGCACCAGCACAGATCTTATCTTCCATAATAAGACTCATGCAAGGGAGAAAGCTGGGCATTACGACAGATCAGAGGAGCAGTATGGAAGTGACACACAGGAATGGAGTAATAAAGTTGATGCTCTTCATAGGAAGGACTTCAATGTCATCTCAGTTGACCCAGAAAGAGAAGCTGGAAAGACTATGCATCAAATAAACTACATAGGAGAGAAACCTTACCAATGCTTGGAGTGTGGGAAGAGCTTCAGTCACAGGTCACACTTGGATGTGCATCAAAGAACCCACACAGGGGAGAAACCTTATCGATGCTTGGAATGTGGGAAGAGCTTCAGTCAGAGGTCAAACCTGACTGTGCATGAAAGAATCCACACAGGGGAGAAACCATATAAATGCTTGGAATGTGGGAAGAGTTTCAGTGAGAGAAAATACCTGACGGTGCATCAAAGAATCCACACAGGGGAGAAACCATATAAATGCTTGGAATGTGGGAAGGGCTTCAGTGAGAGAAAATACCTGACTGGGCATCAAAGAATCCATGTAGGGGAGAAATCGTATCAATGCTTGGAGTGCGGAAAGATCTTCACCGAAAATGGAAAACTTACTATGCATCTAAGAACCCACACAGGGGAGAAACCATATGAATGCTTAAAGTGTGGAAAGAGCTTCAGTGAGAGAAAATGCCTGAATGAGCATCAAAGAATCCACACAGAGGAGAAACCTTATAAATGCTTGGAATGTGGAAAGAGCTTCAGTAAGAGAAAATGCCTGAATGGGCATCAAAAAATCCACACGGGGGAGAAACCGTATCAATGCTTGGAGTGTGGAAAGAGCTTCGCTGAAAGTGGAAAACTTACTGTGCATGTAAGAACCCACACAGGGGAGAAACCGTATAAATGCTTGGAATGTGCAAAGAGCTTCAGTGACAGCTCAACCCTGGCTAAGCATCAAAGAATCCACACAGGGGAGAAACCATATAAATGTTTGGAGTGTGGAAAGAGCTTCAGTGAGAGTTCACATCTAACTAGGCATCAAAGAACCCACACAAGGGAGAAACCATATAAATGCTTGGAGTGTGGAAAGAGCTTCGCTGAAAGTGGAAAACTTACTGTGCATCTAAGAACCCACACAGTGGAGAAACCATATCAATGCTTAAAGTGTGGAAAGAGCTTCAGTGAGAGAAAATGCCTGAATGGGCATCAAAGAATCCACAAGGAGGAGAAACCGTATAAATGCTTGGAATGTGGAAAGAGCTTCAATAAGAGAAAATGCCTGAATGGGCATCAAAGAATCCACACGGGGGAGAAACCATATCAATGCTTGGAGTGTGGAAAGAGCTTCGCTGAAAGTGGAAAACTTACTGTGCATGTAAGAACTCACACAGGGGAGAAACCATATAAATGCTTGGAGTGTGGAAAGAGCTTCAGTGACAGCTCATCCCTGGTGAAGCATCAAAGAATCCACACAGGGGAGAAACCATATCTATGCTTGGAGTGTGGAAAGAGCTTCCGTGTAAGCTCACACCTGACCGTGCATCAAAGAACCCACACAAGGGAGAAACCATATCATTGCTTGGAGTGTGGAAAGAGCTTTGCTGAAAGTGGAAAACTTACTGTGCATCTAAGAACCCACACAGGGGAGAAACCATATGAATGCTTAAAGTGTGGAAAGAGCTTCAGTGAGAGAAAATGCCTGAATGGGCACCAGAGAATCCACACAGAGGAGAAACCGTATAAATGCTTGGAATGTGGAAAGAGCTTCAATAAGAGAAAATGCCTGAATGGGCATCAAAGAATCCACACGGGGGAGAAACCGTATCAGTGCTTGGAGTGTGGAAAGAGCTTCGCTGAAAGTGGAAAACTTACTGTGCATGTAAGAACCCACACAGGGGAGAAACCATATAAATGCTTGGAATGTGCAAAGAGCTTCAGTGACAGCTCAACCCTGGCTAAGCATCAAAGAATCCACACAGGGGAGAAACCATATAAGTGCCTGGAGTGTGGAAAGAGCTTCCGTGTGAGGTCTTCCCTGACTGTGCATCACATAATCCACACAGGGGAGAAACCGTATAAATGCTCAGAATGTGGGAAGAGCTTCAGTGAGAGAAAATGCCTGATTGAGCATCTAAGAATCCACACAGGGGAGAAACCATATAAATGCTTGAAGTGTGGAAAGAGCTTCAGTCACAGCACACAACTGGCTGTGCATCAAAGAACCCACACAGGGGAGAAACCCTATAAATGCTTGGAGTGTGGAAAGAGCTTCAGTATTTCCTCAAACCTGACTGTGCATCGAAGAACCCACACAGGGGAGAAACCATATGAATGCTTAAAGTGTGGAAAGAGGTTCGTTCAGAGTGGGGATCTGACTTTGCATCTCAGGACACACACAGGAGAGAAACCATATCAATGCAGTGACTGTGGAAAGAGCTTCTCTGTAAGCTCAAGGTTGAATTTGCATCAAAGAATCCACACAGGGGAGAAACCATATAAGTGCCTGGAGTGTGGAAAGGGCTTTAGTAGGAGCGATTCCCTGACTAAGCATCAAAACAGTCACATGTTGGAGAAACCATATAAATGCTTGGAGTGCGGGGAGAGCTTCAGTGTGAAGAGAGGCCTAACTGTGCATCAAAGAAACCACACAAGAGATAAACCATATAAATGCTTGGAGTGTGGAAAGACCTTCATTGACAGCAGAGGCCTGAGTCTGCATCGAACAACCCATACAGGGAAGAAACCATATAAATGCTTGGAGTGTGGAAAGTGTTATGCTAGGAGCCACAGCCTGACTGTGCATCAAAGAAACCACACTGGGGAGAAGCCGTATAAATGCTTGGAGTGTGGAAAGAGCTTCAGTGAGAGTACATATCTGATCCTGCATCAAGAAACGCACACAAAGGAGAAAACATAAATCAGGGAATGCCAAACTTGCTTAACATAAGAACATTTACAATAGACTAGAAATTTGAGAAGCACAGCAGAGAAGTTTGAGAACCATAATAGTTAAGAAGTATTTAAATTTGGCAACAGATTTACTTACTGTGAACTAAATATTTACTCACTTGACTTTAATCCACTAGACTCTTAGTTTGTATCCAGCTGTACTTTTTTAAAAGCTTTTATTTTAATTGTGATGCAAAAAGAAGCTCTGCCAACCTACTTCCACAAGCCACTCATGCCATGTCAAAGAGGCTCAAATGGCTCACGAACTGAGGTATAGAACACCTGGTATAGAACAGAGTGACTCCAAGCTGCTCCGCTCTCCTCTGACTTGTGCTACCTCAAGAGGTGGTGAAAGTCCGAGGAGAACTATAGGGGAAAGAGCGCCATTCTGAGAGATAAGTGGAAAAGTTTCCGCTTGCCTCTGGCTGAGCTGTTTTTGGCACCTACCCTGCACTGGATACAGTGCAAACCTCCTGGCTTGCCTGTTCCAGCACAGGATAGGGTTGTGCCCTTAGTCATCTTGATTTGCTGTTTTGTAAGTTGTCCCCTTTGATGTGTTGTTTCTACTGGGGCTGCAACTTCTCTTGCCTTTTTAGCTTCATTTTTAGGCTTTTGTTTTACATGGGACAGGCATGTCCCTGTATCTGTTCTGGAACCGATGACGGACAAGGTAATTTATTAATAGGGCCAATGGGAGATGTAAACCTCCAGTGGCAGCATGGTTTGTCTTGTCTATTCTCAAAAACCTGGTGGTGTGAATTGACTGTTTTAGTGCCTTGTCAGTGTGCCGTGAGATGAAAAAGGTTGGAAATCACTGCTCCAGAGGATCCTCCAGCCAGAAGAGGCCGTGGTCGGAGTGACCCCAATAGTGGAAAAAAACATATCTTCCGTTTTCTTCCGGCTTCTGCCTTAATGCCCAGTGTGCGGATTCAAGTATTCAAACGGGACCGGACCTGCCTGTGTGAACCTGCCCACAAACTGTGGGCCTCCAAGGGGGGCTGTTTGCATGCCCTGCCCCTAAATGGAGTGTAGTTGGCACAGGCATGAGAGATGGGCCATTTGCAGTGCCAGCATCCGGTTTTTGGGATTTTTTAACATGGAGAAAATCCTGTTCGCTTCTCTGTTTGGACACCAACAAAAGGGCATTTTGTTTTAATGGATATTTCAGTCATTTGATTTGCTGTTTTGTAAGTTGTCTCCTTTTGTGATGTTGTGTTCCTACTGGTGCTGTACATTCTCCTGTGTTTTTAGCTTCATTTTTAGACCCTTCTTTTACACTGTATTTTTGTATAGGGTGTTTTTAACTTCTTGGGCTTTCATTATGGAGCAAAAAGGTGAATAGTTACACTGTTATAAATAATGGCCAGTATTTTGCATGTGCCTCTCTGATGATTTATTTCATTTGTATCCCAACTTTCCTCTGAGCCAGTGGTTCTCACACATTTAGCAGCGGGACCCACTTTTTAGAATGAGAATCTGTCGGGACCCACCGGATGTGATGTCATGACCAGAAGTGACATCATCAAGCAGGAAAATTCTTAACAATCCTAGGCTGCAATCCTACCCACACTTACCCAGGAGTAAGTCCCATTGACTATTCTTCCTTCCTAATACATAAGAAAATGGGGAGATTTGGACTTACTGGTGAATCCCCCTTCTCTGTGGTCTCCATGGCAGGGTAATCTGGGACGCTCCTCCCTCTTAAGCAGGCAGGTGAGGTTACAAAGCCTTCCTGAGGTGAGGGGCTCCCTCGATTCCCCAGACTACAAAAGGCTTGATGGCCCCTCCCCAGATTGTTTCTGTCTCTGATTTGTTTGGGTAGATGTCCATCCTTGAAGTCCAGTGTGTCGAAATGCCATCCAGATGAACTCCAATAACTTTGTTGGCAACCTTCAGTCTCGAAAGACTATGGTATCGCGCTCTGGATGGTGGTTCTGGCACAGCGTCTAGTGTGGCTGAAAAGGCCGATTCGGGAGTGACAATCCCTTCCACACTGGGAGCAAGTGTAGTGTGTCCCTAGTCTGTCTCCCTGGCTATGGGCCTTCCTTCTTTGCCTCTTTGCCTCAGACTGTTGGGCAAGTGTCTCTTCAAACTGAGAAAGGCCATGCTGCACAGCCTGCCTCCAAGCGGGCTGCTCAGAGGCCAGGGTTTCCCACTTGTTGAGGTCCACTCCTAAGGCCTTCAGATCCCTCTTGCAGATGTCCTTGTATCGCAGCTGTGGTCTACCTGTAGGGTGCTTTCCTTGCACGAGTTCTCCATAGAGGAGATCCTTTGGGATCTGGCCATCATCCATTCTCACAACATGACCAAGCCAATGCAGGCGTCTCTGTTTCAGCAGTGCATACATGCTAGGGATTCCAGCTCGTTTCAGGACTGTGTTGTTTGGAACTTTGTCACTAGAAACTAAACTAAATAACTAAATCACACCATTCTGGACCAAGAAAGACTAGGACCATACTGCACCCCCAGTTCAGGAGTCTAATGAGGACCTGTCAGGGATGTTTTGTCCTTATCTTCTACCACCCCATTGCTTTGTGTTTGCTGACTTCTTTTTAAAAAAAAATACGCTTCAGGAAGTGAGACATGGAAACTACCAAGAAGAGGAGTTCACAGGTAAGCTCCCACTGTTCTCCAACGGGATCTCTATGGCAGGGTCAACCCTGGTAATCTTGGAAATACCCAAGCCGTGCCTCCTCAAGGGTGGGAGATGCCTGAAGTGCCTGAAACTATGTCCTGGAGGAGGAGGAGGAGGATGATGATAATAACAACTTTATTTTTATCCCGCCTTTCTTCCCGAAGAGACCCAAGTGTTTGCATGACCCTCCTAGGCTGACCGCTCCCAAGGCTTGAGATCCATGATCCTCCTAGGCTGATGCTCCCAGTACCTGTGGGGTCACAACCTCCTAATGAGGGAAGATGGGGCTTAAATTTGGACAATCTAAACTTGAACTGACCCTTGGGACTAAAGGATTGCTTGTGACCTTGAAAGGACTGGTGTTTATATTTGGAATTGTCCTTTCGGAGGGTGGGCAAAACCTTTCTCTTATCCCTGTTCTCAATGAGAATAGGATCTAGTGCCTCCCCAAAAAGTTTATTCCCCTCAAAGGGGTCGGCAACCAATCTGGCCTAGAAACCTGCATTGACATCCCAGTGTCAGAGCCAGATGTTTCTCCTGGCCACTGAGGCAGAGGCCATGGATCTTGCGGTTAATTGAAAAGAATCAAAAGCGGCATCTGCAGAAAGGGCTGCTGATAGAGCAATTTCCTTCAGCGTATCCTTGGCACTCTTGCATAGGTTGGGGTCTGCCTTGGCCAGCTCTTCTGTCCCCAAAATAGGTAGGTCTAGACATCAGGGAGTTAGTGGCAGCTGCCCTGGGGGCCTAAGAAGAGATTTCGAGGCTCACTTGTAGGCCACCTCTATTCCTTTTATCCCAAGGGTCCCCTTCACCCCTCTGATGGAATCTCAGTACACAAAGTGAAGGCAGCAATGGGAGCATCAACTGTGGTTTGCAGAGTATTCTGAGGCAGAGAATAAAGCTTACCGAGCAATTTGGAGGCATGCTTCTTCTGAGACGGTGTCACCCACTCCGCTTCCAAGGTGAATTTAAATGTCTCCGGAAAGGGAGCCTCAGGTGGCTTGGTGGGACCCTGAGGAAAGGAGACATAGCCTGGTTAGAGTGGCAGAGGCAGGAGATGATCCAGTCTCTGCCAAGATTCAGAGACCTAGGCCGAAATC
Organism: Tiliqua scincoides; assembly: GCF_035046505.1. NCBI lineage: Eukaryota > Metazoa > Chordata > Lepidosauria > Squamata > Scincidae > Tiliqua > Tiliqua scincoides. The sequence goes on from NC_089822.1 coordinate 265,798,432, forward strand.
CTAACCAACTTTCCAGCACTGGCATAGCTGTGCCAATGGGGCGTGTGCTGCATCCTGCAGTAGGGGGGCACTCACAGAGGCCTCCTCAAGGCAAAGGAATGTTTGTTTCCTTAGCTGGGAGGTGCACTGCCCTTACCTCACTGCTATTAAGTTGTGTAGGATTGCACTCCTAGTTGCCTTAGGTAACTGTTTAGGAAATAGGTCCACTGAGAAAAACCTGCCAGGTTATTCTCAGTGGCTTCTTTCCCCAAGAGTTCACCTTCCTCCTTAGAGTTTTGTGGTGCCCAGTTCAAGAAGCCAGTTACCTTTAGTAGGGGGTGCCTCTTATGTTGACTGCGCCTGTAAGCCTTAGAGCTTCAAGGCAGAAGGAATGATGAAGAGGATGATGGGGACCTGCACATCTTAGATGGAGACACGTCAGAGGAAGTAAAACCAGTGAAGATGGGGGGGGGGAGGTGAATGCTGGTGCTTGGACCTGTGGGACTTAAAGTCCTGTCCTTTCACTTCCGAGTTCCCATGGGCTGCCCCAATTTGTCAGTCACTGTCTGGTCCATACACCCTTCAATAAGCCTCACACTAAATTTTGTGCTTCCAGGGACACTGCAAGGCAGCCTGCGTCTGGGCAGTCTTGTCCTGGGGGAGAAACTGCTGCCCTAGTGGCATCCCAGTATCCCCTCAGGCCCACCTCCAGCCGAACCAGCACTTTCCCCCAGTGCCCTGGAGAAAGGGAACGTTCCCTGTATGCAGGAAAGCAGAGCCCTCATGAATGCTGGTGGTTGTGTCGAAGCCTCCAGGGAACCACAACCCATAAAATGGTGTCCTTAAGGCACTCCTCAGCAGATGTGGAGGGAAAAGCTGGGGAGTGAGGGACAGGCTGGGCAGGAGATCTCTTTTAAGGCTGCCTGGCCCTCGGTTTGCCAAAGCAAGGAGCATGGCTAACAGGAGCCCTGTAGCTCCTGAACCCTCTGCCTCCCTGTGCAGAGGCGTGAAGGAGTAACATAGTCCCAACCAGGCCTTGGTGCATCAGTTAAGTCACCTCGTGACTTCGTAGGTCTGCTGCCTCCATGCCCCACGGAACAGGCAGAAAGCCCCCCTCAGCTGAGGAGCTGAGGGCAGAATGTGCCTGGGCAGGAGCTGAGCAATCCCCTAACTGCAGCTGCAGTTTCTGAGGTAAAAATTCTCCCCCCTGATGTTGAGGGTCTTGGCACTTAATTAAAGAAATGGAGGGGGGAAGGAGGAGAGCGTTCCTCTGTGGAAAACACTGAACAGTTACTTCAGCTAGAACTTGCTTCCTGAGCAAAGGGAGCAACATGGCTGTAACCTTGAGGATGTGTGTAACCCTGCGGCATAAGTGAGGATGCTCTGCACTTTCTCAGAAGTAGTGTTGTGGCCACTTGAGGACTGGGCTTCATGTCAGGAGGGGGCTGAGGCAACTCCTGTTCCTCAGATATTGACCTGGCAGGGATGGGGGGCAGTTCAACCCCTCTGCCTATTGCAGCATCTGCCACTCTGAATGGACTCTGGGAGCCCAAACCTGTCCAACTTTCCAGCACCGGTGTAGCCGTAATGCAGCCTTGCGCTAAGGGAACACATGTTCCCCTACCTTGAGGAGGCCTCTGTGACTGCCTCTCCACCACAGGATGCAGCGCACGCCCCATTGGCACAGCTGCACCGGCACTGGAAAATTGGAAAGATTTGGCCCTGGGGCAGCTGCTGCGTTGGAGGAGACGTAGCCTGAATGATACTTTTGCTGGTGCTGCCAGCTCCCCCAATCAATGGCGCCAGAGTCAGGGTGAGGGACAGGCATATCAATGGGCTCCCCTGCAGGGCTGGCCATTCTGGAGTCAAGGAGTTCTGTGCTGTGCACTCTCAGAAACTGGACGCCTGGATCCTGGACCTGGCACTGGCCCCAGTCATGGCCATGCCTTCCCTCAGACATGTGCAGTGCGCCCCTGCGCTGAGGCACTGTTTGGCGGGCTAAGGCTGTGGTGGGAGAATAAACTGCCACACTGTGGCCCAATCTGCTGAGCCCCGTGGCCTGTCCGAGTATGGAGAGGGTCAGGGACTCTAAACTCAGCTGCTGCTGGCAGGGCCAGGCAAGCTCCGTCTCAGCAGAAGGGGAGATCAGGATGCCTTACAGGCAAACAAAATGGCCACCACTAAAGGCTCTCTGAGGGAGCGAGCTGCTGAAGGCCGTCCGCCTGTCAAGGGTGACGTAGCGGTCTGAGGGCTTCTTCCAGCTGCTGAGGAGTCCGGCTTCCTTGTCTACTTTGCGTTGTAAGGAGCTGTGAGCTGGCTGAAGACTCCCAACTGAGACTGTGGCCAGGCCACTCTGGGGAATCGAGGCAGCCATTCCCCTCAGGAAGTCTTTGTAACCTGACCTGCCTGCCTGAGAGTGAGGAGCTTCCCAGGAGACAAGGACTGACCCTGCCATGGAGATCCCACCAGGGAAGCCCTGCTGGTTCTAGCCCTGTCATCTATGCCAGATGCCATCACCACATACTGTGGCAAGGAGTTCCACAGGTCACGGATGTCACTAGGGGGGTGCAGGGGGGGTGGGTCGCACCAGGTGACGCGGTGTGAGGGGGTGACGTGCCACCCTCCCGCGCCACCTACGAGCTTAGCAAGCGCGTGACGCCACAGCCTCAAACCTGCAGCCCTTCTGAACTCGACTGCAGTTAGATCTAGCGGTGTGCACATGCACGAACCTCGCACATGACACTACAGATTCCTGCAGCCGAGTTTGGAGGTGCCTGCGAGCCCTTCCGAACTCTGCTGCTGTTAGATCTAGCGTCGTGCATGTGCGCGAGCCTCGCGCATGCGCATGACACTAGAGGCACCACCCACTGCACAGAAAGGGGTGCACTGCACATCATGGGGTGACACGCTGGCCTCCAGCACCAGGTGACACAAAGCCTAGTGACGCCACAGGTTAATTACACGCTGGCAAAGAAATATCTTCTTTTGTCTGTTTTAACTCTCTCACCACTCAGCTTTAGTGGATGTCTCCAGGTTCTGGCATTGTACAAGAGTAAAAAACTTGTTCTTTACCCTTTATTCATTTATTTACCCTTTATTTACCCTGAACCCTTTATTCATCCCATGCATAATTTTCTATGTCTCAATCATTTACTCTCATATGCATATCATCTAATTTCTAGACTGAAGAGCCCCTATTGTTGTAGCCTTTCCTTATATGGGGTTTGTGTTTGTGTCCCAATCAATTCATCATTTTGGTTGCTCTCTTTTTCCAGTTCCACTAAAACCTAACTTGGGGAGTCAATTGCAAGCCTGAGCCACCCTCATAAGTCAGTTGCAAGCCTGAATCTGGCTCCAAGCCCAGCTTCCTCACAGTCAGCCCCTTTAGGCACAGAAGTTCATTCTGGACTCTGTTCTGCAGACTGAGGATCTGGACCCTTCCTTTTCTTTCATGACACTAAAGCAAGTTTCTAGCTCTTATTATGCCAAAAGAGGCTTAGACAGGAGTCGTCAGTTTCTGGCAAGTGCTAAAAAGTTTGGGAACATGGCTACTCTGAAGCAGGTCCCATGGAATTCAGTGGGCCTTACTTCCATGTAAGCATGCACAGGATTGCAGCCTTAATAGCCTGATATTATGGCCAAACCACACAATATGTACCCTGGTTGCAGTGCTGAAAAGCTTGATACTAACTGAATTAGCAGAAGCCAGACCCCCCCCCCCCCCGAGAACAGCTAAGGAGGATTATGACCACTTTTAACCACAGCCACACATCCCCGCTTCTTGTGGGGTGCACTGCTGCCCAGTCCCCATTATAGCCACAGAGACAGGAGTGGCTGGTAAAATGAAACTTTTTTAAAGGTGGGTCTTGATGCTAAAAAGTTTGGGAACACTCATATGGTGTGCTATGCGTTGGGAGTCGAGCCTGTGGCAGGGCGGTGGGCTTGAAGCCCCCACCTCTTGGCTTCAGAGGTTTCCCATCCTGTGCAGCTGGATATGTGGGGCAGAGAGAGCAGTGTCTCCAGGGCCTGATACTGCATCCATGTGTGTGGTTAGTCTGTGGAACTCCTTGCCACAGGATGTGGTGATGACATCTGGCCTAGATGCTTTTAAAAGGGGATTGGATAAGTTTCTGGAGGAAAATCCATTACGGATTACAAGCCATATGTATATGTGCAACCTCCTGATTTTAGAAATGGGCTATGTCAGATGCAAGGGAGGGCACCAGGATGCAGGACTCTTGCTATCAGGTGTGCTCCCTGGGGCATTTGATGGGGCCGCTGTGAGATATGGGAAGCTGGACTAGATGGGCCTATGGCCAGCCCTGGTCAGTGGAAGCCCCACGTAGGAGCAGGCAGAAGAAAAGGTGAGCAGCAGCATACAGAAGCCATCAGGACCTGCCTGGGAGGCATCCCAGGACGACCCAAAAGGGGGAGCTGTGCACAAGTGGGAAGGACCTGGATGCAGGGAATGGGATGCGGCATCAGGACCCGAGCCTGGGTGGGAGGACAGCAGGGGAAGGCCTGCCCTGCTGTGCTGCAGAGAGAACAGGCAGGAGGGAGACGGGATGCCCCCCCCGAAGACGCCCCTTGCCCGCCCCACCGCAAGCACCAGGCGGGGGACCATCAGAGACCCCCAGGCTTGCCCTTCGCTGCGCATCGGATGCTGCATCCGGGAGGGGGAGGAGGGAAGCCCTGCGGGAGATGCCTCCTGGGAGTGGAGGGTCCAGCCTGGATGCACTGCCAGGACTCCTTCCTCTGCACAGGCACCGCGAGGGTTAACAGGAGGAGTGAATGGAAGCCAGTCCCTGCTCCGCCACTTCCTCTGCCTCCCTCCGCCAGGCAAACAGTCCTCCCTGGTGGGTCCTTTTGGGGCGGTGAGTGGGTCCCAGGGCTCCTGGGGTGGGTGGGAGAGAAGCCCCCAGAGGGGAGAGACACCGGGCTCAAAGGCCGGCCAGCGAATGGAAGGGGGGGGGGCTGGAGAGGAACTGTGATACTCCTGCCCCCTCCCAGCTGCATGCTGCCCTCTGGGGCTGCCTTAGAGGGCTCTGCTTCTGTGCTGAGGTTTGTGTGACAAGGACAAGGCCAAAGGGGGAGCAGTGTCAGAGCTGGAAGAGTGGCAGGAAGAGCCGGACACGGGAGGGATGCCTGAGAACCATGTTTGAGTCCTGGGACTGTCCCTGAAAGGGAAGGGGGTGGGGGCTTCTCAAGTGTCTTGTCTTTTAATTGTATTTCCTTCAGATCCTCCCTTCTTGCTTGGGCTGTTTTCAGCTTCTTCGTTCCTGGTGTAAACAGAGGCAGGTGGAATAAAAATCCTTTGTAAGAGAGCTGGAGTTGAAGGATCCTTCCAGCGTCCAGGCCTGACCCAGAGAAAACAAAGCCCCAGATCTCTGCCCGGCCCTCACACAGCCTGTGTCCAAACATCTGCATCATTCCAGGTGTGTGTCTCAGCGGGATGGGTGGGTGCTTTAATTCCACTTACACAGCATTTCTCCTTGTTTGTAGTCTGCCATGTCACATGGTGCACTTGTTGAAGTACTACTGAAAGTAACTGGTGATAACATCATCAACAGTTATTTCCAGACTGGGAGGCCATATGCAGTATGACAAACACCACTATGTGTTATGTTCTTATATTCACCTTTCCCAGTTTGAAGAGACACTTGGCCAACAGTCTGAGGCAAAGAGGCAAAGAAGGAAGGCCCATAGCCAGGGAGACAGACCAGGGACAGACTGCACTTGCTCCTGGTGTGGAAGGGATTGTCACTCCCGAATGGGCCTTTTCAGCCACACTAGATGCTGTTCCAGAACCACCTTTCAGAGCGCGATACCATAGCCTTTCGAGACTGAAGGTTGCCAACATACTTATATTCACTAAGAGGCTCTTGGTGGACTGGAGGGCTTTTTGCATGCAGAATGGCATACTTTGAAGCTCTCCTTGCTGAGCAGAACCTCCTACCACCGTCTGCTGCATTGCATTACTGGTCTCACAGCCAGGCGGTAGGTATCCAGGGGTCCCTTGCATACCACCAGCAGACCACCAGACACTACCTCAAACACTACCTCAAATGCCACCAGTGATACCCGTACCACTGGTAAAGAAACATGGACTTGCAGCCCAGTCTTAAGCACCATGGTGATGCCGGGTGCAGCAGTGCCAAAAGGGCTACTGCTGCATCCAGTGGCCCTGCAGAGTTCGCTGGAGGTCTCCTCACGGGATGTTTGTCCTCTTCCCCTGAGCAAGGGCACAAACCCCACAATGGGCTTCCTTAAGTCTGTGCCAGCTATTTTGCGGTACAGATTGGAGAAGCTTTGTGTCGGGCTTTTCAGCCCAATATGGAGGATAGGATTTGTTGGAGGTCTCTGCCTGTCCCACCTCCTCCCAGGTTGGTTCCTCCCCCTGCTCCACCCCACCCCAGAACACCTCCCTACCACCCCAAAACTCAATACTGCTGCTTGGCAGTCTTGCCTCCAGTGGCTTCGTGTTCTCCCAGTGCTTACCCCGAGGGTGTCATAAATGTGCTTTATGTCATGCTTATGACATTTAGCGCTGGCGCTGAGCTCCATTAATATTGGCCTTTAGAACTGGGCCCTTAAAGCAGGGGTCTCTGAACCCTGGCCTGGGGGCCAAATGCGGCCAGTAGCCAGCCTCTATCCAGCCTGCGGCCAGCCTCTGATCCCCTGAGAGCCTCTGGCCCAGTTGACCAAACACAACAAGAGTTGTGCTTGTGGGGTGTTGGAATGGAGGTCCATTTAAGTGTGTGCTTTATTTCTTGGGCTGTATTTATGCTTGGAGAAGTCCTGGACATTTGAGCCCATTCATTTGTTCATTCATCTAAGTTCCATCTCTAATGTATTATTTAAATTTTATATTTAATTTTTTTCCCCGGCCCTCAACATTGTGCTAGATATTTGATGCGGCCCTTTGGCTGAAAAGTTTAGAGACCCCTGCCTTAGAGTGATGAGAGAGAGATAGAGTATGTTATGGCATGTTTATGACACCTAGCGCTGGCACTGAGCTCCAGCAGTATTGGCCATTAGGACTGGGCTCTTAGAGAGATAATAGAATTTCCACCCACACTGTTCTGGGAAAAAGCCCTGCCAAGACGCCCGCATTACATCTGACCTCCTTCTGCCCCCTGCATTGGCAAATCAGTTCCCCCCCCCCCAAATCAGGTCTGATCACCTGAGTTCTAGGACTTCACCTGGAATGATACAGCACCTGTCTTGTGTGCTGCTCAAGGTCACTCCTAGGGACTGGGCTTTGAGAAAGAACAGCTGCAGGAGGACTGAATGGAGGCAGACACTGCAGCAGGAAATGTGGATCTCAGTGGGCCTGAGACGCTGTTTTTGCAATATATACGTATTTAGTATATGGAATTTTATTTGGTGTCCTGAGTTTATTAGGTATTTGGGAATTCTTATTCCCAGAGATATCAAGCAGATGATTAAATTGAATCTTGATAAGTTGATACTTGATATCTTACTGGATCTTGATAAATGGGCATCCCTAAATCTCTCTCTATGGGGAAAAGTGAATACATTAAAAATGAATATTTTTATTCATTATATTATTAAAGAAAAAATGAATATTATTCCTTGTATTATATATGTACTACGTGCAATTTTTTAATATATACCACAAAGTTATTTTAATAAGTTTTATACTTTGTTTAGGAAGTTTTTATGGGGTTCTGCAACACTAAGGATTTCATTAAAACGGATGCAATTGTCCCATAAGGAGGGAGGGTTTGGACTTCCTGACCTTAATCTGTACAATTTTGCATACTTGCTAACTTTCTGCAATAGAAGGAATAACCAGCAGAGTGAGATACCATCATGGGTGGTGTTAGAAATGTCTTTGTTAGCTCCATTGTGTAAATGGGTAGCATTGGGGTCTAAACATGTTAATAATCGACAAGTGCATATGACAGTAATCTCAGCTAGTTATATTTGGAATATGATGGCATGGAAGTTTGAATTTGATCCCTGTTCCCACTATAGATTAACATTATGGATGAATCCAACTTTAGAGATTAATAGGAAATCTTTTTTATGGAGCAGCAGAACTGATAGGGCAATTATTACATTAGATCAACTTATTGATCAGGAATTTTTCTCATTTGATAGACTAAGGAAACAGTATCATCTTCCAAAGTTCGCTAGCTGGCAATATTTACAGTTGCAACATTTATTAGTTTCTAAATTTGGTCCCTCTACACTATCTGCTTTACAAACTCCCCCATTCCTGGACGTACTTATGCAGTCTGTTGATATGAAGAAACCAGTAATATTTGTTTATAAATATCTAATGTCATGTACTAAGTTTGATACACATTTACTCCAAACTAAATGGAACTCTGAATTGGAATGTCCTATCCTGGGTGACACAGGATCATGGTTCACTCGATACCAAGCTAAACAAGCGCATCGGTAAAGCAGCTACCACGTTTTCCAGACTCACAAAGAGAGTCTGGTCCAACAAGAAGCTGATGGAACATACCAAGATCCAGGTCTACAGAGCTTGTGTCCTGAGTACACTTCTGTACTGCAGCAAGTCATGGACTCTTCGCTCACAACAGGAGAGCAAACTGAGCGCTTTCCACATGCACTGCCTCCGACGCATCCTCAGCATCACCTGGCAGGACAAAGTTCCAAACAGCACAGTCCTGGAACGTGCTGGAATCCCTAGCATGTATTCACTGCTGAAACAGAGACGCCTGCGTTGGCTCGGTCATGTTGTGAGAATGGATGATGGCCGGATCCCAGAGGATCTCCTCTATGGAGAACTCATGCAAGGAAAGCGCCCTACAGGTAGACCACAGCTGCGATACAAGGACATCTGCAAGAGGGATCTGAAGGCCTTAGGAAGGGACCTCAACAAGTGGGAAACCCTGGCCTCTGAGCGGCCCGCTTGGAGGCAGGCTGTGCAGCATGGCCTTTCCCAGTTTGAAGAGACACTTGGCCAACAGTCTGAGGCAAAGAGGCAAAGAAGGAAGGCCCATAGCCAGGGAGACAGACCAGGGACAGACTGCACTTGCTCCCAGTGTGGAAGGGATTGTCACTCCCGAATCAGCCTTTTCAGCCACACTAGACGCTGTTCCAGAACCACCTTTCAGAGCGCGATACCATAGTCTTTCAAGACTGAAGGTTGCCAACAATTACAATTATCCTGGGTGAGCAATGGGTTGAGGCACTTAAGAATATAAGGCAATATCTAGAGATCTTAAATTACACCGAATACAGCAAAAAATATTCTTTAGAATACATTGGACTCCACAGAGGCTACTCCTTAAAGGACTTAGCAAGGAATCTAGATGTTGGAGATGCTTGGGTTTGAATGCTACACTTACACATATGTTGTGGTCATGTCCTGTTATTGTAAGCTTTTGGGATTAAAAAATAATTAATATTATAAAGATATGTATGTAATTTTTAATTATCTACCCGTTATCTGGAGACTCACACCTGGACAATTGAAATGGACTCCCTGTGCCCTCACAGTAGCAAAAAGACTGATATTACTTCATTGTAAGGAGAGATGCCCCACCTACACATGCCCAATGGATGAACTATATTTTGCATTTATCAGAAGTTGAGCGAATGGCGTATCAGCATCCTGCGTAGGGATATATTTATCTGGAGACCATTCCATGATATAATAACATAAGCCACATGAAGGGTTAATATGCAGATACTCTGGTTGTACATATGTATAAACATTTTCTCCCTTTTTTTTTAAGTAACTCATAAGCATGTATCGATATAATACTCTCTTTTTTTGTTTTTGTGTTTTGTTCTGTTTATGCAGTAGAAGAAAATTTAAAAAAAGAAAAAGAACAGCCCCGCTAGATCAAGCCTTAGGCCCATCTAGTTCAGCTTCCAGTATCCCACAGCGGCCCACCAAATGCCCCAGGCATAACAAAAGACCTGTATCCTGGTGCTCTCCCTTAGTGATGTCTAAAGTGAAGGGGGCCAGGATTGAAGATTATTTCTCCCAACTCCCACATATGTTTTCCAGATCACCTCCAGGGCTTGTAGCTGATGCCATCTTGGACTTGGTCAGTTTTGGCATCAAGAAAGACTTTTGGAAAATGCCACTTTGCAAGCCCTATTTGGGCATCAGAGCCAAACAGGCCGCTGGAGTTGTCCTCTTGGTTTTCTTTAGTGGCCAGGTCTTGATAATTTTTCTTGTTAGGAGAAATGGCTTTGTAGAGGAGGAGGATTAACTACCATTTTGAGTCAGAGGATAGCCCAGCGGTGTCTTGGCCCATAAAGCCACTCTTCTTCCCAGCATGTGGGAGATTTTATATTTAAGTAGGTGTGTAATGATGAATCTAGATTATTTTCATCTTCTTCTGATACTAAGAGCCATGTATATTTACCGGATCACTCCAGGGCTTGTGGATGATGCCATCTTGGACGTGGTCTTGGTCGTGGCAGCAGCAAAGTCTTTGGAACCTGCTAGTGTCCCAGTTCTATTTGGGCATCAGATCCAAATGGAGAAACTGTTTACTTAAGTCATCTTTCTTCTGATTTTCTTCAGTGACAGATCTTAGCACTTCCTCCTGTTTTTCAAAACGGGTTTGCTCAAGAAGAACATTGTGATCCAAGGGGTGTCTTAGCCCTTTAAGCAGCTCTTCCTCCTCAGCCTGGACTTGACTAGGGAGGCATTCATGGTATTCTGGGTGAGAGGGAATCTGCCTTCTCCTGAATCCGACCCATCGGGCTCAGCACTTAAATGGGGAATGTGATTATATAACTGGGATTGTCTGAAATAAAAACAAAATTTTCAGGACATTCATCTTGATTACAGAAATTCTTCCCATCAAAGATAAGTTCAGACTTTCCCATCTTATAAAATCCTTTTTAATTTCATTCCATACAGTTACTTTTCAATTTAACACCTAGATACTTAACCTTCTTCTTGACTTTGTAACCTGTCTTGTTCATCAACTCTACCTGATCTTGCATACTTACTATTTTTTTTTCTGTTTGTTACTTTTAAAACCTGCTAATGCTCCAAACTCTTTCAGTTTAACCATCAATAATTCAATGTGTCTCAAGGGATTTTCTAATGGAATGACCATATCATCTGCAAAAGCTCTCAGTTTGAAAGCTTCATTTTTAATCTTCACCTTTGTATCCTTTCATCTTGTTTGATATCTCTATTCAGCACTTCCAGTACCAATATAAATAGGAGCCGTGATGATGGACATCCTTGTCTTGTTTCTTTTTGTATCTCAAAAACCTTAGTTGACTCTCCCTTTACCACCACGCGCACCGATTATAAAGTTGTACATTTATCAAAATGTTCTATCAGATCTAATGCAATTCTCACATTTTCTCTCATATAACTTTTAAGTAGAAATCCAACTTGGTCTTCATGAACTAAATTCTGTAGGACCTTCTTCATTCTTTCTGCTAGTATTGTAAAAATCTTATAGTCATTATTCAATAATGAAATAGGTCTGTAGTTTTTCATATCATCCAACTGGTGTCCTTCTTTCAGTAGCAATGTAATATTTGCCTCTCTCCAAGAGTCTGGCATCTTTCCCTTTAGTAAGATATCATTCATAGTATTTTCTATACTCAATTCTTGTTCAAAACATTTGTATACAATTCGGGCTACTCTTTTTTAAGAGGAATGAAAGTTAATGAGAATCTTGTATAAGAAGATAATGTGATATTAAAATGGTTATGAAGCCTGAGAAAATCCAGAGGGAGGACCGCTCTTGTGACTTTTCCAAAGAAACATTGTCTACAAGGGATAAAAAATTTGCCCCAGTCTCATGGCGAATCAGGTTACAACCGGTCAGGCAGCCATAATTTGTTACTCTTGCGCAGGGGTGGCCAAACCCCAGCCCTGGGGCCACTTGTGGCCCTTGAGGACTCCCAATGCAGCCCTCAGGGAGCCCCCAGTTTCCAATGAGCCTCTGGCCCTCTGGAGACTTGCTGGAGCCCGCACTGGCCTGGCCTGATGCAACTGCTCTCAACGTGAGGGCAACTGTTTGACCTCTTGCATGACCTGTGGGATGAGGGCTCCCGCCACTGCTTGCTGTTTCACGTCTGTGATGCTGCAGCAGCAGCAAAGGAAAGGCTGGCCTTGCTTTGTGCAAGGCCTTTTATACACCTTGAGCTATTGCAAGACCGTAAATTATTTTCTTCCCTGGCCCCTGACACAGTGTCAGAGAGATGATGTGGCCCACCTGCCAAAAACTTTGGACGCCCCTGCTCTTGCACAACAGCTAACTATAAGTGGTTTACTGGGAAGGCCTTGAGACCTGTTGGGGGAAAAGGAAGGAGAAAAATACTGGAAATTAATAAATACCTTCCTGGGAGTCAATGCCACTGAACTAACTGGTGTTTACTTTTGAGCATATATGCTAAAATATGGGCCCATTTCTCTACTGCAGTACTCACCAAGCTTCTCTCTCTGTTACAGGAAGCAATGGAGAAGAGGATAAAAGAGAACCATGTGGTGTGTCACCAGAAACAACCATGCATGACACACAGGAAGTAACTTTTAGAGACCAGGATGGATCAAGGAGGCAGGAGGGAAGGCCAGCATTTATATTGTCTGAGATGAGAAACAGCTTCAGCACCAGCACAGAACTTACATTCCATAAAAAGACCCACACCAGTGAGAAAGCTGTGCATTATGACAGACCAGAAGGGCAGCATGGAAGTGACAAAGTGGAATGGAATAATAAAGGTGATGCTCTTCATGAGAGGGACTTCAGTGTCACCCCAGTTGATCTAGAAAAAGAAACTGGAAAGACAGGGAAAAAACACCCTCAATTGGCAGAAACCATCAGCAGTAAATCAAAAGTTGGAACGCATCATACAAAGTGCAAAAAAGAAAAACCATATAAATGCCAGGAGTGTGAAAACAGCTTCAGTAGGAGATACAGTTTGATTTTGCATCAAAGAACCCACATAGAGGAGAAGTCATATAAATGCTTGCAGTGCGGGGAGAGCTTCAGTGAGAGCAGAGGCTTGACTGTGCATCAAAGAAACCACACCGGGGAGAAACCATATCAATGCTCGGAGTGTGGGAAAAGCTTCAGTGAGAGGAGACGCCTGACCTTGCATCAAAGAACCCACACGGGGGAGAAACCATATCAATGCTTGGAGTGTAGAAAGAGCTTCAGTCAGAGCTCACACCTGACTGTGCATCGAAGAACCCACACAGTGGAGAAGCCATATAAATGCTTAAAGTGTAGAAAGAGCTTCATTCACAGTGGGAACCTGATTTTACATCACATGACTCACACAGGAGAGAAACCATATCAATGCTTGGAGTGTGGAAAAAGCTACAGTCGGAGCGCACAACTCATCCAGCACCAAAGAAGCCATGTAGAGGAGAAACCATATAAGTGCTTGGAGTGTGGAAAGAGCTTCAGCAGGAGTGACTCCCTTTCCAGCCATCAAAGAAAGCACACAGGAGAGAAACCATATAAATGCTTGGAGTGTGGAAAGAGCTTTAGTGAGAGGAGAGGCCTGACTGTGCATCAAAGAACCCACACAGGGGAGAAACCATATAAATGCTTGGAGTGTGGAAAGAGCTTCAGTGACAGCAGATGCCTGACTGTACATCAAAGAACCCACATAGGGGAGAAACCGTATCAGTGCTTGGAGTGTGGAAAGAGCTTCAGTCGGAGCTCAGGCCTGACCTTTCATCAGAGAAGTCACACAGGGGAGAAACCTTATGAATGCTTAGAGTGTGGAAAGAGCTTCATTTGGAACCGGAACCTGATTTTGCACCACAGGACTCACACAGGAGATAAACCATATAAATGCTTGGAATGTGGAAAGAGCTTCGGTCGAAGCTCACATCTGACTTTGCATCAAAGAACCCACAGAGGGGAGAAACCTTATAAATGTGTTGAGTGTGGAAGGAGTTTCAGTCACAGCTCAGACCTGACTAATCATCAAAGGATTCACACAGGGGAAAAACCATATAAATGCTTGGAGTGTGAAAAGTGTTTCAGTAGGAGCTACAGCCTGAGTATTCATCAAAGAAATCACACAGAGGAGAAGCCGTATAAATGCTTGGAGTGTAGAAAGAGCTTCAGTGAGAGCTCACAGCTGATTTGGCATCAAAAATGCATACAGAGGAGAAACCATATAAATCAGGGATTGCCAAACTTGCTTAACGTAACAGCCACATGCAATAGAGTGCAGAAATTTGAGAACCACAAGAGAGAGGTTTGTGAGTCCCAATATATAAGAAGTATTTAAGTTTGGCAAAAGATTGACTTACCATGAACTAAATATTTACTCACTTAAACATATGTTCTAATCCGCTTGACTCTTAGTTTATACCCAGATTTACTTTTTTAAAACTTTTAAATTAATTGTGATTCCAAAAGAAGCTCAGCCAACCTACTTCCACAAGCCGCCTGTTCAATGGCATATGGCTCACAGAACTGCAGTTTGGCCACCCACTGGTATAAATGCTTGGGGTGCGAAAACAACTTCAACCAGAGCTCAGACCTGATTGCACCAAAGAAGTTGTCACACAGGGGAAAAATTGTACCAAACCATATACCCCTGGTATAAATGCTTGGAGTGTGGGAAAAGGTTTCATTCATTGCTCACAGTTCAGTAGTGAATCCAATCAAAAATGGAACTTTATAAGTGCTTTGGAAGTATAAGAACTTCAGGCCTTATGACTCATCAAAGGGTTCAAAGAGCTGAAGGGATGTGTACAAAGGAGAACAAGGGGGGGTCTGACAAAGGGAGGGGACCTTTTGCAGGCAAGAGCATATGAAAAGAGAGGCTCAAGTGGAAGAAGCACAGCCTAGGAGAGAGGAGGAGGAACCTGGGCCAAATTCCCAGGGCTAGGGGAAGGGTGCTGAGAGTGTGGGCCTTGTTTCTACACAATATTGGACTCCAGCCAGTGCCAGGGCCTGCCCTCATGCCAACTCTTCCTCCCTGCAACTGGTAGGATCCTGCAGTCCAAGGTCCCAGTGTGCTCCTGAAGCAGCACATGCGCTGAGACACCCTTGCTGTTCATTCTTGGGGGTTGGTGACACAGAAAGGGCCAGATTCTGGACTGTTCGAGCCCCCAAGGGAGATGTAAACCTGACGGGTGGCTTTACCAATGGTCCCCACCCTATGATTTGGATATATTGTTTCCCTCCAGAAGGGTCGCCCCCACAACTGTTACGTTACCTGTGAGACATTAGCAAAATAAATCCCTCCACTAAAGAGTTCCCTCTGCCATCTGTCATTCCTGCCTTGAATCTCAGTTACAGGGGATCTGTGGCGAGAGAGACACAGGCCTTTCTATCCTGCTTTGGGGCTTCCCAGGGGGAAGTGGTGGTTCACTGTGGACAACAGGATAGTGGACTAGATGAGCCCCCTTTGGCGTGATCCAACCAGGCTTTCTTTATGTTCTAGGTCATGCACCTCCTTGGCAAGATCTCTCTGTACCATGCAGACTGATTCCCTCCTGGGGATCCTGTGAGGTTGTCTGCATGTGCAAGTCAGTAAGTGGAGAATGCGGCAGAGGTTGCTGATGGGAGCCGGTTTCCTGATCAAATTGCTGCATTAGCAACTTCATTGGCTTCCCTTTTGTTTTTGAACTCAGTTGAAGTCATTGGTTTGAGCGTATCAAGTCCTAAACAGAGAAAATCCTATTAGCTTTTTCCTTTGGATACCAATAAAAAAGTGTGTTGTATATTTCAATCATCTTGATTTGCTGTTTTGTAAGTTGTCTCTTTTTATGATGTGTAGTTTCTACTGGTGTTGCACATTCTCGTGTTTTTAGCTTCATTTTTAGACTCTTCTTTTACATGGTAGAGGCATATCCCTGTATATGTTCTGGAATTAAGTGAAACCACGGATACATGTGAACGCCTCCCTGCCCTCCCCCAAGCTCTGGAGCCAACGGGAGCCTCCAGAGGGTCCTCTGAGCTTGGAAGAGGCTGTGGACGGTCTGAGCCCAACAATGGAAAAAACGTCACTTCCTGTTTCTTCCAGCTTCTGCCTTAATGCCCGGTGTGTGGATCCAGGTATCCAAAAGGAACCAAACCTGTCTGAACTTCTATACTCCTTGTGGCAGTGAATTCCACAGGCTAAGTATGTGCTGTGTGAAGAAGTTTCTACTTTTGCCCAATCTACATTTTCACTCAATGACCTCTGGTATTGTGAGAGAGTGAGAAGAAATTGGGTAACAGGGAAGATTCCAACAGTATCTGGTGACACTAATTGGTGTGACTCTAAAACGCTTGAGCCTCCTTCAGCTCTGGCTGCGAGGGGTCACATGAAGCAGGCCCCTTGCTCCGGGATTCCCGGAACTGCTTGTACTTTTCTGCCAGCTCCCATTGCCCAATCAGCACAGGCTGAGCCTTTGGCCCTGACCAGGCTATTCGATCTCCTCTGCCAGCATTTGTCACCCCTGCAGCTCAAGCTCCATGCTCCTGTTCCTGCTGGCCCAGGTTGCTTTCCGTGCTTCCGCACGTTCATCCTTGGTCTTCCACCCTGGGAGGTTTGCCAGACAGTATTGGCCTGGGAATTCTGTGTCACCTGAGCTGTCTGGAATCACCCATCTCCTAGGCCAGGGGTCTCCAAACCTTTTGGCCAGAGGGCTGCATCAAATATCTGGTGTGGTGTTGGGGGCCGGAAAAAAATTTAAATATAAAATTTAAATAAATAAATTAGAGATAGAACCTAGATGAGCAAATGAATGAATGAATGGGCTCATTCATGCAACCTTTCTGTCTCTCAGAACATCCTCCAATCAGAGCACAGTTCTGGTTGTGTTCAGTTGAGTGGGCCAGAGGCTTTCAGGGGACAAGAGGTTGGCTATGGGCCGGATAGAGGCTTGCCACAGGCCGCATCTGGCCCCTGGGCTGGGGTTTGGAGACCCCTGTCCTGGGCCATGGCTGTCCAGCAGCCCTCCCAGTGTGGCATGCAGAGCTAACTTGGAAAATCCCTCAGCAGACCAAGCAGGCAATGTGGGCTGGTGGAAAGGAGCATTTGTGTTGAGCTGTGGGGGCCATGAAATAGTCATGCTCCTTTCCCTCCCCTGGCTAATTCTTCACTTCCACCCAGTGGCGTCGCTAGGGGGGTGTGGGCTGCACCGGGTGACGTGCCAGGGGGGTGACGCACCCTGGGGGAGGACGCACTAACTTCGTGGCTTTCAGAACTACCCCATCATGCCATAAACCATTGGATGTGGAATGTCCAGCTGAGTGCAATGCAAAAAACAGAATTGAAATAGCTACTTTAGTTCAAAAGTTATGGCCAGAAAAATGGAAAGAAAAAATGAATGGATCCCTATGGGAAGTGAAAGTAAGCCGTATTGCGCGTTTACTCATGAGTAGGCGCACTTGCCATAGTTCATCGGAAAGGGCAGGCTGAGAGGACTCCAACGACAGAATGGTCCTGATCCAATGAATGCAGCCCCCAAAAACACCCAAGAAGGAGGTCCCTGCCTCCCAGCTGCCCTATTGAGCTCTATGGAAAGCAAAGCAGCCTCATGGTCATGTTTACTCCAGAGTAGGCAGATGAGCCTTGGCTGGTGGTCAGGCCAGGCAAAGGGGAATGTGAGGGCACCAGAATGGTCCTGATCTGATGGAGCTGCTCCAGAAGGCAGCCTCCCTCCCTAAAAAGGACCGAAAAGAGGCTTCAACTGGTAAGGGGAAGTTTTTTATTTTGCACCTGAAAAGCCAGGTGGGTCTTTGTATTAATGTGCCTTAAATAGAAGAACTTTAAACTGGGCACTTCGGAGGGCTGGAAATCTCACTGTTGTTTTTTTTGGGGGGGTGGGGAGCAATTTGCAGGCAGACTACAGAGTAAGCTCCATTGACCACTATGGGACTTACTTCTGAGTAGACATGCATAGGATTGGGCTCACAGGCTGCAATCCTACCCACACTTTCCTGAGAGTAAGCCCCATTGAGCACTATGGAACTTACTTCAGAGTAGACATGCATAGGCTTGGGCTAACAGGCTGCAATCCTACCCACACTTTCCTGAGAGTAAGCCCCATTGACCACAGTAGGACTTACTTCAGAATAGATTCACTTGGTGGAACAGGACTGGCTGCTCCTTATTTAATTATTTCTTTTATTTTAATTTAATTATTAATAATTATTTATTTTTAATTTGCTTGATGATGTCACTTCTGGCCATGACATCACTTCCAATGGGTCCTGGACAGATTGTCATTCTAAAAAGTGGGTCCCAGTGCTAAAAGTTTGAGAACTGCTGCAATAAGGTGTTAGTAAGTTGACATGGGTGTGTGACTACAAGTTTTCAAAATCACTAAAATCAGAGTTTGGAGGAATAATACCATCATGTTATATATCAATCAGTGCGTAATTTCATGCAGAATGCAATGAAACCAACCACATTGAAATATCTGTTCTAACAAAAGGTACAGCCAAAAAACCAGTGGGGATGGGGCAATGATACATACACCCTTTAGAGATATTGAATGTCCTTCCCTGCAAATGCCTTTAAGGGCTGTCTCTCCCTTCAGGTATGTGAGCTGCTGCCCATCCAGCCTAGGATCTGGCAAAGAAACTGTCATGAAGCTGTTGTTTCATGTGGGTTCTCACGGTTTTTTCATTTGGTATTAGAGTAGCTGGGGCTCCTTGGGTGTAAAAGATTCAGGTGAGATTGGTTGGGTTCGTTAGTGAAGAGGGTAAAAACCTTTAGAGAAGGGCAGTGTTGTCTTCCTAGTGGATGAGGTCCAGGGAGAGATAGTGGCATTTTGGGGTTGTGAGTAATGAAGCTGAACTAATTCTGACAGTAAAAGGGTTGGACTGTGTTAGGGCTTTATCTTTTCTTTGTAGTTGACTTGCAGCAAATTCACAAAAGGGTTCTGCCTTGGGGGAGTCCTGCAGGTTTGGGAGCCTCCTATAATTGTAGTGCTTTTAGCTAACTGGATTGTGTAGAAGCCCTTTTTTGTTAGATTGAAATAGTTAATGGAGTCTTAATAAACTCTGTGTTTCTTATTTTTGTCTAGGTCTCATTGAGGTATCTGGGAACCATTACTCTCTTCCCTTATAGGGCATAAAGGAGAGGAATTAAAGAGAATCTGTCAAGTAGCTTATGTTGCAAGGAAGAGGGATTTAGCCCAGGGAATCCCTCTAGTGATCCTTGTTCTGTTGCTCCTTAGGTAAGAATGGAGGAACCTGAGTCAATTTTGGGTTTTGCATTAGCCATTCAGTATTTTTTTTCTTCCAGTGTTTTCTATGTTTCACCCTCTGAACAGAGATTGGGAGACATGGGGGTTGCATGTTTGGCATGTCACATGTCTGGTGGTGGTTAGCCCTCCTTCTCCTCAGTTGTTAATGCTCCCCAATCACAATTGATAGGTTATTTGTCAATCCACCCTTGATTTATGTCAGGTTTTGTTGCTGATTGCAAGCCTAGTGTGGCTTGGAGGAGAAAGAGAGAGGAGAGTAAGGAGACAGTCAGCCAGCCAAACATTCTCTTGAAAAAGAGCCATTCAATTTAAAGATTAAATTGTTATTTTAAATAATTTTTTAACATTGTAAACTTTTAATTTAGTCACAGTACAATCTTGTGTGTCTACTCAGAAGTGTCATTGCACTCAATGGGACTTAATCCCAGGAAAGAGTGTATAGGATTGCAGCCTTAATTAAGCTTGATTCTGTTGTATGGGAAGATGGTAAAAATGTGTGTGCTCCTGTGTACCAGATGCTTTAGCTACACCACTGCTCTTGAGCCTTCATGAAGAATCAAGTAGTTGGTGTTGTGGTGAGCCTGAAGCATCATTTTAGGATACAATTCCTCTGGGAAGAAGTCATTTGTTATGTTGATTTTGTTTTATAACTAACATTGACTTTTGTAGATATAGATGTATCCCCATATCCATGGAACCCATTGCACTTATCCATGGTTCACAATCTCGCCCTGTCACGCTCGCTTCCTGTCAGTGTTCTTTGCCACCCCCTGTAGCATTAATCCAGCTAGCAACCCTAAGTTGGGTAGCCTCCTCACCAGCCTGTTCAAGGCCAGGGTAGGAGACGGTGGGAAAAGCCATTGCTGAAGCCCAGGGAGACTATGTGTGGCCAGGTTCAGCAGAGGGACCACCAGAGGTGTAGCTGGGAGGAAATGTCCTGACTTTGGTGGATCCTTCTTGATGAAGCAGCAGGAAGGTGAAACTGAGGTAGAAAATATAGCGGGGAAAGGCAGGAGTTTTGGTGCAGCTGGAAAGGCTATGCAGAATTAAGTTTTGCAGGACATTTCCTAGAGAAGAGAAGTTGACTGGACAGGTGGGGGAGAGAGAGGAAGAGGGGCGGAAGGAAAGAATGGAAGAAAATAAATCAAGCCATGTGGGGCTCCACTCAATTGGACTTTTGAGATCAGAGAGGAAGAGGATTTGAAAATGCTCCTGGGAGTGAAATTCGAAAAGGTCAAAGTCTTCTCATTATGTCTGTCTCCAGCACAGGGAGTGGAATGGCTTTGAGGTCACGTTCCAGACAGTCTTCTCCTTGGTGTGGATCAGAAAACGAATCTCTGCAGCCTGCTTGGGTAAGGGACAGACCACCAGTGCAATGGTGAAGACACACGTATGGGAAGTGTCTTCCTTTTCTCTAGGCATATTCCTGTAGTTTCTAGTCCTGCAAGATATCAAAGGCTCCTGTGCAGAAGAGTGTGAGCTTCCAGGTGCAGGAGGCCAATCAGTGGACCAGCAGACAGATTAGCCCCCTTATTAATTCTCTGCCTTTACATACGATCAGATGTTCATGTAGTTGAGAATTTCTCTCCAAGTGGCGCACTCTATTTCTGTTTCTTTCTTATGATGAGAAGCAGGGATCAAAAATCTCCCCAGCCTTGTAGGAGTCAAAGCCACAAACAACACTGACCTTACAATTAGTTTTAAGTGCCCTGCAACCCTCTACCACATGACTCTGGTGCTTGTATTGGCTGTGTGTTCTTCAGGAAGAAGCATCAAACACCCACATGACATGCCACCACTGGGCCTCAAGTCTTGCCCGGCACCTCAGAGCCTGATGAGACACTTAGGCTGTGCCCCTTTTGGCTGCTAAGGAGGCAGCAACATCCAAAAAAAGTTCACATCTGGCCATCTGCATCTTACCCTAGCTCAGCGATTTTCAACCTTTTTCATCTCACGGCACACTGACAAGGTACTAAAATGGTCAAGGCACATCATCATCAGTTTTTGGACAACTGACAAGGCACACCATACTGTTGGAAGGGGGCTTACATCCCCCCAAGGCCCTACTAATAAATGACCCTCCCCCAAACCCCCGTGGCACACCTGCAGACCATTCACAACACACCAGTGTGCCAAGGCACAGTAGTTGAAAATAGCTGCCCTGGCTTGAAGAGAGGGGTTGGCAGGGTTGTCAGCATGGAACACTGGCACCAGCCAGCCCCTGACAGCTACTATCTCTGCAAGCTGTGATGGTTGGGGAGGGGAAGCAGGCCGCTCCCCTCCCCCACATGTAAATATTGTTCATAGATATTAAAAATGTACACAAAGATCTCCCTAGCAATGCTTAATGTATTGGAAATAAGATAAAATTCTGTGATATGGCATTTGAAAGCAGAGTAAAAACCTTCTAGAAAAGGACTGCATTCATGTGAGGCCTCAGTATCTGCGGGGGATCCATACTCAAACCCACCCACCCCCCCAAATAGTGGACCTGCACTCCAGTCCCCTCCGGAGGGCTTTCTGAAGTCACACCCGTCTCTGCAGGCTTTAGAATGGGCGTTTTGGTCAAAAAATTTGCAACTTCCGGTTTCCCTCTGGAAACCAGAAGTGGCGTTTTTATGCTATATAAGGCATTCTGAAGCCTGGAGAGGGCCCTACTTCCCCCACCTCTGCTTCCTCAGGGAGCTGGAGGTAGTGGTTTTTTGGCTAAAACAGCAATTCTGAAGTCTGCGTGTTGCAAGTTTCAAAAGCAAGACTCAGTAGGCAAGAGTGGTGATCGTGTCCAAGCCTTTATTCTGTTCCCATCAACCAGCATCTCAAGGGATTCCTTTCCAAGCTCTGAGTACCCTCTCCAGTCTTAATCTCTCCCTTTTATTACAATTTTGGGTCCCCCTTTTGAGACCTGTAAACTTTTCATTGGCTGGGGGATTGACATCATACATGGGGCTTTGACATCATAACTGGGGCTTTACTTTTCATTGGCTGGAGATAGCCTTAGACATTTGATTGGTGAGTTTCAAGTTGACAAATAAGGCAAATCCATACATTTAAACATATACAATTTAAAGATTTCAACAACCAGTAGATGGCACTGTAACCTTATTTTTTCTCAGAACTGGCCCTTTGGTCCTTATCTTTTGGCATACAAATTGCAACGACTTCATTTTTTGTTGCAAGGACTATTTCACTGCCGTTAATTTTTCTGTTCTCAGCAAATTCTGTAAGGGTTTTTCCCAACCTTTTAAGCTTTTCAATTTTATGCTTTTATTTTTATGTAACCTGGGGAAGTATAGTGATGTACCTTCAGTGTACCTTCATATACTGTAATACAAAGCAAGCCAAAACTCTCATTATAAGGAAAGATTTAAAAGAAATCTTTCTCTTATTCATTTTTTCTAACCCACATTACTCTTGCTCTGTCAGCTTTTTAGAACTTTCTCATGATATTCGGTTATCTCTCCTTTCTAACTGTTTCCAAAACGAGTATCTTCAAGAAAAACTCCATTTCGCTTGCCAAATGAACATACTGAAACCTTTCTGTATATCAATGTTGCAAACCTATGCGTGTTCGCATCCTGCTCCCATCTTCATGACTTTCCTTTCCCCGCTTCTGGAGTCAAACAACCTTTATCAATCTTTGAAATGCAACTTACTTTGCCATTGACATAAGGCATTTGCGGGCTCAGCTAAAAAACTGCTGTCTATGCTTCTTCTCTGAAGAAGCTCTTCAGAGCTTCTCTGAACTGAACTGAACGCTTTCCACATGCGCTGCCTCCGACGCATTCTCGGCATCACCTGGCAGGACAAAGTTCCTAACAACACAGTCCTGGAACGTGCTGGAATCCCTAGCATGTATGCACTGCTGAAACAGACACCTGCGTTGGCTCGGTCATGTTGTGAGAATGGATGATGGCCGGATCCCAAAGGATCTCCTCTATGGAGAACTCGTGCAAGGAAAGCGCCCTACAGGTAGACCACAGCTGCGATACAAGGACATCTGCAAGAGGGATCTGAAGGCCTTAGGGA
This sequence comes from Tiliqua scincoides, assembly GCF_035046505.1. Lineage (NCBI taxonomy): Eukaryota > Metazoa > Chordata > Lepidosauria > Squamata > Scincidae > Tiliqua > Tiliqua scincoides. Next base: position 265,821,602 of record NC_089822.1, read on the forward strand.
TGGACCTCAACAAGTGGGAAACCCTGGCCTCTGAGCGGCCTGCTTGGAGGCAGGCTGTGCAGCATGGCCTTTCCCAGTTTGAAGAGACACTTGGCCAACAGTCTGAAGCAAAGAGGCAAAGAAGGAAGGCCCATAGCCAGGGAGACAGACCAGGGACAGACTGCACTTGCTCCCAGTGTGGAAGGGATTGTCACTTCCGGATTGGCCTTTTCAGCCACACTAGACGCTGTTCCAGAACCACCTTTCAGAGCGCAATACCAGTCTTTCGAAACTGAAGGTTGCCAATACAAATGCTTCTTCTCTGGGAAACTGACTTATGATTGAAATGGCTTCATTATGTCTTCTTAAACCTTTTTAATAAGTTAGGCCACTAAAACTCTTTACAATAGCTCTTATATGTTGGTTACACCGGTTAGGGACAATACTGGTTTTAAAATATTGAAGAATAAGTAGAAATAAGCAAACTAGTGATTTCCTTTGATATTTCTATGAGATCTTGTGTAATTACTTACTTATATGCATATAAGGCTTTTTAGCTTGAGACAATAATACTGTCCTGTGTTTTAAAAGCAAAAAATACAGATTTTAAAACTGCAAACCTTTTTTTTCCTTCTGAGATGACATTCTCTCTTATCTGTTTGCGTTGCAAACAAAGGCCTGTTGATTTTGCCTGCATCCCTTATGTTTAAAACAAGTGCCTTTGTTCAAATTTTATTCTTATCAGAATGTTCTGCTGTGCTGAGAACATTCTGACATGCTGCCAATTTTGCTTGCTTGCAGTTTTCAAACCAGAGACAGTTTTTTCAGTTTTCACATACAGACAGGAAACATGGCTTTTTTCTTTAAGCTTCATGTGAACATCTTAAGCTGTACTTATAGCATAAATGACTGTCATTCTATCACGCAGACGCAGTGGGCAGATGCAGAAAGCCCTCTGGAGGCAACCAGAGCACAGCTCCAGTCATTTCCAGAAGGCTCAGGTAGGGCCAAGTCTGGCGCCATGTGGCTCTGGGGGAACCATGTTGCGTCAGATCCACAGATGCACAATCCGTGGATATGGAGGCCCTACCTGTACTGATATAACCAGACTGGAAAAATATGGAATAATTGCATCTGCCCAGCATCCTACAGCTTCAGGGTGACCCAAAGGAGCTCCAGATTTCATTTAATAAAGGAAGTCTGACTAAAAGGGCTGGCAGGGCATGTTGTGGAGAAATGATTTGTGAAGAATGGACAATTTCTCCTTCCAGGTTCCAGTGTCCTTTGAGGAGGTGACTGTACGATTCACAGAGGATGAGTGGGCTCTGCTGGACCCTGGCCAAAAAGCTCTGTACTGGGAGGTCATGCTGGAGAATTACGAGATGGTGGCCTCTCTGGGTGAGAATGCCTTTCCTCATACTGGGTTGGAAACAAAGGCTTGAATGTTACGTCTTCTTGTTTCTCACTATTCAGATTGCTCTATAGAAATGGATAGTGGCAGACTGTGGCAGTGGTGATTCTGGCCCCAGGACTGCCCGGGGCCACGATTACAGGCTGCTGCTACCCCTTCCAGAGGCCTAGGGAGGCCATACACACCCTCCTCAAGCCTTTTTATGCCCTTAGAAGCCATTCTCAGGGCTGGAGATGTCTTCTCCAGCCCTCAGAAGTTCTTCTAGGGCTTAAAAACTTCTGGTTTCCTCTGATGTTTTTTGGCCCTCTGAGGCCTTTACAAGGCCTTCAGAAGGTTGGGGAGGCAGTGCGCTGCTTCCCTGGCCAGCTGAACACCTGAGTGCCACAAGGGGGGGGGTGTCATGCTGCACGGGATGGCTGGCAGCATGGTGCCATCCCACCAGCCTGGCGCCTGGGGCATTTGTCACCCTTGCCTCCCAGGTTCCCAATTGGTTTGTGGGGCAGGAACCTGTGCCCAGGAAATGCCTACTGTTGCAGATCTGAGCTTGGCCTGGCTGATGCCCTCTTGGAAGACAAAATGCAAGATGTACATTGCTACATAAAGTGGTTGATTCTGGAAAGTACCAAATCCCCTTTGGGAGTTTCCAAATCTCCAATGGAGTCACTCATAACTGCTCCTGATTCTCACACCAACTTCTTCTCCGTCCTCTGCCTTATTGTGTTTCTTCCCTATTAATCATTAGGCTGCTTAGTACTGGGCCCTGCCTGGGAAGAATTTTTGTTGGTCTGCCTGTACCCTCACCACAGAAACACGAATGTGCAAGGTTCACCAAAAGGGGCTATGGGTTCCTGTGTCCTGAGCCTAAGATCACTGTTGCAAAGAAAGACCTTTGGAAGCTGTCAGTTTGCCAATCTTTTTTGGGGTCATCTGTTTGTCCAATCCTAGTTAACTTCCTGCGGGGTGGAGGCATGGCCTCCACTGTATTCCATAGGGGAGTTTTGGCTGCTAGAGGTCTCCTGGGGGCAAGGAGGCATTTGTCCCCTTGCCTGGGGTAAGCCCTGCAGACACTATGGGTCAACTGGCGGACGTCCTTGTTGATCCATAAAGGCAGATTGGGTGTAGGAAGGGGGTTAGGATTCAGTGGGCGCCACTACTGCAGAACCTGCTACCCTCCCTCCCTGGCCTGATTTGCCCACTCTCCAGACCCCATCTCCTCCCTGTTCTGCCCATTCATCTCCTTTCTGCCCACCCTGTTCCACTGCCTGCGTGTGCTTACGTGTTTGGTGGGTCCTAGCAGATTCACCGATGGGAGTGGGAAGGCTCTGACTGAGCGCGCTGTGCGATTGCTTTGCAGCAGCCCGAGCCAACAGAATTAGAAAAGGTATTGAGAATAAGCGCTTGAGGAATCGACCAGGCCCGGTCGATGCAAACGCATCCAACAGATGGGAACATTTCAAGAATGCCGTTTACAACAACGCCTTGTCCATATTTGGCAAGAAGACCAACAAGACGGCAGACTGGTTTGAAGCCCACTCTGAGGAGTTGACACCAGTCATTGAGGAAAAGAGGAGAGCTCAAGCAGCATACAAGGCCTGTCCCAGTGAGTGCAACCTGCAGGTCCTCCGAGCTGCTCGCAGCAAAGTCCAGCAGACTGCCAGGAGATGTGCTAACGACTACTGGCTCCAGCTCTGTTCTGAGATACAGATAGCAGCTGACACGGGCAACATCAAGGGGATGTATGATGGTATCAAGCAGGCCCTAGGTCCAACACAGAAGAAAATTGCTCCTCTGAAGTCTGCCGCAGGCGAGGTCATCCAGGATCGGGCGCAGCAGATGGAACGCTGGGTGCAGCACTACTCTGAGCTATATTCCAGAGAAAATGTAGTCACCGAAGAAGCACTGAACAACATTGAGTGCCTGCCTGTGTTGGAGGAGCTTGACAGTGAACCAACCCTAGAAGAACTTCACATGGCCCTGGACTCCCTTGCCTTTGGCAAGGCACCTGGAAAAGACAGCATCCCTGCTGAAGTCCTAAAGTGCTGCAAAGAGATCATCGCCACCGAGCTGCATGAAATCCTTTGTCTCTGCTGGAGAGAAGGTGGAGTACCTCAAGACATGAGGGATGCAAACATCATCACACTGTACAAGAACAAAGGCGACAGGGGTGACTGCAACAACTACCGTGGCATCTCTCTCCTTAGCGTTGTAGGAACATTGTTTGCCCGAGTTGCACTAAAGAGGCTCCAGGTACTTGCAGAGAGCGTTTATCCAGAATCACAGTGCGGATTCCGAGCCAACAGGTCCACCACTGATATGGTATTCTCCCTTAGACAACTGCAGGAGAAATGCAGGGAACAATGACAGCCACTCTTTATAGCCTTCATAGATCTCACAAAGGCTTTCGACCTGGTCAGCAGGGATGGCCTCTTCAAGATTCTCCCCAAGATTGGATGTCCACCCAGGCTCCTCAGCATCATCAGATCCTTCCACAAGGACATGAAGGGCACTGTTGTCTTTGATGGCTCCACATCAGACCCCTTTGACATCCGAAGCGGCGTGAAGCAGGGCTGTGTTCTTGCACCAACCTTGTTTGGGATTTTCTTCGCTGTCCTGCTGAAGCAGGCCTTTGGAACTACAACAGAAGGCATCTATCTCTGGACCAGATCAGACGGAAAGCTCTTCAACCTCTCCAGACTGAGAGCAAAGTCCAAAGTCCAGCTGAAATGTCTGCGTGACTTCCTCTTTGCCGACGATGCAGCTATCGCAGCTATCGATACCCACTCTGCCAAAGATCTCCAGCAGCTCATGGATCGTTTTAGCAAGGCCTGCCAAGATTTTGGACTGACAATCAGCCTGAAGAAAACACAGGTCATGGTTCAGGATGTGGACTCACCTCCCTGCATTACAATCTCTGCACATGAACTGGAGGTTGTCCATGACTTTGTGTACCTTGGCTCAACGATCTCCGACACTCTTTCTCTCGATACCGAGCTAAACAAACGCATCGGTAAAGCAGCTACCACGTTTTCCAGACTCATAAAGAGAGTCTGGTCCAACAAGAAGCTGACGGAACATACCAAGATTCAGGTCTGCAGAGCTTGCGTCCTGAGTACACTTCTGTACTGCAGCGAGTCATGGACTCTTCACTCACAACAGGAGAGGAAACTGAATGCTTTCCACATGCGCTGCCTCCGACGTATTCTCGGCATCACCTGGCAGGACAAAGTTCCAAACAACACAGTTGTGGAACGTGCTGGAATCCCTAGCATGTATGCACTACTGAAACAGAGACGCCTGCGTTGGCTCGGTCATGTTGTGAGAATGGATGATGGCTGGATCCCAAAGGATCTCCTCTATGGAGAACTCGTGCAAGGAAAGCGCCCTACAGGTAGACCACAGCTGCGATACAAGGACATCTGCAAGAGGGATCTGAAGGCCTTAGGAGTAGACCTCAACAGGTGGGAAACCCTGGCCTCTGAGCGGCCCGCTTGGAGGCAGGCTGTGCAACATGGCCTTTCCCAGTTTGAAGAGACACTTGGCCAACAGTCTGAGGCTAAGAGGCAAAGAAGGAAGGCCCATAGCCAGGGAGACAGACCAGGGACAGACTGCACTTGCTCCCGGTGTGGAAGGGATTGTCACTCCCGAATGGGCCTTTTCAGCCACACTAGACGCTGTTCCAGAACCACCTTTCAGAGCACAATACCATAGTCTTTTGAGACTGAAGGTTGCCAACTACATTGAGAATAAGATGGCTAATATTATAATGCCGTTGTACGAATAGATGGTAAGGCCACACCTGGATTATTGTATCCAGTTCTGGTCACCACATCTCAAAAAGGACATAGCGGAAATAGAAAAGGTGCCAAAGAGAGCTACCAAAATGATTACTGGGCAGGGGCATCTTCCTTATGAGGAAAGGCTACAGCGTTTGGGCCTCTTCAGCCTAGAAAAGAGACACCTGAGGGGGGACGTGATTGAGACGTACAAATTATGCACGGGAAGGATAGAGTGGATAGAGAGATGCTCTTTACACTCTCACATAACACCACAACCAGGAGGCATCCACTAAAGTTGAGTGTTGGGAGGGTTAGGACAGACAGAAGAAAATATTTCTTTACTCAGCGTGTGGTTGGTCTGTGGAACTCCTTGCCACAGAATGTGATGATGGCATCTGACCTGGATGCCTTTAAAGGGGGATTGGACAAGTTTCTGGAGGAAAAATCCATTAAGGGTTACAAGCCATGATGTGTATGTGCAACCTCCCGATTTTAGAAATGGGCTATGTCAGAATGCCAGATGCAAGGGAGGGCACCAGGATGCAGGTCTCTTGTTATCTTGTGTGCTCCCTGGGGCGTTTGGTGGGCTGCTGTGAGATACAGGAAGCTGGATTAGATGGACCTATGGCCTGATCCAGTGGGGCCTGCTTTTATGGTCTTAATAGGCCAGATCATGCAAAATCCTACGTAAGTCATCCTTTTCTTGGTTTTCTTTAGTGACCAGATCTTGATTTTTTCCCCCTTGCTCCCTTTGTTGTATAAGCAATTTTATACCTAGGTCATGCAAGGGGAAGACAGGAGCTGTTTTAGCGCTTAAAGGTGTCCTTCATCCTAACCTGAGCTTGTCCTGGAGAGGCACCCATGGAGTTTGGGGCAGAGGGAAGAAGTTCTCCTGAGTTAGATCCTTGGCCCATCCAGCTCAGTCCTGTCTACATTGTCTGACAGCAGCTCTCCAGGGATTCTGACAAGGACATTTCCCAACCTTCCTCCTCACTCCTTTGACTGAGTGAGGCTGCATTCCTCTCCACACTTTCCTGGGAGTAAGCCCCTTTGGGCACAATGGGACTAGACATCAGATTGTGCTCTGAGGCTGCACAGGAGACGATGGTGGCAACGGGGTTCCTCCTCCCTCCCTCCAGCTGCTGCCACTGATGGAAAAACAATAGTGGCAAATTGGCAGCGCCACCGGGGAAGTTCCCTTGGCTCAGCACCCGCAGGCGCCTGTTGGTTCTTGGCAGGTGGGCTGTGGTACCCCACAAAGGCCTCCCATAGCCCCACCGAGGCCTCAGGCGCAGCAGAGCCGCAAACTTTCTCCACTCAGTGTCTGCTGTCGCCACCTCGACCCCCTTCCAGGCTCCGCCAAGAACAGACAGGCAGTGCATCTCCTCGCCTCTCCTTCTCACCCAAATACAGAGAAAGGGTGGCCCAGGCAGGGCTTCCCTGACCCCCCTTCCAAGAGTCTTCCCCGCTCCCTCCTGGCTGCTGCAGGCTGCTGGAGGGGGGCCAACAGCATAGCCCATTGCCTCATGACAGTGTGACTTATACTCGGCTTCTGGCCACTGTGCCTGGTGGAGCTGTAGCAGCCCAAGCAAACTCTCACGCGGGCGTAGTTGCCCCGATGTTGCCCCCCCAGCAGCTGTAGCCAGTGCATTTGCTACCGTCTGCACCCCCTTAGCTACACCACTGGTGAGCACTGATCTGTGACAATCCTGGTTCTGAGGTTTCAGGGTCTTGAAAAGTGATAACCAGCATCGTGAGATGAGATGGGGAGTGTGCACTGGGAGAGATGGACTTGAAATGCCCAGATATTCCCTTGTCAGAAATGACAACTCTCTTTTGCCCCAATGCAATCCTCCACCATTGACCCCGATATGGCCATGCTGGTGCAAAAGAGCTGCATCCAGTGGTGATGGTGGCTGGACAATCAGGAATGTGCTCAAGTGAAGGGACTAATACTTTCCCCTTACCTTTACATAAGCCCAGTACTGCAGTGATCACATCACCTCCATGCTTCCAGAAAGACTGCCCAGGAGCCTTACAGCTACCAAAGGGGTGTGCGCAGTCTAAGACCAGACCTCTTGGAGAGAACATAACTTCTGGCATGCTCTGTAATGATGTCATCGTCACCAGTGAGCTCCAGTTTGTCATGATGGAAGCTGCACAGGGTTCTTGTGAGCTCTCCAAAGAAACATTTTTCACTAGGGTTAACAAAACTGCCCACACCCCATGATGTAGTCAGGTTACAGCAGGCCGCAACAGCTAGTTGAGTGTCAGTCACTGAGCAGGGCTGCAATCCTGGGCATACTTTTCTGTGAGTCGGTTCCAATGAAACCCCTCGGGTTCACTTCAAAGTGCAAATGTTGAGGAGTCCAACTTAAAGGTCTCTTTCTGTTCCAGGAGGCATCAAAGAAGACACTCTGGATCAGCAGGAACAATGTGGGGAGCCACCAGATGCCGACATGCTTGATATAGAGGAAGGTGGATCAGGAAGGCAGGAAAGAAACCCAGGAACCCAGATAGAGAAGAAACCACATGATTGCCTGGAGTTTGGAAGGAGTTTCAGTGACAGAAAATACATGACTGTACATCAACGAACCCACACAGGGGAGAAGCCATATAAATGCTTGAAGTGTGGAAAGAGCTTCAGCCAGAGCTCCAGCCTGACTTCCCATCAAAGAACCCACACAGGGGAGAAGCCATATAAATGCCTGGAGTGTGAAAAGAGCTTCAGCCAGAGCTCCAGCCTGACTGTGCATCAAAGAACCCACTTAAGGGAGAAACCATATAAATGCCTGGAGTGTGAAAAGAGCTTCAGCCAGAGCTCCAGCCTGACTATACATCAAAGAACCCACACAGGGGAGAAGCCATATAAATGCAAGGAGTGTGGAAAGAACTTCAGCCAAAGCTCCAGCCTGACTGTGCATCAAAGAACCCACACAGGGGAGAAGCCATATAAATGCAAGGAGTGTGGAAAGAGCTTCAGCAAGAGCTCAAACCTGACTGAGCATCAAAGAACCCACACAGGGGAGAAACCTTATCGATGCTTGGAGTGTGGGAAGAGCTTCAGTCAGAGGTCAAACCTGACTTCACATCAAAGAACTCACACAGGACAGAAACCTTATCAATGCCTGGAGTGTGGAAAGAGCTTCAGTAGGAAGTCACACCTGACTGTGCATCAAAGAACCCATGCAGGGGAGAAGCCAGATAAATATGCTGAAAGTGCTTGAAATAAGTGGGAAGTGCTTCAGTGAGAACTCATCCCTCACTGAGCATCAAAGAACCCACACAGGGACAAAGCCTTATAAATGCCTGAAGTATGCAAAGAGAGGCAGTAAGTGATCAGCCTTTCTCACAAAAAAATTCACACTGAAGCGAAACTGTCTTAGGGCCCAATACTATGCTCGGTGGCACGGCTCCGTGCCGCCGAGCACTGTCACAAACGTGCCATAAGGCACGTTTGCCGGCCTCACTGCTGGGCTCCCACTGGTGCTAGCCCAGCTCTGGCTGGCGCTGGGCTAGCGCGGGACAGTCGCTCAGGTTCCACGGCTCGGCAGTCTCCCAGACTGCCAAGCTGCGGAACAGTAGGCGGGTGCGGGGACGGGGGTGGGGAGGAGGCGTTCCAGGGAGGGGGGATGCCAGCGGGGGCGGAGAGAGGGCAGGTGGGAGGCGTGATGGGGAGGGGTGATGTGGAGAGGGGGGTGGGCTGGAGGCGTGCCTGGGGGAGGAATGGGAGGCAGATCCCCAGAGCTGCGCTCTGCACGAGTACGAGTACGAGCTGCCCTGTACGAGTGCCTTTACCTTACCTCCGACCTTTTGGTCGGCGGTAAAGTGAGTAGCTCCTTTGCGGAGCTGCTTACCTTACTCGGGGGAAGGGGACAAAAGTCCCCTTCTCCCGAGGTGCCTCCGACTCTACTACTGACTCAAATGGCTGGAGCCTTACATGCCCACCATTGGCTCCTAGAAAGGGCAGTAAATGTGGTAGAAGGAGCGCTTTGAGGGCAAAAGGAGGCGGAGCTGCAGAGGGAACAGGGTGGGGTGACCAGGAGGCAATTTGAGGGCAGTTAGTAATTATTGTCATTATTAAGCGCAACAATATTAAACATACTATACAGGTGTTGAACATTCAGGGTCCAGCTATATTCAAAACACGAAACAGTTAAACAGCTGCGTTTTATAGGTACAAAAATCATTAAAATTATAGCCAAGATATGTTATGCAATGACATGCAATGTGTTTTTTAAAACCGTTTTTAACCATCCTTGCATATATGCAACAGGGATCAAATGTGTACACCTGTGGGCTGAGCAGAAATGGCTTAAGCTGGTGAGAGTGTTCTCCTTGAATTGTAGTGTCTTTGGGGTGGTTCCTCTAGAAAGGGGGCTTGAATCCTCAAATGGCTTCTCCAGCCACCCTGTTTCTTGGCCTCAAATCTATTTTTGACCAGCTCTCTTGTTGCAGGAGAGGTGTGCAGAGTCCCCAGGTTGCTTGAGTCGCATTTCGGGTCTTGTTGCACCCGGCTTCCCACAGCCCTGAGTCCTGATGAGAAACTGGGGTCCCCACTTCCTCCTTCAGAGACCCCTCTTCTCTCTCCAAAGGAGGGATCCTTGCTCTGTGTGTGGGTTGCAGTCCTTGGCTTGCAGTTCTACCCACCAGGGAGAAAGGGCTTCCTTACCCAAGGAGGAGAGGATCCTATCAGTGGCATAGCTAAGGGGGTGCAGAGGGTAGCAGTTGCACCGGGCATCAAGCTTTAGGGGGGCAACCAACTGAGCTTGACACTAGTGACCAAAATTGTGAAAATCTTGGTATGTATGAATAATACCATCATGTTATACATCATTGGAAAGATAATTTAATGCAGAATACAGTGAAACAAACTGCATTGGAATATCTGTATTCTATCAAACGTTATGGTCAATTAACTATAAAATGAAAACACAACTGCCTTATGGAACAAAAAGTGGATTTTCCTAACTCAAAACTGACCTATGAGATTGATTGTTCTGAGAGCCAATGACATGTTGTGATATGTTGTTGACATGTTGCAATGACATGTTATCATGATACAGCATGAAACCAATAAGGTGTTAATATGAGTCAGCTCTCATTTCCATGTATCATAATACAGTTACCCCTGTTAACTGGGTAAAAAGGCACTTTTTCAAGTGGTGCTCCTCTTATATTTAGCAGGGGGAGAATAACCATCCCTCTTCACCCCAGCACAGTGTCTCTGACTGATAAGGGGCATATTTTTTATTTATGTACTTAATTAATTTTATTTTGTTGCGGGGTGGTGGGTGGGCTACTAATATTTTTTGACCCCAGGTAGCAGATAGATGCCGTAGCTATGCTAGTGACTGAGGGGAGGCAGCAGAGCAAGTGGGTGGTGAGCTGCTGGGGGGAGGAGGTGGGTTCCTCCCAATTCTCACTTTTTTAAAAGCCTGGGCGTGATGTCACTTCCTGTTGTGGCATCACTTCTGGGGCAACATTTTGAGCTTGGCACTGGGCTACAGGATCATTAGCCACAGCACTGGATCCCATCATCATCCACTCTGACTTCCTTGTGCCTGGATCCAGCAAATCCCCACTTTTCTGTGATATGCACAGCCACTTCCTCAAAGGACACCAGACCCTGGAAGGAGAAAACAGTCTCTGCTCATAAATACTGTCCCCACGCCATCTATAGCCTGATGGGAGAAATTAAGATGAGAAGAACTGGATATTTCGATAGCTAACCATTCTGTTTTCTTGGGTTCTCTCCCCCCCCCCCCGCTTCAGAGTGGACCAAAGCCAGCCCTATGCAAAGCACAGGGTCCTGAAGGATAACATGGAGCCCATCATTGAATGATGACAGCTGCAATCTTTACTGCCAAATCTGAGGGGTGGGATGACTTTGCTGTAATTGCAATGCAGTCTTGCAGATGTTGGCTGGCTGTTTAGTCACATACCCAAAACTTCATTATTTATTTATACTTATTTCTATTTTATTATTATTAATAATAATAATAATAATAATAATAATAATAACAACAATAATAACAACAACAGGTATTTATTTAATAAAGCAGGCTTTATTAAATCCCTATTAAATAGGGATTTTTACAATTTCAAAGAAGGTTCTTTCTTTCAAGAACAACTACATTCAAGGTGTTTCATTCTGATCTGGCTTCACATTCTGGCCTCCATCCTCCCACGCTCAGAGCAGATGGAATTGCTCGGATTCAGCTTGTCAGCTGCTCCAAGGTCGCACGGTGCCGGTGGCCTCAAACTGGTGACCTTGTGGATGTTATCTTCAGGCAGATGGAGGCTCTACCCTCTAGACCAGACCTCCTGCCATTATTTTTATTTAATTCAAGTAAGCCTGTATGATGTGTGTTTGTGATGCTTTGGCCTCCTCCTGCCCCCAGTGGTAAGCCAGAGCTCAGTTGAGGGAGGAGAGCGCACAAGCTCCATGGAGAGAGGTGCCTCCTTCTGAGGTCAGTGTTGTGGGTGACTTTGACAAGGCTTACAGTGTCTTGGCACTCCAGCTAGAGCTATCAAGGGACCTCCTGATGCAGTGAGGAAGGGATGCAGCCTGAGAGAATGAAACTGTGAGCTCCATGGTGTATGTTCTCAGATGCTGCACAACGACAGAAGATCTCATCAGTCCTTGGGGTCTGGAAAGAGCCACACTTCCATGAAATCTTATTTCACATTAAAGAATATGCAAAGCATTGGTCTGTCTGTGGAACCTGTGGAGATCAGATTCAAGGCTGACTAATACCGAGTTCCCCAATTGCTGTACCAGAATAAAAAAGGTCAAATTTTCATAAGAGATTCTGCATTCAGCTTCCTAAAGAGTCCCTTTTTCTTCCAACAGCAGCGAATACTGAGCTGACTGGACCAAAACCCTGACAACATCAGGGCAGCTTCTTGTCATCAACATCGTGGCAGCTTGCTGATCTCTTGACTAAAATACGCAACTTGTCCCTTAAAACGGCCACAGTGCCAGAGGATTGGAGGATAGCAAATGACACACCAATTTTTAAAAAGGGAAGGAGGGGGGACCCGGGAAACTATAGGCCAGGCAGCCTAACGTCTGTTCCAGGTAAGATGGCGGAATGCCTCATCAAAGATAAAATCTTAAAACACATAGATGGACAAGCCTTGCTGAGGGAGAATCAGCATGGCTTCTGTAAGGGTAAGTCTTACCTCACGAACCTTTTAGAATTCCTTGAAAAGGTCAACAGGCATGTGGATGTGGGAGAACCCATGGATGTTATATAGCTGGACTTTCAGTTGGCTTTCGACACGGTCCCTCACCAAAGGCTGCTGAGAAAACTCCACAGTCAGGGAAGTAGAGGGCAGGTCCTCTCATGGATTCGGAACTGTTTGAGGTCCAGGATGTGGGTGAGAGTCGGTGTCAATGAGCAGTTTTCACAATGGAGAGAGGTCAAAAGCAGTGTGCCCCAAGGATCTGTCCTGGGACTGGTGCTCTTCAATCTCTTCATAAATGACCTAGAGAGAGGGTTGAGCAGCAAGGTGGTGGCCAAGTTTGCAGACGACACCAAACTTTTCTGAGTGGTGAAGACATCAGGGCAGCTCCTGAGGGCAGGAACTCAGGGCAGCAGGCATTTTATTACTGTTCCTCATTTCTGTAATGCTGTGGGTGCAGGACACCCATTCCCTCCTCGCCCTGCTTGTAGCAACAATCCTTCGATGTAGGTTAGATGGACAGCATTATGCTACTAAAGAATCAGTCCTACTGTGTTCGCTGGGGCTTCCTTCCATAAAGCAGTGTCTAGGATTGGAGCCTGAGAGATCTGGTGCGTGGCCCAGTCACCTGGGGACATTTGCTGGTGACTGGGAATTGGAATCTGGGTCTCCCCTTGTCTGTCACTCTAACCACTATGTCACACTGCTTCTCCCCAACATCCGAGATTCCCCTGGGAAGAGAAGATCAGTCAGGTGTTTCTGTTTGCAGCCCAAATAACAAAAGGGCTGAGTTCATTTTTCAGCTTCCTCTGCTAGAAATGCCAGAGAGTTGGTTTTCTCCCCTTCTGGCACATCCAGATCATGTTCTTCTTTCAGGTTCTAGCACTCCTGCCATGCTAGCACTCATCCTGCAAGCTCAGGGCTAGAAAACAGGGCTGCCTCCTTTGGTGGGCGGAGGGAGGCTCTGATCGGCAGCAGACATGGAGGGAGTTAGCGCTACACACACTTTTTGCACACTTGCCTTCCCTCCTCCCTTGGCAGTGAAGCCTCTCTCCATTGGGAGGACTGCCCACTGACACCCTCTCTCTGTTTCCTGGTCCTCAGCCAGGTCCTCACCCCTCAAGAGGACCTGCCCTCTTATCCCCTGACTGGGGAGTTTTCTCAGGAGTCCAGGAACAGCTTTAGCTGGTGTTTGAGATTCACCCGTGACAACTTGCTGGTGCTTCACAGGATTTGAAGAAGGGAGCAAAATGTGCATGCTTTAACCATGTAAAGCAACGATTATCAACTGTGTGCCACGAAAGGTCTGTAGGTGTGCCACAGGAGTTTGGAGCACAGCAGTTGAAAATCCCTGAAAAACTCTTCCGGGTTCTGTGGCTGTTTTTTATGGCAACTGTAGTCACAAATTGCCTGTCCTCCTCCTCCACTGGCTCTAGCTGGTGGTGGAAAAGGGACAGACAAGTTTGTGACTATGGACAGTTGCCTATGACTGCAGCAGAACCCTGAAGTGTCTCCCGGAAACTGGAAGTGACCTCACAAGAGGCAAACCCCAGAGAAGACCATCAAGGTCAGTCTGCTGTGCAAAGGAAAACACTGACAATCGCTGGGGTGGAGAGTTGCATTGAAGCTGAGCGCGAAGGCACTCCCAGGAATCCAGTGGTGTGGCTAATGGTCCTGTTTCCTGGTGCAGAGCGCAAGATTGTTGTACAGGATGAAGAGACCACTGATACCAAGCTAAGTTTTTAAGGCTTTTTATTAGGAGGAATGGAACCTGAACCAATCAAAGAAAAGACCTTGCTTTGAATTCCCCCAGTTGAGACAGGACTGCTGGCAGGCTGGCATGAGGCAGCAGGACTTGAGGCTTGATGGAGGTTCCCCTCTGGTTCTCAGCTCCAGCAAGAGGCTCTCTCAGGGCTCCTTCCAGCAGCTCTCTCCTTAGCTCTCCTGCAGAGCTCTGTCTTCAGCTCCTTTCTGTGGCTTGGTCTCTCCCAGCTCACTCCTCGCAGCTTCTCTTCCCTGGAGGTCTCCGCAGTTTGCTCTTCTAGCTCCTTACAGCAGCTCTTCCCTGGTGGTCTCTGAGCTCTCTGTGCTGGTGCAGCCCCTTTTATAGCCTCAGTGGCTCTGCACACAGCCGCCCTCTAGCTTTCCGCCAATGGTACTGCAGCCTTTTCTCCTGCCACAGCCCCTCCCAACTCTTAAGAGCTTGTTACAAGGTACTCAGCAAGTGAGCCTATTGGCTCAGACAAAACTTTGTAACTATTGGCTCAAACTCAGACAGACTGTCTATTGGCTCATACAAAGCACAGGCTACGATCCCACCAGGCCAAGTTACTGAGTCAACTTGGGCAGTCAACTGAGCCCAAGTTCTGCACATATCAAGATGATGCCCTGGAAGTGACGTCACATCCGGGTTTGGATTTCAAAACTGAAAAATAAAAACTCTGCCACATCCCCCAAGCTGCCTGCTGCCTCCCCCCCAGCACCAGCTCCCTCCTACTCAGCCCAAAGCTGCTGGCACTTCTCCAGAAGAAGCGGTTGTTCCCTCTGAGGTCTTGCACTGGGCTGCTCCAGCCCCGCCAGGCTCATTGGACGGGGAGAAACAGTCGTTGACCACCACTGGCACGCGCCCCACCAGCCAGTCACATTGGACTAGGGGGGGCAATGGGCTACGTTGAGGCGAGCCCTGCACACTTGTGAGTGGAGGTCAGGGCGTGCCCCCCCCCCCCCGCCAGGTGGTCATTTTGTTTGGCAGGCACAGCTCCAGTCCTGCAGCTGTCTCGTGGGGAGGGGGGGAGGAGGCTGTGGAGAAACCACCAGAAGAACCACCAGGAGAACTCAGGGCAGGCAGGTGGGAGGAAGCCTTGCCTGGCTGACTGAGGCTCCAATCCTATCCGAACTTACCTGGGAGTAAGCCCCATTGACTATAATGGGACTCACTTCTGAGTAGACCTGCCTGGCTTGGGCTGGGCTCTCAGGCTCCTGTCCTAGCCACACTTTCCTGGGAGTAAGCCCCATTGACTATAATGGGACTCACTTCTGAGTAGACCTGCCTAGGATTGGCAGTGTGTGAGTGAAAGGAAGACTTGCTCACTCACAGCAGCTGGGGGGAGGAGGATTTGGGATGGGCAGGTGGGAGGAAGTTCTGCCTGCCTGCCTGCCTGCCTGCTGTCGCAATCCTGTCTACACTTTCCTGGGAGTAAGCCCCATTGGACACAATGGGACTTACTTGTAAGTAGACATGCATAGGATTGTGCTCTGAGGCTGCAAGGGAGGAGGAGACGGTGGCAGTGCCATTCCTCTCTCCTGCCCTCTAGCTGCTGCCACTGATGGGAAAACAAGGTTTCAATAATGGAGGTGGTTGGCAGCCCCGCTGGGGAAGCTCCCTCGCCTCAGCGCTCGCAGACAGCTGTTGGTTCTCAGTGGGGGAGCTGCAGCCCCCCCTGCACTGTTACCCCATGAAGACCTCCCACAGCCCCACCGAGGTCTTAGGTGCAGCTGAGCAGAGCCGCAAACTTTCTCTGCTCAGTGTCTGCTGTTACCGGCTCAACCCCCTTCCAGGCTTTACCTCTCCCTTTTGCCCAAACATGGAGCAAGAGCGGCCCAGGCAGGGCTTCCCTGCTCCCTCCTGGCTGTTGAAGGTTGCTAGAGGGGGGTCAACAGTGTGGCCCATTGCCTCACAAGCAAACTTATACTCAGCTGCTGGACAATATGCTTGGCTGGGCCGCAGCAGCCCAAGATAACTCGCACATGGGCTTAGTTGCCCCAATGTTGCCCCCCAGCCACTGATGTTGCCCAGCCAGCAGCTGTAGCCCAGTGCATTTGCTACCCCCTGCACCTCCTTAGCTACGCCACTGCAGGAATCCCACCCTTTTCTTGAGCCACTTGAGCAGCTGCAGATGCAGAAAGCAGCAATGGAAGAAGATAATACATTTCACCAAAAATTGGCTGGGCCACAGTAGAAACTCCACTGGAATTGCCAGGTGACACAGAAAGAGGGTGGCCTGTGGCCCACCCCAGCACACCACGTGCCACTTCTTATGGAGTGAATCTTGAACATGCCTCTCCACCTTCCCCTCGCTTTACCATAACAGCTAAACACAGCCTCCATGTTCAAGGGCAGTATGTCTCCGAGTGCCAGAAGGTTCAGAGCAAGACACGCAGGAGTGCTGTTGCCTATTTGGGGCTTCCCAAAGACACCTGACTGACTGCTGATGAGGAGAGAAAGGTGGCCTGCATGGACCTTTATTCCGGCCCAGCAGGTCTTGTTCCAAGGTCCATATAATGTGAGTTCACTCATTCATCTTCTGCACAACCCAGCCGCTGCCTACCTTCTCATCCTCAGAGATGATCTTGGCCAGGACCCCTTTGTGGGTGATTTGCCTCAAGCTGGCATCTCCCCTCTCAGAGGCCACTGGGGTGAAGACGAGGAATGGCATACTCTATATAGAGTGAAGCGGGGAGAAACATACCTTACTGAAGGAGAGAGGTACGGAGCTATTGTCTTGCCAGGTTTAGGAGTCGCATGGAATGTGAAAAAAATTAGGAAATTGGGGACTGCATTAGAGGATTTGGCCAGTACAACAGCAGACACATGCCAAAGTCTGCAGAGAGAAGTAAATTCCTTGGGCAATGCTCTGTTCCAACACCAATTGGCACTCGATTATCTGCTTAGTGCCCATGGTGGATTATGTGTTTGGCTAAACACGACTTGCTGTCATTATGTTAACAAATCAGGCAAAATAGAGCAAAACATTAAGCACATACATGAAATAGTGAGCAAATACCGGGAATCTTACAGCACTCAGGGATGGGACTGGTCATGGCTCAATAATCTCTTTCCAAACTTCATTTGGATGAAGAGTTTTATTATCATTGCCTTAACTGTACTGTTACTGATATTTCTTGTACCTTGTTGTATCCCACTATGTTTGGGTTGTGTCAAGCGAATGGTTGAATCCATGGTTGAACAGTGAACTGCCCAAGCTATGTTGGCTTTGTATATCCCCCTGATACCTGTCCAAGGAAGTAACGGCTCAGCATCCTCAGGCACTGGAAGTGAGACAAGTAACCCTGAGTGTAATGATGTCTAAAATTTTAATTTAAGGAGGGAATGAAGCCTGAGAGTAAAAAGAGGAAAATTAAAATTTGTTTTTTCTACCCATTCCCCCTCCCTTTTACACACTCACATAAAGGAATGTGTGTCCCAGTTGCAGTGTTCACATGTTGACCAAAAGGGGGAGTTTAAGGAGGATCAACCATATCGCACGCACAAAGCACACTCACATAACCATGTGACTAAAAGTATAAAAGCAAGCCAGTGTCTTTGTTCAGGGCCACACCCGGAGTAGCTTTGCTAGGTGTTGTTTCTGCTGCAGTAAACAGTTAAGCTTCCTCCGGTTGTCCGTGTCATTTCTTAACTCGCACCTTCAGGTAATGCATTTAGGTAACACACTCCAGTCCTTGCAACCTGCTCTTCTCCTCTCTGCACCCAAATGAAGAGTAAAACCAGCCTGGGAATTATAGGGTTAATGGTTCTGCAGGAGTTGAAGGACCAGAGGGAAAACTGCTGCAGTGGAGAGCCAGAAGGAGGGCGGAGTGCAGAGAAATAGTGCCATGTGCAAAACCCAGGCCTATAAAAGGAGGCCGAGGCCTGGAATCCAGTCAGTCTCCCTGCCAGTCTCCAGGCTGCTGTGCTGCTGCCCCGACTGCTCTTGCAGGTCCTTCCAGACTCCTCCGTCATCCTGAGGGTTCCCCCCTGGGACTGGGAGAGAGGCTGGAGCGACAGGCGAGGGGAGCAAAGGCCCAGGTGGAGAACTGGCTGAGTGGAGCTTTCGGTCTGGTTCAGGTGGATGGTCCTGCCTCCTTTCTCCCCTGGTGGAGTAAAGCTTGTTCACTCCACTGACCTTGTTCTCTCGTGGAGCTCCTGGGCCCGATCCGTGCAGAACCCCAAGGGGAGGTTCCCTGCCCTCCATCCAACTAATCACAGCCTCAGGATCTGGGCCATGTGGGTGCATCAGATGCTGATTTGGGGGGACTGGCGGAAGGAAGGGGAGAGCAGATGCAGGTCCAAGTTGGAGGCTCAGGACTTCCACCCTCCTGCAAAGAGCCAGTCTTGGCTTTCTTGCAAGATGAATCCTGAGGGTTAAAAGTGGCGCTTGCAGTTTTCTGGAGGGGAAGGGGGAATGGGTGGGAAGTTCACTTCTTGCCCTCTCTGCTTTGCATGGCCTCTACCCACCTGCACAAGGCCTGCAGCCCCTGCTGGGTTTGGCACTGAGTCAAAGTTGGCCTGGGGAAAGGGGAGTCCCAGGGAGGGAACATTGGAGGTTCTGTGTGTTTTGCATGAGTCTGAGAGTTGGGCCCAAGAGAAGCCCCTCCACCTCCAGGGCTGCTGCTGCTGCTTTCCTGAGAGATGCAGCCAAAGGCCTCCTGCCTCGACCAGAGCGGAAGAGCCAGGGAGTGAGGGGGGCCTGAGTGGAGTCTGCAGAAGTCAAACCCACCCAGCAGGCTTTGCCTTTTATGGGGCAGGAAGATTCAGAATGTTTCTGCCCCTGCCCCATAGAAGGAGAGGAGGCTGCATGATCAGGGCTCAGCCTCAGGGACAGAGTCCATGAGGACAAGTTGGGGATTGAATAGGGTCAGATACAGGAGAGATGGGGGGAGCAGAGACAGGGGTTGAAAAGGGTGATCCATATTGTGTGGTGCATGCTGGACATTTTTTGCTCCGCTGCTTGAAATCACACAGTTCAAACAGGACATTTCCTGGAGGAGAGAAGACTGGAGGATGTAACTGGACAGGCAGAGAGGGGG
Organism: Tiliqua scincoides; assembly: GCF_035046505.1. Classification (NCBI taxonomy): domain Eukaryota; kingdom Metazoa; phylum Chordata; class Lepidosauria; order Squamata; family Scincidae; genus Tiliqua; species Tiliqua scincoides. The sequence continues at coordinate 265,840,766 of NC_089822.1, forward strand.
AGACAGACGGAGGGGCAGAAGGAAAGGGTGGAAGAAAATGAATCAAACCTTGTGGGGCTCCCCTCAGCTGGGCATTTGGGATCAGAGAGGAAGGGGATTTGAAAATGCTGAACGGAGTGACATCTGAAAGGGTCACAGACTTCCCATCCTGTTTGTCTCCAGCACAGGAAGTGCAATGGCTTCGGGGTTGCCTTCCAGACAGTCTCCTCCTTGGTGTGGAGCAGAAACAGTCTCTGTGCAGCCTGCTCAGGTAAGTGAAGACACAGCTCTGGGAGAGGAAATGGAGGACCTGTTTGGAGGACTCTTGATGCACTTGGTGTAACTGAAAGACTCATTCAGAAATGTTCAAAAGGCAACTTTTGCCCTCATTCAATGGAATGAGGACCTTTAAACTGTTGCTATTTGAAAGTATGGCTTATAGAAACATAGGATAAGTTGTGGGATATATGAAAGCCCTCTTTAGAATATGTGTAGTTTATTTACTAATATCAATTTTATATATGATTAAATACATTTACACATCACACACACACACACACAGTGGGACCTCTACATATGGAATCTCTTTATCCATGGATTTGGCAATTGTGGATTTGCCCCACTGCAAGTGCCGAACCCCCAAAACATCCTCCCTGCAGACCTCCCAGACGTAACTGGAACCTCATTCCGGTCACATCTGTGTGGTTTTCTGAGACTTGGAGAGGCCATGTGCCACTTATTGGGTGACTTATGGTTTTACTTCCTGGGTCACATTCAGAGCAAAAGTGGGCTCCAAAAACTGCAGGTTTTTTTATTCCTAGTTTTCAGTATCTGTGGGGGGTCCAGGAATGGAACCCTGACAGATAAAGAGCCTCTACCTGTATATGTCATCTATGCCTTCATATAGACCCAAACTTATCTATATGCTTCTCTAAGCCATAGATGCCAATATTTCTGACTGAGAAATTTCTGAATGAGTCAGCTACATGAAGGGCATAAGGAGTCCATTTCCATAGAGGTGCTACAATTCCATTTCCTCTGAGAGGATGGGAATTTTAGAGGAGGGGCAGAGGATGTGGAGGATCAATGATTTGTGAGGAGTGGACAATTTCTCCTTCCAGGGTCCGGTGTCCTTGGAGGACGTGACTGTGCGCTTCACGGCGGAGGAGTGGGCTCTGTTGGATCCAGGCCAGAAAGCTCTGTCCCGGGAGGTCATGTCGGAGAATTACAACCTGGCAGCCTCTGTGGGTAAGGAGGCATTTTCTCCCTGTTGGGTAAGGAACAAAGGCCTGAGTTTTCCACCTTCTTGCTTCCCACTCTTCGGATGGCGCTGTAGAAACGGGGCTTGTGCCCAGGAGACTTGGGCCTGCTGTGCCGTGCAGGAGGATGAACCGAGGCAGAAAGTGGAGTGGGAAAGGCAGGTCTTTTAGGAGGGCTGGAGAGGCTCTGCAGAATCACAGTTTGCAGGGAGATTTCCTGGAGAAGGAAGAGGTGAGTGGGCAGGCAGAGGGGAGGAAAGAAAGGCAGAAGGAAAGAGGAGGAGAAAAGAAGTGGAACCAGGTGGGGACCAGTTGAAGATGTTCAAGGAAGTGACATTCGAAAGGGTATGAAGGATGTAACTCTTCCAACCGTCTTCTCCTCCCACGCAGGCAGAGCCATGGCTGGACAGTCTTTTCTTTGGGGTGGAGCAGAAGCGGAATCTGTGCAGCCTGCTCAGGTAAGGGACTGATGCCCAGGGAAATGTGCCAGGAACGGCCACAGAAAGTTCCTCCTCCCTCTTTGAGAGACCTGTTTCTTTCCTGTGGTTTCTGGTGCTGCAGGATATCCAAGGAGCCTGTGCTCAGAAAGTCCAGTTGCCCCCACTTCACGTCCCCTTCCTCACTGTGCATAAAAGAGCAGGGCAAATGTGGAGAAATGATTGGTGATGGGTGGGCAATTTCTCCTTCCAGGGTCCGGTGTCCTTGGAGGACGTGACTGTGCGCTTCACGGTGGAGGAGTGGGCTCTGCTGAACCCCGGCCAAAAGGCTCTGTACTGGGAGGTCCTGCTGGAGAACTACGATGGCGCAGCCTCTCTGGGTAAGAAGGCCCTTTCCCCATGGTGGGTAGGAAACAAAGTCTTGAATGATCTATCTTCTTGTCTATAGCAGGGCTTTTGATACCCCAGCCTGTTGGCCAGATCTGGGTTTTGGGGAAAGCTTTCTGCCCTGTGAGCTGAGGTTACTGTTCTGCCGTTGGCACTGTGTGTAGTCCAAGTAGATCGGGGCACATGGACACTCTGGGAAGTCCCGTCTGCCCAGATGTCCTCTTGCACAACCTTCTGGGATGCCAGGCAACACACACCACTGCCCAGACTATCCCTGTGCCCCAATCAACCCTGACTGATGAGCTCACACTGTAGCACTTTCCACACACCAAGCATTTATATGGCTTCTCTCCTGTGTGGGATCTTTGATGCTTAGTCAGGGATGAGCTTACATGGAAGCAATTTGGATACTGTGTGAAGCTCTTTCCACACTGCAAGCATTTATAGGGTTTCTCTCCTGTGTGAGTTTTATATGTTGTCAGTTTTGAGGTAATTACTCCTGATGATCTTTGGTTTTCCACTGTGATGATCAGTCAGTGGATGATCTGACTGATGATCAGATTTCCTGATCATCTGACTGACGGTTTTCCACTGTGGGTTGTAGGATATTTTACAGTGTTCCACTGTGGGTTGTAGGATATTTTACAGTGTTTGACTTACTCCTGATGGTCTTTGAACTTTCCAGGTATTTCTCCCTCCTCTTTCCAGTGTCTATGTCTAAATCACCTTGGATGACAGTGGATAGTACTGAAATTTTTGCCAAGTATTCCAGCTCCAATTCTCACTTAGACTTATCTATGGGTCAATCAGAGGGCAGAGCCTTTCAACTCTGAACAGTTTCCATTCTTGCTAAAGCAGGCTCATTTGTTTCTATAGCAGCGGTTTTTGCTTGGGGGGGGGCAGAGGAGGCAGGCAGTAGCCCCCAGCAGGAGAAGTTGCTGCTTTGACTCTCATGAGGCATGGGGGGGGGAGGAGGAGCCGCTTTGCATCTCCTGCTGTGAGCAAGAGGAAGGCTGCAACCCGATCCTCCTTTACCTGGGAGTAAGCCTTGTTGACTATTATGGGGCTTACTTCTAAGTAGACACACCTAGGATTGGGTATCAAGTGGTCTGGGAGGAGTGAGAAGGAGGGAGCCAGGGGCAGGCAAGCAGGTAGGAAGCCAGGGAGTCTGCTGAGGCCACCAGCCTAAGAATGGGCTGGCTGAAGTCCCTTTTCCTTGCCACAGTTGCCTGCAGCTCCCCAAATCAACCCTCCCTGCTTCACCTTTGCCTTTCAGAGGAGGGGCCTTGGGCCACAATTCTATCCACACTTTCCTGGGAGTAAGCCCCATTGACTATAATGGAACTTACTTCTGAGTAGACATGCCTGGGCTGGGCTGGGCTCTCAGGTTCCTCTCCAACCCCACTTTCCTGGGAGGAAGCCCCATTAACTACAAGACCATGGGAGGACTGGGCTTTTTTCTGGAATACAGGAGCAGGCAATGGGGGGGGGGGAGAATGTGAGGCAAATGATTCTGGACCTTTGGAAGGAGTGGATCAGTGAGGGGAGGGACAGTGGGAGAGGTGCTGACTGCAGTTGTGAGATGGGGGGATGTCCCTGTGGGAGGGGGTGGGTGGGGGAGAGGAGAAGTGCCAATTGCCTGCAACCAAAAAAGAGTGCAACCAAAAGCCCAATCCTAGGCATGTCTACTCAGAAGTAAGTCCCACAGGCACATTCCCCCCCCCTCTTTGGCTGCAATCCTAACCATACTTTCCTGAGAGTAAGCCCCGTTGAACGAAATAGGACTTACTTCTGAGTAGACCTGGTTAGGATTGTGCCCTTTGTCATGTAATGATTTAATTGTATTAATTAGATTAATTAAAAATTAATTGTAATATAGTAATTAAATGCAAGTAAAAAACTGGGAGCGTTCCTTGACAATTTTAGTGCCTTGACAGTGTGCTGTGAGCTGAAAAAGGTTAATAAGAACAGCCCCACTGGATCAGGCCATAGGCCCAATTAGTCCAGCTTCCTGTATGTCATAGCAGCCCACCAAATGCCCCAGAGAGCACACCAGATAACAAGAGACCTCATCATGGTGCCCTCCCTTGCATCTGGCATTCTGACATAACCCATTTCTAAAATCAGGAGGTTGCATATGCATATCATGGCTTGTAACCCATAAAGACTTTTTCCTCCAGAAACTTGTCCAATCCCCTTTTAAAGGCATCCAGGCCAGATGCCATCACCACATCCTGCGGCAAGGAGTTCCACAGACCGACCACACACTGAGTAAAGAAATATTTTCTTTTATTTGTCCCAACTCTCCCAACACTCAATTCTAGTGGATGTGCCCTGGTTCTGGTGCTATGTGAGAGTGTAAAGAGCATCTCTCAATCCACTCTATCCTTCTCGTGCATAATTTTGTATGTCTCAATCATGTCCCCCCTCAGGCGTCTCTTTTCTAGGCTGAAGAGGCCCATATGCCATAACCTTTCCTCATAAGGAAGGTGTCCCAGCCCAGTAGTCATCTTAGTCACTGTCTTTTGCACCTTTTCCATCTCCACTATGTCCTTTTTGAGATGTGGTGACCAGAACTGGACACAATACTCCAGGTATGGCCTTACCATCGATTTGTACAAATGCATTATAATATTAGCTGTTTTCTTCTCAGTACCTTTTCTAATGATCCCAAGCATAGAATTGGCCTGGCTGTTCTAGGTTAACCTTTTATTCTCCCCTTTCGCTGCTGCAACCTGGTTGCATTTGGCAGAAGTCTTTTTTTTCAACACCAGGATGGGATCCTCCTTTCCATCAGAAATTCAATTTGGGCTACAATTCAGTGCACCCTTACTTAAGAATAACACCCATGGAAAGCAGAGGGTCTACTTCTGAGTAAAAAGGTTTGCAAATATATGCAGCTGCATCTCTCTGCTGTGCATTGAATTGTACACTCCCAGTTATCTGTTATGGGTTGTATATTGTACGTAGAGCTTCTTGCTTAACACACCAGACACCTTAAAGGTGGTTTTGATTCACGGATCTCCTGCAGTGGTTCCCAACCTTTTTCACTTGCAGATCCCTTGGCAGCCTATTTCCATAAATTGTACCCTTCCTATTAGGAAAATGTTTGTAATAATACAAGCCCTCATCTCCTCTCTATGAAAGCCCAGACTTCATGTATTTCACAGTGTTTTCTCTTTTCATCTGTTTGAAGAACAGAAGACTCTGCCTTTGCTCTGTTTTGCACCAGAAGTGTGCTGAGAAATTCTGGATGATTGATCACTTTCCACCTGATGTTTCAGTTTTTTTACTGTGCTGGTTTTCAATCACTGGTTCATATATGAATTAATGACCAAAACTAGCTATTGGTGGGGCTTTCACAGCCAACTAGCTACCTCCCTTCCTGCCTTGCTGGTCCTTGCAAGACATTCTGGACAACGACCTGTCTTTTTCTGCCATTATTTCATTCTTTTTCAAGTACCTCTAAACATCCTGTTGAGAGTCCCTCGAGTACATGACTGCCAGGTTGGGAACCACTGTTCTACTGATATGTTGTTTACAGTGCACTTACTCCGATAGCGTTTACAAAAAGGTGGTGATGACCAGAATTTAAAAAGAATAAAAATGTATCTTATGATCTTTTACTATGTTTTTAATAAATTAGAGACCTACAGTTCTTAGGTAACAATTACTGGTAGGCTATTTTTCAGGATCTGTCTTCGGATCCTGAAAATCAGGACAAAACTATAGTCGGACACCCCCCTAAGTTTAACCCCTGACTTACCAGAGGGTCATAGAAAATTGCATGATTTTTTGCTCAAAAATTGCGCTCGACTTCTATGTGCAGTCGACTTATAGGCGAGTGTCTATGCTGTGTGTGGCTTCTCCTGGGAGAGGGATCTTTCATGCACAGTCAGGCTGGAGTTCACACTGAAGCTCTTTCCACACTTCAAACGTTTATAAGGTTTCTCCTCTGTGTGGGATATTTGATGCACCGTCAGACTAGAGCTCCTACTGAAGTTCTTTCCACACTCCAAGCATTGATATGGCTTCTCTCCTGTGTGGGACCTTTGATGCGCAGCCAGGTGTGAGCACTGACTGTCCACAACAGCTCAGTGAGGGTCTGCCACTGGGCAGGGCTGCAGTCCTGGGCATCCTTACTGTAACAGCTGGTGCAAGGCCCAGCAACCGCTAGCTATGTGCTGAGCCTGTCAGCCATCTTCTGTGTGTCTCTCACCCCTGGAAACCATCTGCTTTCTCACTGAGCAGATCCCAGGAGATGTTGGACTCCAACAAATGCCCTCTGCCATTGCACCTGCCCATCTTGTCTGAAGAGGGCCAGAAAATGTGTCTACTTCCAAGCCCCGAGCACCAGGTGTATTCACTTAGATGCACCTGCCAGGGAGCCCCTCTCTCTAATGGTGGGAACAAACCTTGCTGGCATCAGCCTGGCCACTGTCCTTGCAGGTTTCTTCATAGGTGGTATTTTAATGATTAGAACCCAGGCTGGAGACAGACAGAGATCATTTTGCTGTCAGGTAGTCTATTTCCTGCCAATTAGCACCAATTCTCTGATACACCAGGTGAAGTCAGCGGCTAGTCTATAAGAGCTCCTGTATTTCGCCATTGCTCTGCTCCCGGGCCTTGCTGGCCTCCTGAGCCACCTGAAGACACATCAATCTGGAGATGCCTGTATAAATGTTCGGTTTAGAAAGGTATGTTTTCTGCCTGGAGTTGCCCCTGTATGGTTGGAGGTGCTCCTGTAAGTTGATACCATTAAGTTGTATACAGATCAAGCTCTTTTATGACAGCCATGGACTAGCATCTTCCTCTGATCCAAAAGAACCTAGGAATGTAGAGTCCACATTACAGTGACATCTATCTACTGTACTGCTAATCAAAATTCTCTCTCTGTTCCAGGAAGAAACAGAGAACATATTCAGGATCAGTGGGAACCATGTGGGGAGTCACCAGAAGTTGACATGCCTGATGCAGAGGAACTGATGTGCAGACAACAAGATAGATCAGGGAGGCACAAAAGAAGCCGAGCACCCAACATAGAGAAGAAACCATATAAATGCCTGAAGTGTGGAAAGAGCTTCGGTGGTAGGCTACATCTGACTGTGCATCAAAGAACCCACAGAGGAGAGAAACCACATACATTCTTTCAGTGTGGAAAGAGCTTCAGTCAGGTAATACATCTGACTGTACATCAAAGAACTCACACAGGGGAGAAGCCATATAAATGCATGGAGTGTGGAAAGAGCTTCAGTGACAGCTCACACCTGACGGTGCATCAAAGATCCCACACAGGGGAGAAACCATATAAATGCTTGGAGTGTGGAAAGAGCTTCAATCAGAGCTCAAACCTGACTGTACATCAAAAAACTCACTCAGGGAAGAAACCATACAAATGCTTCGAGTGTGGAAAGAGCTTCAGTGAAAGCTCAAACCTGACTGTGCATCAAAGAACCCACACAGGGGAGAAGCCATATGAATGCTTGCAGTGTGGAAAGGCCTTCAGTGAGAGCTCAAGCCTGACTAAGCATCAAAGATGCCACACAGGAGAGAAGCCATATCAATGCTTGGTGTGCGGAAAGAGCTTCACACAGTATCCAAACCTGACTGTTCATCAAAGAACTCACACAGGAGAGAAGCCGTATCAATGCTTGGTGTGCGGAAAGAGCTTCACACAGTATCCAAACCTGACTGTGCATCAAAGATCCCACACAGGGGAGAAGCCATATCAATGCTTGGTGTGCGGAAAGAGCTTCACACAGTATCCAAACCTGACTGTGCATCAAAGATCCCACACAGGGGAGAAGCCATATCAATGCTCGCAGTGTGGAAAGAGCTTCACACAGTGTCCAAACCTGACTGTGCATCAAAGATCCCACACAGGAGAGAAGCCCTATCAATGCTTGGAGTGTGGAAAGAGCTTCAGGCAGAGCTCAGACCTGACTAAGCATCAAAGATCCCACACAGGGGAGAAGCCCTATAAATGCGTGGAGTGTGGAAAGAGCTTCAGCCACAGTTCAACCTTGACTAAGCATCAAAGATTCCACACAGGGGACAAGCCTTAAAAATGAGAGCTCACCCAGATCAGGCATGAAAGGACTTGCACCAGGGAGAAACTCTCTAATTGCCTGTAGTTTGGAAAGAGAGTCAGGCAAACAGCCCTTATTGTTCACTCAGAAATTCCCACCATAGAAACCCCTTTAAAATGCCTTTGAGACACAGGGCTGGAGGTTTTACCTGCCTTCCAGTGGCTCCCAGATGATGCAGTTCAGGTGATGGAAGGAGGCTTTGAGGGCAGAAGGGGGTGGAACTGGCTAGGGAATGGGGTGGGCTGTGCAGGGGGCAATTTGTGAGCAGTTACTCTTTATTGTTATTGTTAAGCAGAACCGAAGAAGTGTTCAACAGTTCAAAACATTCAACAGTTAAATAGTTGTGTTTTAGAAGTACAATAATCAATAAAATTATAGCCAAGATATGTTGTGTGCTGACATGACGAGACCACATATTTTTGAGTTGGGGAGAGTGACCTCCATGGGGTGGATCTTTCAGAAGGCCTTGGATGGCTCTTCCAGCAGCCCTTCCTTTGTCTTTTGGGCTGGAAAATCTGTTCTCGGCTGACCCGCTTGCTGCAGGAGAGGCGTTCCAGCAATGGCCAGAGCCTCATTTCCATCCCCACTGCTCCCAGCTTTCCAGAGCCTGGAGTCTTGGTGAGAAACTGGGTCCCCAGTTGGAGGCCTCTGCCTGAAGCCATGTTGGTTGTTGGCTAGGTGCAGCTGGGAGCGCGAGAAAGCTTCTCATTCACGCTTACCCGAATGGGAGACTGGGGGGGGGGGAATGGCCGGCCCTCATCACTGATCACTGCAGAGTGGCTAATTGGCTTCAAGGACACCTGGGTTGCAAACCCGCTCCAGCTGTAGGTTTTCAGGACGGGAGGGGTGTCCCACCATGAGCGAGAGGTTAGACATCACGTAGCCTTCTAGAAAGGTCAGCTGGTTCTGAATTCTGATGGTCTGCTGAGTCCAAGTTTGTTCTAAGAGTCATTTGTTGTAAATTCCTTTGTCTTGGTTCTTCCCTGGTCTGCGAATCTGAGCTTGGACCCTTCCAGATTGTGCCACCCTGAGCTTTGCAGGGTCGGCTGGTGTTCTCTGATTTATGAATGTGAGACTGGTGAGTGATAGTGTTAGGAGGTAGCTTTTATTACTTTAATTTGTTGTGTATTGTATGCTCTTTCAGTTCCCAAACTTATGCCTTTAGAAGTGCTGTTCCTTGCTGTCTAATTTCTTTCCATCCTCTATGAAATGCTATCCATTTATAGCTGGGTGAATTATGGGGGGGGGGGGCGGGTTGCATCTGAATTCAGTGACTTGCTTCTGATCTACCTATTTCGCCCTGTTCAGTTTGGTGCCTTGCTCCCTGTGGAAAACCGAGTGGGGACTCAGGCTGGGAGGAGGACTGTTTTGGGTGCTGGAAACGGAGATGTTGCATGGTCTGATGGCTCCTGGAGTTGAGAGAGCACTTGGGAGGGGGCTTAGCGGAGGCTAAAGGGTTTATGTCCTTGCTAATTCCGACTGATGTCATCTTTGGACATGTGCTATAATTCGTGGTCTAGACTATTGTTGGCAACCTTCAGTCTTGAAAGAGTATGGTATCGCGCTCTGAACGGTGGTTCTGGAACAGCGTCTAGTGTGGCTGAAAAGGCCGATTCGGGAGTGACAATCCCTTCCACACCGGGAGCAAGTGCAGTCTGTCCCTGGTCTGTCTCCCTGGCTATGGGCCTTCCTTCTTTGCCTCTTAGCCTCAGACTGTTGGCCAAGTGTCTCTTCAAATTGGGAAAGGCCATGCTGCACAGCCTGCCTCCAAGCGGGCTGCTCAGAGGCCAGGTTTTCCCACCTGTTGAGGTCCACTCCTAAGGCCATCAGATCCCTCTTGCAGATGTCCTTGTATCGCAGCTGTGGTCTACCTGTAGGGCGCTTTCCTTGCATGAGTTCTCCATAGAGGAGATCCTTTGGGATCCGGCCATCATCCATTCTCACGACATGACTGAGCCAACGCAGGCGTCTTTGTTTCAGCAGTGCATACATGCTAGGGATTCCAGCTCGTTCCAGGACTGTGTTGTTTGGAACTTTGTCCTGCCAGGTGATGCCGAGGATGCATCGGAGGATGTCGGAGGCAGCACATGTGGAAAGCGTTCAGTTTCCTCTCCTGTTGTGAGCGAAGAGTCCATGACTCGCTGCAGTAAAGAAGTGTACTCAGGATGCAAGCTCTGTAGACCTGGATCTTGGTATGTTCCATCAGCTTCTTGTTGGACCAGACTCTCTTTGTGAGTCTGGAAAACGTGGTAGCTGCTTTACCTATGCGCCTGTTTAGCTCGGTATTGAGAGAAAGAGTGTTGGAGATCGTTGAGCCAAGGTACATAAAGTCATGGACAACCTCCAGTTCATGCGCAGAGATTGTAATGCAGGGAGGTGAGGAGGTGTAATGCAGGGAGGGATTGTAATGCAGGGAGGTGATTTTGGACTGACAATCAGCCTGAAGAAAACACAGGTCATGGTCTGGACTAGAGCAAAGATAATAGAGGGATGAAGGGGTCCGGGGTGAAATTTTGATTTTTTGCCCCAATGTGCCTGACTTTACACTTACTGACATTGAAACGCATCTGCCATTTTGCTGCCCATTCTGCCAGTTTGGAGAGATGCTCTGCAGACGCGTGTGGCCTCTGGGAACCAAGTGCCTCTGGGAACTAAGTGCCAGGTAAGGCACGAGAGTTTAGCATCTGGGCGAGGAGAAGGCAAGGAGACCTCTGAGTTTTGGAGAAGGAGAGGAGGAGGAGCAGGAGGAGGAGGTAAGTGTACTCATTCTAACGCTTTGTCTTTCTAACTCCCTGTCTTCTAACCTTAACCTTACCTTTAAAGCAACCTTAAATCAAAATTGAAAGTTAGCACCTAAGGGAGGTACATAGGGCTACTCTGAGCAGGAGCAGAGACCTACTCGTGAGTAAGAGCAGAGTCCTACTCGTGAGTAAGTGCCCAAGGGTCAGGCATTTAAATCAAAATTGAAAGTGAGCTGCACCTAAGGTAGCACTTAATCGAAGAAAGGGAGGAGGATAAAGTGAAAAGCAGGTTTTCTGCTTGCTTAAATTAAACCTATACTTAACCCAGGTTAAACCTAATCTAAGTTAGAACATAACCTAAACAGGTCAGTAAATTGGGACACAGGATTTAGAGAGCAATAAATAATTAAACAAACCCAAATAAAAACTAGCTTGAGGTTACAAAAACAGTCCAGCCTAAGAGAGCAGAACTAGGAGGGAAAGGACCTAGGAAGGGCCAATTCCCAACCCATTAAGAGCCCCAAGCAGTCCATTCAGGAGCCTGCAGAGTAGGTCACGCCCATCAGCAGCCATTTGCCTTCCTGAGCTTTTGTAAACTCACCTGGGAAGGCCAGCCCCCTTTCAATCAGGAAGGAAGGAGGGGGGAGGAGCCAGCCAGGAGTATAAAGCTAGGCAGGCCATCGCGTGAGGCTCTCTGCAGACGCGTGTGGCCTCTGGGAACCAAGTGCCAGGTAAGGCACGAGAGTTTAGCATCTGGGCGAGTTCAGCAGCAGGGCGAGGAGGCCAGGGCCCCAGACACTGCCCTTCCTCTTCCCTAGAGAAAAGGGCTGCTATCCAGTGTACGGTTTTTAAAAGGACCCCTAAGTAAAACAACAACAACAAAAAAGCTATGCAGTCAGACAGCCAGCAGCAGAGTGGGGGCTATCCAGTGTTCTGCATCGAGTGCCACATGTATGATTATATGCCTCTGGGGTATAAGTCATGGGTGTGTCCTCGGTGCAAGGAGCTCCAGGCTCTCAGGGAACGCGTCCGCTCCCTTGAAGCCTTGGTGGCCGACCTGGAGAAGCGCAGGCAGCCAGAGGAGGACCGTGGGGAGACTTCTGGGGACGATCAGGCTTCGTCCCAACATCAGGCGTGCAGCTCCTCGGCTGCCCGGGTGGGAAGTCTCGGGACTGGAGGACGTCATCCTGGAGAGGAGGGAAACAATCCCCTAGGGGGGATCCCTTCTCCAGGGGATGGGCCCGTATCCGAGCGCACTCGGGATACTCCTCGGCGGGAGGGGGGTCGGGGGCTTCTTGTAGTGGGGGATTCGATTATTAGAAACATAGAGAGGGGGGTTTGCGACGGATGTGAGGACCGCATGGTGACTTGCCTGCCTGGTGCGAAGGTTGCGGACATCACTTCTCGTCTAGACAGGCTAGTAGACAGTGCTGGGGGAGAGGTAGCGGCTGTGGTGCATGTCGGCACCAACGACGTGGGCAAGTGTAGCTGGGAGGTCCTGGAGGCCAAATTTAGGCTTTTAGGCAGGAAGCTGAAAGCCAGGACCTCAAAGGTAGCGTTCTCTGAAGTGCTACCTGTTCCACGCGCAGGGCCAGCTAGGCAGGCGGAGATCAGGGGTCTCAATGCGTGGATGAGACGGTGGTGTAGGGAGGAGGGGTTTAGATTCGTTAGGCACTGGGGAATGTTTTGGGACAAGCGGGGCCTGTACAAGAGGGACGGGCTCCATTTGAACCAGAATGGAACCAGACTGCTGGCGCATAACATTAAAAAGGTGGCAGAGCAGCTTTTAAACTGATCCCTGGGGGAAGGCCGACAGGAGCCGAGGGGCATCCGGTTCGGGACTCCTCATCCCTATGGGATGAGGATGGGGAGGTTAGAGAACAACAAGACAAAGGCAGGGTAGGAGAAGAAATTGGGAAAGGTAGGGAGATGGGATGTGATAGACGGTTTGGCACAATGAGAGGATGCGGGGACAAAGGAGCGAATAAGCAGCCCATCCTGGGGCATTCCGTGTATAAATGCTTTTATGCGAATGCCCGAAGTCTACGAGCAAAGGTGGGAGAACTGGAATGTCTGGTGACAAGGGAAAATATTGACATAGTGGGCATAACGGAAACCTGGTGGAATGCGGAGAATCAGTGGGATACCGCAATCCCGGGCTATAAACTCTACAGGAGGGACAGGCAGGGGCGTGTTGGAGGTGGGGTGGCCCTTTATGTTAAGGAAAGGATAGAATCCAGCAAAGTAGAGATTGAAGGTGGGTCCGACTCCACCGTAGAATCTCTGTGGGTTAAATTACCAGGCTTGTGCAGCGATGTAATACTGGGGGCGTGCTATCGTCCTCCAGACCAGAAATCTGATGGGGACCTTGAAATGAGGAAACAGATCAGGGAGGTGACAAGGAAGGACAGGGTTGTAATCATGGGGGACTTCAATTATCCTCATATTGACTGGGTCAATTTGTGTTCTGGTCACGATAAGGAAACCGGATTTCTTGACGTGCTAAATGACTGTGGCTTAGATCAGCTAGTCACGGAGCCCACTAGAGGACAGGTGACTCTGGATTTAATTTTGTGCGGTACGCAGGACCTGGTTAGAGATGTAAATGTTACTGAGCCATTGGGGAACAGTGATCATGCTGCGATCCGTTTTGATGCGCACGTCTAACAAAAACCCTTGACTTCCGACGGGCGGACTTCCCTCAAATGAGGAGGCTGGTTAGAAGGAGGTTGAAAGAGAGGGTAAAAAGAGTCCAGTCTCTCCAGAGTGCATGGAGGCTGCTTAAAACAACAGTAATAGAGGCCCAGCAGAGGTGTATACCGCAAAGAAAGAAGGGTTCCACTAAATCCAGGAGAGTGCCCGCATGGCTAACCAGCCAAGTTAGAGAGGCTGTGAAGGGCAAGGAAGCTTCCTTCTGTAAATGGAAGTCTTGCCCTAATGAAGAGAATAAAAAGGAACATAAACTGTGGCAAAAGAAATGTAAGAAGGTGATAGGGGAGGCCAAGCGAGACTATGAGGAACGCATGGCCAGCAACATTAAGGGGAATAATAAAAGCTTCTTCAAATATGTTAGAAGCAGGAAACCCGCCAGAGAAGCGGTTGGCCCTCTGGATGGTGAGGGAGGGAAAGGGGAGATAAAAGGAGACTTAGAGATGGCAGAGAAATTAAATGAGTTCTTTGCATCTGTCTTCACGGCAGAAGACCTCGGGCAGATACCGCTGCCCGAACGGCCCCTCCTGACCGAGGAGTTAAGTCAGATAGAGGTTAAAAGAGAAGATGTTTCAGACCTCATTGATAAATTAAAGATCAATAAGTCACCGGGCCCTGATGGCATACACCCAAGGGTTATTAAGGAATTGAAGAATGAAGTTGCAGATCTCTTGACTAAGGTATGCAACTTGTCCCTCAAAACGGCCACGGTGCCAGAAGATTGGAGGATAGCAAATGTCACGCCTATTTTTAAAAAGGGAAAGAGGGGGGACCCGGGAAACTATAGGCCGGTCAGCCTAACATCTATACCGGGTAAGATGGTGGAATGCCTCATCAAAGATAGGATCTCAAAACACATAGACGAACAGGCCTTGCTGAGGGAGAGTCAGCATGGCTTCTGTAAGGGTAAGTCTTGCCTCACCAACCTTATAGAATTCTTTGAAAAGGTCAACAGGCATGTGGATGCGGGAGAACCCGTGGACATTATATATCTGGACTTTCAGAAGGCGTTTGACACGGTCCCTCACCAAAGGCTACTGAAAAAACTCCACAGTCAGGGAATTAGAGGACAGGTCCTCTCGTGGATTGAGAACTGGTTGGAGGCCAGGAAGCAGAGAGTGGGTGTCAATGAGCAATTTTCACAATGGAGAGAGGTGAAAAGCGGTGTGCCCCAAGGATCTGTCCTGGGACCGGTGCTTTTCAACCTCTTCATAAATGACCTGGAGACAGGGTTGAGCAGTGAAGTGGCTAAGTTTGCAGACGACACCAAACGTTTCCGAGTGGTAAAGACCAGAAGTGATTGTGAGGAGCTCCAGAAGGATCTCTCCAGACTGGCAGAATGGGCAGCAAAATGGCAGATGCGCTTCAATGTCAGTAAGTGTAAAGTCATGCACATTGGGGCAAAAAATCAAAACTTTAGATATAGGCTGATGGGTTCTGAACTGTCTGTGACAGATCAGGAGAGAGATCTTGGGGTGGTGGTGGACAGGTCGATGAAAGTGTCGACCCAATGTGCGGCGGCAGTGAAGAAGGCCAATTCTATGCTTGGGATCATTAGGAAGGGTATTGAGAACAAAACGGCTAGTATTATAATGCCGTTGTACAAATCTATGGTAAGGCCACACCTGGAGTATTGTGTCCAGTTCTGGTCGCCGCATCTCAAAAAAGACATAGTGGAAATGGAAAAGGTGCAAAAGAGAGCGACTAAGATGATTACGGGGCTGGGGCACCTTCCTTATGAGGAAAGGCTACGGCGTTTGGGCCTCTTCAGCCTAGAAAAGAGACGCTTGAGGGGGGACATGATTGAGACATACAAAATTATGCAGGGGATGGACAGAGTGGATAGGGAGATGCTCTTTACACTCTCACATAATACCAGAACCAGGGGACATCCACTAAAATTGAGTGTTGGGCGGGTTAGGACAGACAAAAGAAAATATTTCTTTACTCAGCGCGTGGTCGGTCTGTGGAATTCCTTGCCACAGGATGTGGTGCTGTCGTCTAGCCTAGACGCCTTTAAAAGGGGATTGGATGAGTTTCTGGAGGAAAAATCCATTATGGGGTACAAGCCATGATGTGTATGCGCAACCTCCTGATTTTAGGAATGGGTTAAGTCAGAATGCCAGATGTAGGGGAGAGCACCAGGATGAGGTCTCTTGTTATCTGGTGTGCTCCCTGGGGCATTTGGTGGGCCGCTGTGAGATACAGGAAGCTGGACTAGATGGGCCTATGGCCTGATCCAGTGGGGCTGTTCTTATGTTCTTATGAGATCCTTCTGGAGCTCCTCACGACCAGAAGTGATTCACCACTCAGAAAAGTTTGGTGTCTGCAAACTTAGCCACCTCACTGCTCAAACCTGTCTCCAGGTCTTTTATGAAGAGGTTGAAGAGCACCTGTCCCAGGACAGATCCTTGGGGCACACCGTTTTTCACCTCTTACCATTGTGAAAATTGCCCATTGACACCCACTCTCTGTTTCCTGGTCTTCAAGCAGATCTCAATCCATGAGAGGACCTGTCCTCTAATTCCCTGACTGTGCAGTTTTCTCAGCAGCCTTTGGTGAGGGACCGTGTCGAACGCCTTCTGAAAGTTCAAATATATAATGTCCATGGGTTCTCCTGCATCCACATGCCTGTTGACCTTTTCAAAGAATTCTATAAGGTTTGTGAGGCAAGACTTACCCTTACAGAAGCCAGGCTGATTCTCCCTCAGCAAGGCTTGTTTGTCTATGTGTTTTGAGATTCTATGTTTGATGAGGCATTCCACCATCTTACCCAGTATAGATGTTAGGCTGACCGGCCTATAGTTTCCCAAGTCCCCCCTCTTTCCCTTTTTAAAGATTGGTGTGACATTTGCTATCCTCCAATCCTCTCGCTCCATGGCTGTTTTGAGGGACAAGTTGCATATTTTAGTCAAGAGATCAGCATTCTTCAGTTCCTTTATAACTCTTGGGTGGAGGCCATCAGGGCCCGGTGACTTATTGATCTTTAATTTATCAGTGAGGTCTGAAACATCTTCTCTATTAATATCTATCCAAATTAATCCTTGAGCATCGGCTCAGTAACATTTACATCTCTGACCAGACCCCTAGTACCACACAATATTAAATCCTGAGTCATCTGTCCTCTGGTGGGCTCCATGACTAGCTGCTCTAAGGCACAGTCATTTAGCATGGCAAGAAATCTGGTCTCTCTTTAATGACAAGAGCACGATGTGAGGATAATTGAAGTCTTGATTACAACCCTGTCCCTCCTTGACACCTCCCTGATCTGTTTCCTCATTTCAAGGTCCCCTTCAGGTTTCTGGTCCAGAGGATGATAGCATGTCCCCAGTATTACATCACTCCTCAAACCTCCTTGAGACATTTCATCCAGAACTCCTAGGCACACCAGGGACTCCAGGATGCTGCTTTTCCGGACCACAGGCTCAACTCCTGGGGAACTCTGGCCAAGCCTCTGCCTGTGCTGTTCCCGGGAGGAAGAACATGATCCAGGTTGTGCGACCTCCTGTCTCTCCTGCCCCCACTGAATTCAACCTCCGTTGTTTCCCTGTGTCATCTCCAGCACCTCACTCCCATCTCCGTACTCCTCCAGTCATGTTGCAAGGCATCCACATTTCATCTGCTTAAATGTCACCATGTCACCTGCTGCTTCGGCTGTGATGCAGCCCTGGTCCCATTCACCCCCCTGGTGTCTGGGCATTCGCAGTTTGCTCTTCCCAAGATCCAGCCGTGGGCAACCTTCCCTCGCCTTCCACTGCTGGATTTCCCTTCATCCTGGGCCAGATCAGGCACATCAGCCCTCATCCCAATCCCTTCCGGCCAACAACCCACCCACCTGCCCTCTACCAGAAGCCACAACAGACCCTGTTCTCCCATCCTGATCTCATCGTTAATTAGCTCATACCCAGAGCTGCACAGAACAGGCACTCACAGCTCAATCTTATCCTCCCCCCTCCCTACTGGGGCGTCCTCACAAAAATGTGCACACTGTATGCAGCAGGGGGCCAGAGCAGGAGGAAGTGAAGGGGGATTTCAAACTTCCCCTCCTGCACAAGCCTCCTGCACAACAGTGAAAGGCTGCAGTGAGGAAGCTGCAAGAAGGTTTAGGATGCGGCGCTTGCCATTGCTGCCGGACCCACCCCTTCTGCTGCCTCCTGATTCCTCCCCCTTCCCCACCCAAATGCACCCCTCTCTGCCCCCATGCCACCCTTTCCTGCCACCTTTCCTTCCTTGGTGGGCAGCTAGTGCTCCACTGATGCACAGGAATAGAGCTGTGGAGTGCACTGGTCCCCCCAAAACCAGCTCTCTGGTGACACCCCCTTGAGAGACGAGCAAGGCACTTGCGCCCACTCCTCAGGTCAGTGCTGGGGGTGAATTGGACTCCTGCAAGGCTGAGAGAAAAGGCTCAAGGTCTCACCATGCCATCCAGAGCTATCCAGGACCTCCAGATGCTGTGAGGAAGGGATGAGGCCCCTGAGTGGAAGGAACTGCGAGCTCCGTGGTGTCTGATCTCAGGTGCTCCACAAGGTGGGAGATCACAACAGGGACTGAGAAGAGCCAGGCTGGGAGCAGCAATGTTATTTCACACAGAAGAATGCACAAGGCCTGGGGCTGTGGAACTCCCTGCCTGAGGGGCAGGGATTCTGGGTTGACACACACTATCCTACTGAAAAACAAGTCCCACTCCATTCACTGGGGCTTCCTCCCAGAAAGTGTGTCTAGGATTGCAGCCTGAGAGATCTGGTTCGTGGCCCAATCACCTGGGGAGGTGTGTCAGTGACTGGGAATTGGAATCTGGGTCTCCCCTTGCCTGTCACTCTAACCACTACATCACACTGCTTCTCCCCAACACCTGAGATTCAGAGGGATGCAGCTGCCATATTTGAGGGTTCGGTTCTTACATATGGTGGCTGAGAGCAGCTGTCCTCCACAGCCTGATATAATCCATGAGAAAGAACCAAAGAAGGCGCTAAGAGCTGCCAGTTGTTGCAGGAGACTCTGGCTTTGATAGCTCTCTATCCTGCAAGCACCGGGCTAGAAAACAGAGCTGCCTGCATTGGTGGGCAGAGCGAAGCTCCAATCGGCAGCAGGCATGGAGGAAGTTAGCTGTACAGGCGCTCCTTGCGCACATGCCTTCCCTCCTCCCTTGGCAGTGACGCCTCTCTCCATTGGGAGAACTGCCCACTGACACCCTCTCTCGGTTTCCTGGTCCTCAGCCAGGGCCTCCCCCTCCAGAGGACCTGCCCTCTGACTGGGGAGTTTTCTCAGGAGTCCAGGCACAGCTTGAGCTGGTGTTTGTGATTCTCCCTTGTGACAACCTGCTGGCGCTCCACAAGATTTGAAGAAGGGAGCAAAAATTTTGCACACTTTAACCATTTAAAGTAGCAATTTTCAGCCACCGTACTGGGGCACACTGGTGTGCCATGAAAGGTCTGCAGGTGTGCCACAGGAGTTTGGACCACAACAGCTGAAAATAGCTGAAAAACCGTTCTGGGATCTGTGGCTCTGTTTCTGGGGCAACTGTCTGTCCTCACAAATTGTCTGCTCCTCTTTCTCCACTGGCTTTAGCAGGAATTGACCTTTTGTGACTACAGACAGTTGTCCCTAGATATAGAGCTGCAGAACCTGAAAGTGTCTCCTGGAAACTGGAAGTGACCTCACAAGAGACAAACCCCATAGAGAAGATCACAGAGGTCAGTTTGCTGTGCAAAGAAAAACACTGTCAATCACTGGGGTGGAAGGTTTCATTTAAGGTGAGTGAGTGCAAAGGCGTTTCCAGGAAACCCCCCCCCCCATTTCTGCTCCAGCATCTGCTGCTGCTCAAGAAAAGGGGGGAAAGATGAAAAATACAGTCAGGCTGACTGACCCTCCTTCTCCTCTGCCTCTTGGTCAAGCAATAACTGAACAGCCCCAATTGATAGGACTCAGCCAGCTATTCCAGAAGTAGCCTGCAGAGCTTCAGGAATAGTCAAACATGGACCCTGTTCCCTCTCCAGCTCTCCCAACAAACAAGCAGAAGAGCTTAATTGCTTTTATTGAAACACAAAATAGTTACATCCCTTTTAGCGAGAGGAGGAATTAAGATAAAGACTCCCCACCAGACAGCACAATTAACATAGAAAACCTAAAACTCCCAGGCTATGCTGAGCCTGTCACTTAGATGTCATAAGCCCTGGAAACAGAAGGGCAGGGAGTTTAGTCCCCCAAAGTTTAGTGATTGTTACCTTGACAGCTGCAGTGAATTTCTGCCAATTGGGAGGTCCTTGATCCTTAACATAAAAACCTAAAACTCTTTGGCTGTGCTGATGCTGTTACTTACAAGCAGCCCCACTGCTACTCCCCCAGGTCCCTTGGCCAGAAGGTCCTGGTACCAGCAAAGGGCTTCCACCAACTCCTACTCAGCACTGCTCTTCTCTCTGAGATGGAGGCAGCCTAAAAAACAGAGTCAGGCCTGGGACTGGTTTGGCTCCCTCTTTCTAGGAAGGCAGGACTTCTTAGTGGGTGGGGAAGGCTGTGGAGCGGAAACAGACTCTGTGCAGCCTGTTCAGGTAAGGTTCAGATTACCAGGACACAGTGGCATCTCTAGGGTTTGGGTCACCTGATGAGGGACTTTCTCCCATGCAGTGGGTGGGGCAAAAGTCTGGGTGGTGGATGTGCTGATGTGCCATCACACCACCTTATCTGGGTTTATGGCCATACCTTTTGAAAGAATAGAGAAAGTTCAAAAGTGGTTTGTTTCACTCCATTCTGCTGCATCCTGCCGGGAGGGGGGGGCGGGCAGTCATGGAGGCCTCTTTAAGGGAAGGGAAAGTTTGTTCCCTGATCTCAGAGCTGTGTTGCTCTGACCTCAGTGCTGGAAAGTGGGTGAGGATTGTGCTGTCATTCTCATTGGTCCGTCTTGACTTAAGGAAACATACTTATTTACACAAGGTAGTTGCCTTTTTGTTAGGTTTTTGGCCATTACTTTGGATAGAACAGAGGTATTTCGGTCCGGTTTCTTTCACTGCATTCTGCTGTAACTTCCACATTGAGTAGCATATAACATAATAGTATTATTTCTACAAACTGCAATTTTAGCATGTGACACCCCCCCCCCCCCGTGTGTGTCACCCTCCCTGTGTGAGTCATCCAGTGTGGGTCGCACCCCCCAGGAATGCCACTGCCAGGGCAGTCTTGAAGAAGCAGCTCTGGAGGTGTTCTGGGCTTGTCTCTTTCCTGTGGTTTCTGGTGCTGCAAGATCTGGAAGGAGCCTGAGCAGAAGTGTGTGGACTTCAGGGTGCAGGAGTCAGGATGCCCTTCAGGCGACCTGCAGAGTATTGCAAATGGCTCCCGATTGCATGTCTGTGATCACATACCGTTGCTGGGGAAAGCACTTTTCAATTGATAGACCAGTCGTCCTGACTCCCACCTTTGGCCACTGATATTGTGGCTCTGAGCACTGCATGAGGTCTGTGGCATTCATGCGCCCAAGCTTTGTTGTCACTGAGTACTAAATGCCCAGGTGGAAGTTGTGGAGAAATGATTGGTGAGGAGTGGACAATTTCTCCTTCCAGGGTCTGGTGTCCTTTGAGGAGGTGACCGTGTGCTTCACGGAAGAGGAGTGGGTTCTTCTGGACCGCAGCCAAAAGGCTCTGTACCGGGAGGTCATGCTGGAGAACTACGAGATGGCAGCCTCTCTGGGTAAGGACTGAAACTTGTGCTGTAATCCCACAAGGAATCTTTGGCTACTAGAAGTCTCCTTGGAATATGGAAACTTGTTCCCTTGCCCTGGGGGAAGCTCTGGCACCTGCAGTCAACCTTGCAGCCTCCTGGGAGGAAGGAACACAGCAAAATCCAGACAGGAAAGAAATCACATAAAAGCTGTGAGTGGAGAAAGAGCTTCAGCTCAAGCACACTCCTGACCTCCCTCTCTGTTCCAGGAAGCAGCGGAGAAGACAGTCACAAGAAGGGAGAATCACTTGGGCTGCCACTGGAAGCCATAATCCTTGATGTCAAGAAATTGACACTGGAAGACCAACCTGGTGCAAGTCCACATTTATCACTGCAGGTGTTTTAGGCACAGGAAGAGGGCACAGACCTCTTCCCAGACCTCATCTCCTCCCTGTTCTGCCCACACTCTCCCTGCCCCATTTCCCCCACCCCACCCTCTGTGCAGGCTTACTTGTTCTGGTGGTCCTTGCAGATTTGCTGGCAGGTGGCTCTGAGGGAGTGCGCTTTACGACTGCTTTGCAGCAGCCGGCACGGGTGGGACAGGGCAGTCCAGTAGGATTAGCCTGTAAGCCACTCAGAGAAAAAGCCAACTTAAGCCCTCCTTTTCTTGGTTTTCTTTAGTGACCGGATCTTGTTTTGTTCTCTGATGAAAAACTGCTTTGTTCTATGAGCTGTTTTACAGGCAAGGCAAGACCTGGCCCATAAAGGATTCCTTCCTCCCAGCCTGAGCTTGTCTCAGAGCTCACAGAGATTGGGAGGGAGTTTGGGGGAGTGAAGCTGCCTTCTCCTGAGTCAGACCCATCCAGCTCAGTCCTGTCTACAATGACTGACAGAAGCTCTCCAGGGATTCAGGCAGGGACAACTCCCAGCCCTGCCTTGACTTGGTGTCAAGTCTTGGATGGAACTTGGGGTCTCTTGCATGCAAAGAAAGCAGCTTCTCTGCCACTGAGCCACAGCCACTCCAGGCTGGCCTGATGCTCCAGTGAGAGTCCTGCTCTGCAGGAGGAAAGGAAGCAGAAGGGTGGATGAGTTACTGAGGACCAGACTGTTGCTTGTTGAATGGGGAGCTCCTGAGAGAGCCTTGCTGAGGGGCTGAAAAGGCAGGAGGAGGCCACATCCTTTCTCTGCTTGCCTTTGCAGAGGGGGAATTGCCTTGGAAGCAGGAAGTGAAGGGGGACAGTTGTCCTTCTGGTTGAGGCTCCCATCCCACATGCTGACAGGTTGGTTCACCTTCACGGCTGGATTTCCAACTAGTGACTCATTCCAGGTTTCATGAGCAGTTGAGGCTGGACTCCCATGAGCCAGACAGACAGTTTGGGATCCAGGCAGCCACTTCTGATCATATTCACCTGTGAGAGTTCAGAGAAGGTCCCTGTTCTCTTAGCTCACTCCAGGCTCTTTTGAGGTGGGGGGAGCAGCTACAGTCAGCTTGCTTCAGAGAGCCTGGATCTTTTGTCAGTGGATGTGTCTCCTCTCCTTGTTTGCTTCCCAGAGAAATTTCCCAAACCTGCCATCATTTCCCAGATGGAAAAAGGGGAGTCTGCATTTTTCCCGGATCTCCAGGAAGAAGAGAAGCCTGCAGGTAACCTGCTAATGCACAGGACTGCTGAACACAGCAGGTGCTTCAGACCAGTGGGTGCTGGTGAATGGGACCAGAAGGGGGCTGGGCAAGTGGGGGACCCTTCACCACAGCAGAAACTCCCATTCTAGAGTAGCTTGGCTTTGGGTAGGGGGGTGAGCAAAGTACCTCTCCCCCATTCTGATCTCATCCCCAGCAAGCCAGGACAGCAGCTTGGCTGAGCAGTGGACTGAAAGTGCTGCTGTGATCTGAGTGAGGGATGCTCTGGCCCACCCCTTTCCTCCCAATCTCCTTTCCCAGGTCCTTCAGACTTTTTCCCAAGGCAGGAGTGGGGGGTTGGAGGTGGCCACCCTTTGCCAATCTCACATCCAACTCTTGATAAGATTTGGTTGGAGTGTTTGCTTTAATGAGAAACATCAACTGCTGGATCCAGAGGTAGTAAATCTCCACACCCTTCTCTGCAGCATCCCAGATCTCTATGGACACTGAACCAAGGTGAGAAGCCAGCATGTAGGGGATCCAATGAGCCTCCTGGGAGGAAGGAACACAGCAAAATCCAGACAGGAAAGAAATAGCATAAATGCTATGACTGGAGTAAGCTTCAGTTCAAGCACCCACCTGACCTCCCTCTCTGTTCCAGGAAGCAGCAGAGAAGACAGTCACAAGAAGGGAGAATCACTTGGGCTGCCACTGGAAGCCATAATCCTTGATGTCAAGAAATTGACACTGGGAGACCAGGATGGATCAGAGAGGCAGGAAGGAAGCACAGCACCCATCTGGAGGACCAGATCTGTTGTTGGTCTAGAACGTGACCTCCATGACATCCCAACTGGACAGGGTCAGAAAGGGAAGAGAAAAAGCAAGCGCCCTTTCTGTGAGGAAATGAGTAGGTGTTGTGAGGGGAGAGAGAGCTTCAGTACAAACACAAATCCTAGTTCCCTGGAAAAGACCCACAGAAGAGAGTCCTTTGTGCATCAAGAAGGATCAGAGAAGCAGGAGGGACACCAGGCAAAGAAAAGGAGAAATGAACCTGGTGGTCATCAGCAGTGGAGTTTCAGTGTCGTCCCAGGTGATTCAGACACAGAACCTGGAAAGAGGAGGGAAAAATGTCTGCAAAGTTCAAAGCCGATCAGGAGTAAGTCAAACACTGCAACATATGATACAACGCACAGCGGAAAACTGTGTGTGCATCAAAGAAATGTGACCGTGCATCAGAGATTCCACACAAGGGAGGAGCCGTATCAATGCTTGGAGTGTGGAACAACCATGGGTAAGAGCTCATTCCTGGCTAAGCATCAAAGAACCCACCCAGGGGGGAAGCCATATCAATGCTTGGAGTGTGGAAAGAGCTTCAGGCAGAGCTCACACCTGACTGTGCATCAAAGAACCCACACAGGGGAGAAGCCGTATCAATGCTTGGAGTGTGGAAAGAGCTTCAGGCAGAGCTCACACTTGACTGTGCATCAAAGATCCCACACAGGGGAGAAGCCATATAAATGCCTGGTATGTGAAAAGTGTTTCAGTATCAGATCACGCCTGACTGAGCATCAAAGATCCCACACAGGGGAGAAGCCATATAAATGCCTGGAGTGTGGAAAGAGCTTCACTCAGAGTGGAAACCTGACTGTGCATCAAAGAACCCACACAGGGGAGAAGCCATATAAATGCTTAGAGTGTGGAAAGGGCTTCAGTGTGAGCTCAAACCTGACTGTGCATCAAAGAACCCACACAGGGGAGAAGCCATATAAATGCTTGGAGTGTGGAAAGAGCTTCAGTCAGAGCTCAAAGCTGACTAAGCATCAAAGAATCCACAGGAGAAGCCACATAAGTGCTTTGAGTGAATTTACTTCTGAGTAGAGCGTGCCGAGTCTTAGGCTAGAAGCTTTTGAATATAGAGATGCTCGGATTATTACATCAAAGTTTCTTGTAGATTTAATTAAAAAAGAAGCTGCTACAATGCATGACCCTTGCAAATGTTTCTTTCCTGTGTTCACCACCAGGAATTAACTAAGCTTGCAGTTGAGGAGGAGGATAGTCAGAAATTAATCTGTTCGGCACCTTTCCAAGTTTGGCAGTGGCATAGCTGGAGGGGGTGCATAGCACTAAAGTTTGCAGGGAGCCTCACCAGGCAGGGGGAGGAAAATGGAGTATGCCTCGATTTTGTTTCCTCCCTGGACTGGCTCTGAAGTGGAGGGAGAGGGATTTCTTGCATGCTGAGGTGAGGTTCCCTGCAAAACTTAGTGCTAAGCACCCCTTCCTGCTATCCCACTGCCAAGCTTGTCCCTGCAAATGCTGTTATTTCACTGATCATGGATGGAGAAAAGGGCATCATTGGGCAGTTTTTAGAAGCACTTGGTTTTCTTGAAGATTCACTGGTGAGCTTCATATGTGGACATCAGTCAGCCTTCAGCAAACCTCAGTAGTCTCTTACTGGAGGTGTTTGGTGAGTTTGAAGGTTTCCTGGGAAGTGCTGGTCATTCTTGACTTTCATGCTTGTTTTGGACACAACAGTGACGGACACCAAGGAGCCATTTGGTCTTTAACCAAAGGCACCTGCTGGTCTGGGGAGCTAATTGGGAGAATTTTCTCAGACTGTCATGACTTTGGTCTCTTGTCAACTGAAACAAGCTACAAAACATCCACCTTGGTCCTCATTAGTCTTGTTATCCATCCTTGGTTGATGTTTTTGCTAATTATATTCAGTTGAAACCTTTTTCTCCTTTTCACTTCATCATAATGTCCTTTGCGTTGTTTAAGATGCTTGTTGATGCTCTTTTTATATCGGAATAATCTGGAGTTTTTTGCAGTGCCATTTATTGCAATGTTGATATACAAGTGAAAGGAAAAACATGATGGGGAAAGAGAACTCTTGATGTCTCGGGTGGCCTGGAAAAGGTCTTCCCCAGGAGGACTCCTTCTGAAGGGCTGCAACACTTCAAGAGCAGCTGGATGTGCGAATGTGAAGGCCTTTGGACTGTGGCTTTGTCATTAAGGTGTGAATTTCCATTAAGGTGAGAGATCTTGGACAGTCATCTCTTTTGCTCATTCAGCATCTCAGATCAATGCAGACTGTCTCCAAATTAAGCCCTTGTTGTCCTGTTTTTGCCCTGTTATGGGGAACTCTGCGTGTTTGTGTTCTGGTTTTTTTAATAGTTGGCTGTTAGAGGGAAATGCCTTTATAATGCATATTGCTTTAAGGGGATTGTTCTATATACATATTTTAGTGTATTGGCAGAACGTTTTGCAAATAAACACTAATGAATGAATAGTGAATTTTTTCTTTGTCTGCAAGACACAATGAGGATATTCTGGACCAGATCCTTCAAAGTTGTTGTCATTTCAAACCAAAACCAGCCTTGGAATTGGAATTCTCCTGAATCAAATACCAGGGAGTGTACAGGTAGCCCCTCCCCCTCCCCTTTGAAGCCATTCCATGCAGGGAGGGGAGCAAAACAGAGGCATATGCCTTTTGGGCGGTGGCGTCGCTAGGATTCACATACTTGGCCCCTCCCACTGAGGGCTGCCTGGGGCCTTCTGCAGCCTCATTCCGCGTTGCAAATGTTTGGCAGAGGTCTGGTTATTTAAACACAAGGATGTCGTCCTCCTTTCCATCTGAAACAAAGTCCCAGGTTACAGTTCAGTGCACCTTTACTTAAGAATGGCACCCATGGAAAGCAATGGGTCTACTTCAGAGTAAATAGGGTTGCAACTATGTGCAGCTGCACTTGCTCACATTCATTCCGTGTTGCTTGTCTCTCCGCTGTGAATTGAACTGCACACTCCCAGTTAGGTGTTATAAGTCAAATATTATATGTTGAGCTCTGGCTTAACACACCAGGTACCTTAAAGAAGGATGTGATTCATGGTTCTCCTGCTATGTTACTCACAGTGCACTTACTCTGAGAGTGTTTACAAAAAGGTTGCGAAGACCAGAATTTTAAAAGTTAATGAATAAAAATGCATCTTATGATCTTTTACTATATTTTTAATAAATTAGGGACTGTACAGTTCTTAGGTAACAATTACTGGTAGGTTATTTTTCAGGATCTGGCCTCAGGTAAAATCAGACTCAACTACAGTCAGACACCCCCCTAAGTTTACCTTCCCCTCCCTCTCCCAACTTATCCGAAGGTCATAGAAAATTCCATGATTTTGGCTCAAAACCCTCCCTTGACATCTGTGAGATCGACATAATTGGATATCTGCGGTAAACACATGATTTGGTTGTA
Source organism: Tiliqua scincoides (assembly GCF_035046505.1). Classification (NCBI taxonomy): domain Eukaryota; kingdom Metazoa; phylum Chordata; class Lepidosauria; order Squamata; family Scincidae; genus Tiliqua; species Tiliqua scincoides. Next base: position 265,867,885 of record NC_089822.1, read on the forward strand.
TGGGAGTGAAAAAAAATTTCTGGGTCCCAGGTGTCAAATGAGAAACATGGCTGTTTCACCTCCACCACTGGAAGCCCAGCTAGTGCTTCATTCCAGTTTCCTGAGCAGTGAGCTTGAACTCACACAAACCAGAATGACACTTGGGGATCCCTGCAGCATATTCATGTGTGAGCTCAAACCACTTCTGTCTTCTCCACCTGTCTTCTCCCTCTCTACTTGGAGGGGGCAGCCTAGGATCAGGTCATTGGAAAGCCTTGATAGTTGTACTCATCAGTTACTCCTTGTTTGCTTCCTAGAGGAATTTCCCAAACCTGCCTCATTTCCCAGCTGGAAGGAGGGGAGTCTGCATTTTCCCAGGACCTCCAGGAAGAAGAGAAGCCTTCAGGTAACTTGCTTATGCACAGGACCAGGAGGTGCTGAATGGGATCCTTCACCCCAACAGGAACTCCGAATCCACCAGGAACTTCACAAAGGGAAGAGAAGAAATAGGTGTTCCTTCACTGGGAAAACAATTAGGTGTAAATCCAACATGAAGGAACACAGCAAAATCCAGACAGGGAAGAAATCACATGAATGCTGTGAGTAGTGAAAGAGCTTCAGCTCAAGCACACACCTGACCTTCCTCTCTGTTCCAGGAAGCAGCAAAGAAGACAGCCACAATAAGGACGAACCACCTGGGCTGTCACTGGAAGACAACATCTTTGTTGCCAAGAAATTGAAACTAGGAGACCAAGATGGATCAGGAAGGGAGGAAGGAAGCCCAGCACATGTCTGGAGGACTAAATCTGTTGTTGGTCTAGAACATGACCTCCAAGATATCCCAGTCGAATGGGAACATGGTAGGGGGAAGAGAATAAAGAAGTGTGCTTTCCATGGGGAGGTGAGTAGGTGTTGTGAGGGGAGAAAGAGTTTCAGCAAAAGCACTCCTCCTACTTCCCATAGACTGACCCACACACAAGAGAGTCCGTTGTGCATCAAGACAGATCAGCATAAGCAGGAGGGAAACCAGGCAAAGAAATGGAGAAATGAACCTGGTGCTCATCGAAGAACTCATACAGGGGAGAAACCGTATAAATGCTTGGAGTGTGGAAAGAGCTTCAGTCAGAGCTCATCCCTGGCTAAGCATCAAAGAACCCACACAGGGGAGAAGCCATATAAATGCCTGGAGTGTGGAAAGAGCTTCAGTCAGAGCTCAGTCTTGACTATGCATCAAAGATCCCACACAGGGGAGAAGCCACATAAATGCTTGGAATGTGGAAAGAGCTTCAGTGAGAGCTCATCCCTGGCTAATCATCGAAGAACCCACACAGGGGAGAAGCCATAAAAATTCATTGTGGAAAAGATGCAGGGAGCCATCAGCCCGAACTTCCCGAACAAATTCACAGCAGAGAGAAACCGTTGAACTTCCAGGGGTGCAAATGCTGGAAGCCCCCCACATACACCAGAGGCTTCCCAATGCTGAGCTGGAGCAGCTAAAGTGACGAAAGGGGCGGTTTGTATGCTAAGTTGGTGGAGCTGGGGAGGGGCAGGGAGGGATGGGCAGGAGGTTGGGGGGCTGTGGTGGAGCAATTTAAGAAAGCTTAGAAGCTACTAATTCTGATTGTTATAAAGGACTTCACTATTGACTGCACTACATGAGTGTGAAACCCCCGCAGTCCAGATTTATTCAGAACACTGCACCGTTCAACAGTTTCGTTCATAGGAGGAAAGTTTGTTGTGACTAAGAGGAAGCTCTGATGAGTTTCATGTTCTGCTGGTGTTAAAAGTTTTAAGTTGTTGACGGTTTGGGGAGGGGCTGGAGCTGATCTGAGGGTTTGGACAGGCTTGTTCTTTGTTGATCTCTTTTGTTGGATGCTTTCTGTCCAGGCCCAATAAAACAGTTTGAAAACAGACTGCTGCTTCAGGCTTTCCATTTCTGCTAGGCCCACAGGTGTACACATCTGGTCTCTGTTGCATATAAGCAACATTGACAGAAATGGCTTAAACTATTGCAACCCCCTTTAGAATTTGGGATGGAGTAAACCAGATCTTTCAATGAAGTACTATCTACCGAGGGCCCTCGATATCTTTGGCGGGATATTCTCGCTATCTCAGCTCCAGGACCCCCTCGGATTCCAGTTTCCGCGGATACTGGGGTTCATGGAAAGCCCTTGAAAGACTTCCTGGACGTGATTGGGTGCCACTTCCGGTTGCATCTGGGAGGTGTTCTGTAGAGCAGGGAAGCTGTGCACAGCCTCCCTGGGGTTTAGAAGGCCTCCTGGAGGCATCAGAAAGGCACGTCCGGTGTTCCGTAAAAACCATAAATGTTTTTCCAATGCCTCCAGAGGCTTTCTGAGGTCCCGGGAGCAGTGGCATTGCTAGGGAGTGTGGGCTGCAACGGGTGACATTGGACGTCACGCTCAGGGGGTGACACAACTACTGGCCAACATTGTGAAAATCTTGGTATTTTTGAATACCATCAGGTTGTGTATCATGTTTGATGGGTAGACTCTGTAGAATGCAATGGGACAAACCACATGGAAATGTCTGCAGTCCATCAAATGTTATGGCCAACTAACCAGAAAGGAAAACACGGCTGCCTTATGTAACAAAGGGCGCACTCCTAACCCGCTTTCCAGCTTCAACATAAGGGCAGCTCTGAGGGCAGGGAACAAACACTCCCTTACTTTGAGGGGGCCTCCGGGGCTGCCCCCCACCTGCAGGATGCAGCACAGGCCCCATTGGCACAGCGATGCCACTGCTGGAAAGTGGGTTGGGATTTGGGCCAAAAATGTTCATCTCTGATGAAACCGATGGTTCCAGGAGCCAATCAGGTGTTACTGTGACATGGCAGGGAACCCATCAAATGTCAGTACAACTCAGCTCTCATTGCCATGCATACCAGAACTGGTACTAGGCCTCTTGTTCAGTGGTGTGAGTGTTTTTTGTGGGTTGCTGATTTGTTGGGCAACCTGCACTGTTTTCTATTAAAATAAACAGAGTTAATAGGGGTTACACCAACTCTAGTGACACCACTGCATTTAGGTTCTGCGCATGATATTCTAATTTATTCTGTATGGTCTGGTACTGGAGGAGATTCATCCTGGAGGTGACACAAGGAGCTCTCACACCATGTGACACAAACCCTTGTGACACCTCTCTAGAACACCTTCTGGTTGCGTCCAGAAGGCTCTTCTGGTTGCGTCCAGAAGGCTCTTCTGGTTGCGTCCAGAAGGTCAAGAGAGGCTCTCCAGTGTGGGTCAGCACCTGCGCTGAGTCCAACCCATGGGTGCCGAACCTGCAGAGAAGGAGACTCCACTGTAATACATTTCAAAGGTGGAATATTGCGGGAAAAGAAGACACTGTCATGAAGAAAGTGGGATTTTTTTGTTGCAAGGTCTTAGTGGACATGGCAGGAGGAGGGGTGGCATGACCTGCTCCTGCACTTCCAGGTGCACCGCTGCCCAGCACTCTCCGCATTGCCTTTAAGCAGGATCCCTTTCCCTGGCTGTAGACTTTCCCCCATGTTAACGTACAAGCAGTATGAGATCCTGCAGCACTAAGATCTGTTCTCTCAAGAACCCTGGAAAGGAAATCTTTGTATATCTCAACTGATAATTTGGGGGCCAGTGTGAGATCCAGGAAGCTGGACTAGATGGACCTCTGGCTGGGTCCAGCGGGGCTCTTCTCATGTACCAATTGTGGAACTGGAGGACCATTTCAGATGAATTGGGTCGTATCCCTGGTATGGGCAGAAATTATGCTGTTTGCAGCAGGAGATTCTTCTGTTTCTCATACTAACACATCCATCGCAGAAAACTGTATCTTCTCAACACAAAAACTGCAGTGTGGAGTTGCTGTGCAAAGGGATTTTCTCCCCCCCCCCCCTTTCATCAGTGGAATTTTTTCTGAAACAAGGCTTTCAACCTATTCAATAATCACCTGCCTTTAAGCCAATGTCTTGTTCAATGAATTCCAAGATGTGGACATATTACCAATTATATAATATTACCATATTATCCATTCCCCTGGGGGCTGGGGACAAAAATAGGCCCTCAGTTTGGCTGTATTTGTCGTAAGAGGCGACTAAACAGCCACTGGGTAGATGGGACTCCTTAGCCTGGGAAGGCAGCTCATCTGAGAGAAGGAAAACTCTGATCCCAAACCTCCACTGCCTTGTGGCTACATCCAGTTATGGAAAAGGCTTCAGGAGTCAACCTCGAGGCAAAATCCGGAGCCGGAGTCCCTGAGGCAGTTCATGGCTGAATACAGTCACGTTCTGGCAACCCCTTTGACACCATTGGAACCAACCATATTGGCCTCTGCCTTTCCATTGGACCATTTCAGTGATGTGGAGAGGGGGGATTTGCTGCATGGGTAACAGCCTATCCTCCATATCTACCTTACCCAGGCTTTGCGCACTGGAGAGGACACTCTGTTCCAGAACCATAGTCTTCCGAGACTAAAGGATGCCATAGTCTTCCGAGGCTAAAGGATGCCAACATGAATATTATCCATTATAGTGGAAAAGGGATAGTTCTCGCAATGGGGAGAAGGAAGCAGCGGGGATCCCCAATGATCTGTATGGTGACCAGTGACATCACTATGGGATGTGGACTGCATCAGGTGACACAGTGGGGGTGACACAAAGGAGGGGAGACAGAAATTTCCTGGCCAGGCCACCAGGAGGCCAGATTCACCTGGCAGGTAGACCTGGGCCCCTCATTGGCAAGCCTGATAGACCGGGACTCAAAGAATCATAGCAAAAGGGGCTTAATAGGTCACCAAGTCTCCTAGATCATCCTCCTAGATCATCTCCAACAGGTGCTTTTAGAGTCTCTGCTTGAAGATCTCCAGTGAGAAAGTGTCCACCATCTCCCTTGGAGGTCTGTTCCACTGTAGAATTGCCCTTACTGCAGGAATTTTAATGCTCAGCCACAGGAAAGCTTCCGGGGCAGAGAGGCAATACTGCAGATATACCCAGGGCAGTGGTTCTCAAGCTTTTAGCACCGGGACCCACTTTTTAGAATGAGAATCTGTCAGGACCCACCTGGAGTGATGTCATGACCGGAAGTGACATCATCAAAAGGAAGAGTTTTAACATTCCTAGGCTGCCATCCTACCCATAGTTATCCAGGAGTAAGTTCCACTTACTATCATTGTTCAAAGCATGTGCACAGTAGCCTATTAAACGTATAGATCTGCAACGTTTCCCCAAATGCAGACACATACCTTGGTAGCATCAAGTCTAATATATTAAAATAGAATATTGAAATGAATGAGGCCCACCTGAAACTGACTTGCAACTCACAGTTTGAGGAACACTGAACCTAGGGTATAACACAAAAAGCACTGCTCTGGTAGAATGGGAGTGTCTTTGGGTACAGGATTTGACTGCACATTTTAACCACACTGGGTAACCCAGAGCCAAAGCGTTCACCCAGCTTCAGCTGGTGTGCCAATTGAGGCCATTCTTGAGCCATTCGGACCTGGCCACAGTGATCCCTGTGGTCCAGTGACAGTGGTCCAGTGACTTCAAGACTGGACTACTGTAATGCGGTCTAAGTGAGGCTACCCTATACAACCATTCAGAAACTGCAATTAGTGCAGAACGGGGCATGTGATTGCATACCCCTTTGCTTTCTCACTGTTTCTCACCTTCCCTGCCAGAAGATGGCAGCTCATCCAAAGGAGCCCAGCTGGCTTCTGTTACGAGAAACCCCCCCCTCCCCATTTTATTGTATTTTTTGTTACCTTGACACCCAGAAACATTTTACAGACCTTCATATATGGATGCCAACAGGCAAAATGAACTATTCTCCCAGAAAACACTGACCTACAGGTCACATTTCCACTTTGGTCAAGCTCAGACTCCTGGTTGTTTGTTTGTAGTCCCTCATCTTCTCCCCTCACAATCACCCATCCTGGAAGGAAATTGATAATCCAGCGTTGTATCTCTAGTTCAGGGGTGTCCAAAGTTTTTGGAAGGAGGGCCACATCATCTCTCTGACACTGTGTCAGGGGGCCGGGGGGAAAAAAGAATTAATTTACATTTAAAACTTGAATAAATTTACGTAAGTTTACATAAATGAAAATATTAAAGATGAACGTATATGAATGAATGAAGGTCTTGCACTAGCTCAAGGCCTATAAAAGGCCTTGCACAAAGCAAGGCTGGCCTTTCCTTTGCTGCCGCTACTGCATCACAGACGTGAAACAGCAAGCAGTGGAGGAAGCCCTCATCCCACAGCTCACGTGAGAGGCCAAACAGTCACCCTCACGCTAAGAGCAGTTGCATTGGGCCAGTGTGGGCTCCAATAAATCTCCGGAGGGCCAGAGGCTCATTGGTGACTGGAGGCTCCCTAAGGGCCGCATCGCGAGGCCTCAAGGGCCGCAAGTGGCCCCAGGGCTGGGGTTTGGGCACCCCTGCTCTAGTTGAATAAAACTCAGTAATCCTGTCAGATAGTTTTCCATTGTATCTTCAGTTTGCATTTGCTTTCCTGAATGCAATTCCAGTAACTTCTGTATTTTGCACCGAAACATTGGATTATACCTGTATTTTGCATTAACAGAGTTACCAGACATCCCCTGGCACCAGAGGGCTAATCTGTATTTTAACTGACCCTGCTAGCCCTGTTTACCTGTAACATGGTCGATTCCCTTCATTCATACCCAAGTTACCTACTGATCCATTAAAAGCAAACACCCCCAAGTTACACATTTATCCCCTCAACATTCTGCTTACATGTAAGCAACTTTTCAATATCCTTAAATACTAAGGAGGGTTGACTAGCAAAGGGTCACTCTCTGAGGTGTCCACACACACTGCTCACAGAAACTGCTGCTCACAGACCAGACGCCCAGACAGGTAGCTACGTCTTGCGTTTTGACCTCTTTCTCTTCCCTCACCCCCCCTTGTTCCCTTCCCTCCCCATCTTTAGCTAGCAGCTGGGGTTGGTAGAGCAGCGATCCCTGAAATCCTTCCCTACCATTTCCCTCTTTCTGATTTCCTCGGATGCACCAAATACATTTGCACCACACCGCACTCACCACTATACGCTATATATCATCACCGCACTTACCACTCACACTCTGGGTGGGGCATTACAATAGTCCTCTGCTGATTCTTTTGGATATCTATTTTGTGTTCCTTTTACTAGAGCTGTGATCAGTTATTGGAAGATTTCTCTCAGTCTCTTTTTTAAGTAAAAGGAATTTCTGCAGCACGCTGGTTTGCATCCTGTTTGAAGGGCCCAGTGTTCCAACAGAGCAGGTGTACTACCAGAATGCCCCTAAATAACTAAACCAAGCTCTTTTGGTAACACTTCTCTCCCAAGAGTTGGCTTTTTCCTGCTCCCCAAAAGCAGAAAGGCTGCCTGCACACCTTGAGCATAGCTCTATTCTTGATTACTGCGTTTGTGTGGCAAATGGTCTGTGTTGCAGATCTGTATGGTTCTGTATGGTTCACCATACAGATCCATACAGATCTGCATACAGCGGTTGCAGCTCAGGTTTTTCAAAAAGGCATCTTGCTAATTACCCGTACGTTGGTTCCCCCTCCTGCCCCCCCTCCCATTGCCAAGACAAAAGAGGTGTGTTAAAGGAGATTTTCCAGAGACTGAAGCCGTGCTAAGTAATGGCAGGATGTGTGCAGGTGTGCATTTGTTCATTCCCCCTGTATAAATGAGAGAAGGAGAAGAGGCAAGCACTAGGACTCATGGAAAATCTCGCTCCCTCTCCTCCCTGATCCATGTGACCCAGAGATAGGACGAGGGAATGATCTACGCTGCTTTTAGGGGTAAAAATTTCTCAACTCGAACGCGAGTATCTACAGTAAGTAATTTTACTGAACTCACCCAGCCTCACTAATGTCATGCCCCCCCAACCATAGTATGCTCTTAGCCTCTGGCAGTGCAGCTACATCATGTAGGATGGTGGGGGCAGGATTGGGGCTTGGGTCTGCCTCTCCAGAGCATTCTGGGTTCTAACATCCTTGGTGGAGGCACTTTCAGGCAGCCTTTGTCCATTGCAAAACACATTTTATTTAAAAAGGAACCCGACAATGAAACAAAAGGCATCAGGCTAAAATCCTTACAAGCCATGCAGTGGATTTGCAGGAAACACACTGAAAATCCCTGACTGACAACAGTCACACATTCAGAGAAATGGAGAAACCCTTTCCCAGCTGGCCCAAAATCTCCTACAGCCGATCGCAAAGTCCAGACTCTGCTGTAGTGTTACCTGACGACGTAGGTATAAGAATGAAATGGATGACCAGAGGAGGTTAAACAGTTTACTGCAGCGCTGAGGACCAACACCTTGCAAAGCAACTCTGGGTGTGGCCCTGAACAATGGCATTAGCTGGCTTATATACACTCCGGGCGAGGTTACATAAACGTGGTTACGCCCCTGTTACTATGCAGATACAGGTTTGCTACTTTCCCTGTTACTGCGCAGATACAGGTTTGCTACTTTCCCTTGTCACACCCATGTCCATATTTGGCAAAGTTTCAAACACCACTGCTGAACCACACATTGCTGTGTGTGTGTGTCAGGAGGAGGGGCTGTGGGCTTGGAAAATTTTAATTTCCCTTCTTTGGGTTCCGGCATTATTCCCTCCTTAAATTACAATTTTCCGTATTTTTAATGCAAGGCTCCTAGCACACGCTAGCAATTTTAAATACTTGCTTTCCTCAATTTTGAAACTTTCGGGTTTCCTAGCAAGCACTAGCCTCTTAACCTTAGAGAATTTAAAAACCCTACTTTTCTTTCTACTCCAGAATGCCCTCTGTCTCTAGAGAGTCTGAACTGCCAGCATCATGGACATGCGTGAGAGGAGTGTACAGTGCCAACATAATAGCAGTAGTTTGCTGATCCACCATTGAACTTACCATTCGCCTGAGGCAATTACAACACATACATACAACACATACATATTAAAATACAACACATACAGATAATAATCAAATTACTCATCTTCAAGCGGAGTGTTGCCTGTGTGTAGTCTCCAGGTATCACAGGTGCTTACCCTCCTTTGCTTCGTCCTAGCGCTGGCCACCTGTAGTTTCCTGGTCAGGTGGATGCTTAGGACTCTGGTTCTGCCACGAATGTCAGCTTGGTTCCTTCACACCGAGTCACTTTCCACTGCTTGGGCGCTTGGGTCTGCTTAATCCTCGTGAAGTGGATCCACGCTTTAACTCCTAAGCATTTAACTGCAGTGGGTGTGGTTAACAAAACCTGGTAAGGCCCTCCCCATACAGGTTTTAATGGCTCATTTTTCCACTTTTTTACTAATACCCAATCACCTGGTTCAATTTCATGCAATGAATCTAGAATGTTTAACGGGATTTCTTGCCTTAAATATTTCCTAATACCCTCTATTTCCCATGCCCAATTTTGTATGTTCCTGGGACTGTTCACATTCGGCTTGAGAGGCCTCCATATTGGAGAAGCCCTGCCATACAGTCCTTCAAAAGGGGTCATTTTAGTCTTGCTGTGCAGGGTGTTTCGAACCTTAAACAAAACTTGGGGCAATAACTGTACCCAACTTTCTCCTGTTTCTTTGGATCCCTGCATGACTTCTGCCACCTTTCCCATATCAACATTCTTCTGGCCTGCCTTCTGACATCCCCTCAAGAATAAACTCTGGTAGGCTCGTAGCCGATTTCTCCCATCATCAGCATTTGGATCCTAATTAGGGTCTTCTTCAGGGGCTCGGGCCTGTCTCTCAGCTTCAGTAGCCTGAGGGTTCTCTTCCCTTACTAGCTTCACCATAACATGGCGGACCCAGTCTTTCTCATCGTCTGTCAACAAGTTGTCCTGTAAAGCCTGAATGTCTCCGAAAGTCGGGTTATGAGTGCGAACAATTCCCTTTAGGAGGTTAATAAGGGGCCCAGGATTTTCTGACAGGGACCCTCCTTGTATTCTCCAATTATGCAGGTCTACTGTGCTGAAGGGCACGTAAGACAGAAGAGTCCTTCTTTCCTGCTGCACCACCACTTGCCCATCTTCTGCGGACTCTTCCTTGAACGCTACCTCTGTCTGTGTTCATAAGGGAAACATTTTGGCTTCCGTTCCCTCTTCAAATGGGTTGATAACTGGAAGCATTTTGACTTGGCGTTCTTTAAGCCTCTGTGAATACCTCGTAGGACCCGGAGTAGCAGGAGTGAATTGTGCTACTTGCTCTTGGTTCTTTTCTGGGGCTAATTGAACTTTTGGCATCTGTGCCTCCGAACCTTCATCACCAGTGGATGGTGGACAAAATGGCGCCCGCGCCTTCTGGCTTTCTTCACCGGTTGATGGTGGAGAAAATGGCGCCCACCCTCCTTTCGCACCCTTTTTTCCTTTTTCCTTGTGAACTGTGCAAAATGGCGCCTTTGGCACCGCAGGATAGAGGCTAGGTACATATGGTGGAGGCATCCTAGGCATCTCGTCTTCTGGAGGAATCGGCTGAATTTGCAAGGCCCGCACCTCTTCTTTCAGGGCCTTCTTTTCCAGCTGCCTTTGCAAAACCCGTACCTCTTCTTTCGGGGCTTTCCCTTCTAGCCGCCTTCGCAAGGCCCGTACCTCTTCTTTCGGGGCCTTCAGCTTTCCCTTTTCTGATCCTCCCTTTACAACTGCCATTACTTTGGTTGCTTCTTACACTGGCGGAGCCACCTAGGATTCTCCTCACAATTTAACTGCCACTGATCAATATATATATATTGGTCGGGGTGAGGGACTTCTGTTACTGTTTGATGTACTTTGGTTATTTCCCTTAAGTCATATGACCCTTCTCTTGGCCACGTAGAACTTTGAGCTGGCCAGTCTACCTGACAGAAGGACCTGAGTTTTCCTATTGTGACTTCATCTGAGTCATACCCATAGTCCCTACGGAATCCTGCCTCAAAATTCCTGCACACACATTCTAGTGGGGTACAATCCTTGGACCCTCCCCCACCCATGACACACGACAGACAAAGGAGACTTGAAAGGGCGGGAAAACAGACTAGTTGGTAAGGGGTCCAACTAGTTCACACAATGTGGGTTCTCACACTCACCTCACACACTCTTTCACACTCATTCATACACCACCCCCTAGGACTCTGACAAGGTACTGGGCTGTAGCCTCAACCCCCTTGGAGTCCTTCTGCAAATGGCAAGTTTGCAGATCTACCGCCTCGAGGCCCTATTTATACGATACCATCCACGTAGTCCGAACCAATTCCTTGAAGGTCTTCTTTTAATCACCTCGTCCGTAGCCCCGTTGGAGACGCCAAACGTAAGACCACCGCAGGCGGCAGTGCTAGATCTCTCCACAAAATGGTGGATGGGCCCGAGTCGAGCCACGCAGCCTACGGGGGTCCGTCAGAACCAACGTCTCACGGGGCAGGCAACACGCCATGTGCCATCCAAGTCATGGCACCAGAAAATGTTACCTGACGACGTAGGTATAAAAATGAAACGGATGACCGGAGGAGGTTAAACAGTTTACTGCAGCGCTGAGGACCAACACCTTGCAAAGCAACTCTGGGTGTGGCCCTGAACAATGGCATTAGCTGGCTTATATACACTCTGGGCAGGGTTACATAAACGTGGTTATGCCCCTGTTACTATGCAGATACAGGTTTGCTACTTTCCCTGTTACTGTGCAGATACAGGTTTGCTACTTTCCCTTGTCACACCCATGTCCATATTTGGCAAAGTTTCAAACACCACTGCGGCTGTGGGCTTGGCAAATTTTAATTTCCCTTCTTTGGGTTCCGGCATTAGTAGCACTGCTGATGTTCAGTTCAGGGGAGCAGGTGGGAGTGTCTTCCTTGGATTGCAGAGTCCCTGAGGTGATTCATCCAGAAAGGGGTCTGGTCTCTTCTGATGGCTTCTCTAGCCACCCCGCTTTGTCTCTTGTGCTGAAAAATCTATTCTCAGCTGGCTCACTCATTACAGCTCCCTCAGTTGCCACAGCCGCATTCCAGGCCTGGCTGTTGTAGCCAGGGGGTCCTGGAGGCCAAATTTAGGCTGCTAGATAGGAAGCTTAAAGCCAGAACCTCAAAGGTAGCATGTTTGGAAGCGCTACCTGTTCCATGCACAGGGTCACCTAGAAATGAAGGGTTCTACGAGAAAAATTATTGTAAAAACTCCTTTGGAATAAAATGGATTTTGTACAGCCTACCTAAGTGAACCACCTTGAGTCTGTAAGACTCTCAGGGCCCAATCATATCCAATTTTCCAGTGCCGGTGCTGCCACGCCAGTGGGGCATGCACTGCATCTTGTGATGGGGCAGCAGTAACAGAAATCCCCTTAAGGTATGGGAACATTTGTTCCCTTATCTTGGGGCTGCATTGCGGCTACACCAGTGCTGGAAAATTGGATAGGATTGGGCCCTCACACATTGTACATATATAATGTATACAGCACACGTGTATAATGGGTGGTATATAAATACTGCAGTTGTATGAGTCAACTCTCATTTCCACGTATCAGAGCTAATATTAGAACTCTAATTCAGTTGTGTGAGCATCATCAAGTTGGCCACTGCTTTTTGGTTGGTTACTGATTGGTTGGGTGACCTGCTCGGCCTTTTCAGCCACACTAGGCGCTGTTCCAGAACCACCATTCAGAGCGCGATACCAGAGTCTTTCGAGACTGAAGGTTGCCAACGGGTGACCTGGACTGTTAGACATTAAAATAAATAAATAAATAAATAAATAAATAAATAAATAAATAAAGTTAATGCGAGTGACACCAACCCTAGTGATGCCCCTGTAATTATACTGCAATTTCTTCTGTATGGTTTGAAACGGGAGAAGGTCCATCATGGGGGTAATAACAACAACAACAACAACAACAACAACAGGTATTTATATACCGCCTTTCTTGGTCTTTACTCAAGACTTTATTCAAGGTGGTTTACATAGGCAGGCTTTATTTAAATCCCTTATTAAATAGGGATTTTTACAATTTGAAAGAAGGTTCTTTCTTTCAAGAACCACTACATTCAGGTGTTTCATTCCAATCTGGCTTCACATTCTGGCCTCCATCCTCCCACGCTCAGAGCAGATGGAATAGCTCGGCTTCAGCTTCTCAGCTGCTTCAAGGTCGCATGGTGCTGGTGGCCTTGAACTGGCGACCTTGTGGATGTTATCTTCAGGCAGACGGAGGCTCTACCCTCTAGACCAGACCTCCTGCCCTGATACAATGAGGGTGAAGCAAACTCTAGTGATGCCCCTGCCTGGATGATGCTCAACTTCTTTCTGGCCACTCCAAAATAAAATAGCAGGTCATGCATCACCCCAGCCAACTGTAGACAAAGGTAACAGAGAGCTCCCTGCTCAATGCATTTAGTACGAAAATATCCCTCTGAGAGAGAGTATGAACCTTCAGCGATGAAGGGCACATTTCATGAAGAAGATTCTATCCCAAATGAACTTTCTGATGGATCAAAATATTTGATTTTTGGCCGAAGCATTTCCCACACTCTGCACAGTTATAGGGTTTCTCTCCTGTGTGGACTCTCTGGTGTCTCACAAGGTGTGACTTTTGGCCAAAACATTTCCCACAATCCGTACAGTTATAGGGTTTCTCTCCTGTGTGAATTCTCTGGTGATTCACAAGGTTTGATTTATCAGCAAAACCTTTCTCACACTCCCCACACTTATAAGGTTTCAGGCCTGAGTGGACTCTCTGGTGTCCACTGAGGTGTGCCTGTTGCAAGAATCCTTTCCCACACTCCAGGCACGTATAGGGTTTCTCTCCCGTGTGGATTCTCCAGTGTTTCACAAGTTCTGACTACGGAGGAAAGCCTTTCCCGCACTCCAGGCATATATAGGGTTTTTCTCCGATATGAACTCTGTGATGTATCACAAGGGCCGAACATTGAGCAAATGACTTCCCACACTCCAAACAGTTGTAGGGTTTCTCTCCTGTGTGAACCCTCTGGTGATTCACAAGGTCCGACAGTTGAGGGAAAGATTTCCAACACTCTGCGCACTTATAGGGCTTTTCTCCCGTGTGGATTCTCTGGTGTATCACAAAAGCCGATTGTTGAGCAAAACATTTCCCACACTCCAAGCACTCATAGGGCTTCTCTCCTATGTGGAGCCGCCGATGACTCACGAGGCAGGACTTGTACGCAAAACATTTCTCACACTCCCTGCATTTGTAGGGTTTCTCTCCTGTGTGGGCTCTTCGATGCACCAGGAGCTTTGATTTGTAAACAAAACATTTCCCACACTCTTGGCACTTATACGGTTTCTCTTCCATGTGGACTTTCTGATGGCTCATGAGTTCCAACTGCTGAGAAAAGCATCTTCCACACACCAGACAATTGTAGGGTTTTAATCCTGTGTGGATTCTCTGGTGTCTGGTAAGAGATGATTTTCGAGTAAAGCACTGACCGCACTGTGGACACGAATGCTTCTCCCTGGAGTTGGCTGCGAGGGGGGAAGAAGAAACAGTCAGGTTTCAGTCTGTAGGAATAAACCTCAAAAAGAAGATGGAAATATGAAGAGAAGGAAAAACAAATGATTAACAGCTTGCCAGTATGCAGGGCAGCAGCAGCACCAAAATGGCTGCTATGGTATCCAGCACACAACCAGGCAGGCACCGCCAGCTCCTCAGGGGAAGAGGAATTTAGTTCCCTTCCACCGGGTAAGGGAAGTAGCCCTGCAATGGGGGTCCTATAGCAGCTGTGGAGCTGCCGCAGAATCAGAGAGTTCCATGTCGGACCACGCAGTCCCACACGGGTTCATGATCCGGTGGAGCTGAGCACCACCAGTCTCCCCCCCTCCCTCCCTGCTCTCTCCCCCATCACACCTCCTCCCCATCCTCTCCTTGCCCTCCCCAGAATGCCTCCCCCCACAACCACACTCACCTCTCTGCCACTCAGTGGTCCAGGCAACTGCCAGGCAGCAGAACGCAGGCCCAGCACTGGAGCTGGCCCAGCATGGGCTCGTGTTGGGCTAGTTCCAGTGCTGGGCCCACAGTAAGGGCCCACAAATGTGCCTTATAACATGTTTGTGACAGCGTGCCAGCGGTGAGCCAGTGCATCTTGTTCAGGATTGGGCCATAGGCCCATCTAGTCTAGCTTCCTGTGAATCACAATGGCCCACCAAATGCCTCAGGGAGTACACAAGACAACAAGAGTGCCCTCCCTTGCATCCTGGTGCCCTCCCTTGCATCTGACACTCTGAGGTAGCCCACTTCTAAAATCAGGAGATTGCACATTATACATAACGGCCTGTACTCCATGATGGACTTTTCCTCCAGAAAATTGTCCAATCCCCTTTTAAAGGCATCCAGGCCAGATGCCACCACCACATCCTGAGGCAAGGAGTTCCATTAAGGAACTGAAGAATGAAGTTGTTGATCTCTTCACTACAATATGGCCATGGTGCCAGAGGATTGGAAGATAGCAAATGTCACACTGATTTTTAAAAGTGGAAAGAGAGATGCTCTTTTCCCTTTCACACAACACCAGAACCAGGGGACATCTGCTAAAATTGCATGTTGGGATTGTTAGGATAGACAAAAGAAAATATTTCTTTACTCAGCTTGCAGTTAGTCTGTGGAACTCCTTGCCACAGGATGTGGTGATGGCATCTGACCTAGATGCCTTTCAAAGAGGATTGGACAAATTTCCTCATCTTCTGAGGCTATCTTGATGAGTGCAACATATAGTTAGGCTCTCCTTCTCTCAAAATAAAAGCAAAGATGGAGCTCACTGTTTCAGGCAATTGCAAAGGATTCCTTTTTTAAAATTCATTGTGTACCTTGACCCTCTTACCTGAGTGTTGGTCAGAGATCTCTGTTACATCCAAGCCCTGAGAATCCGGCACCCACAGGTCTTCCCCTTGTTCCAGCTGGGAAATGAGACTAGGTTTGGCACCTGGAAAATCTCCTTGAGACAGAGAAGAACAAAGAAGGGGAAGAGTTATTTGGTCAGACTATTATTGACATACACTTATGGATCCACAGATTCTGGCTGGGCAAGGTAGCCAAGCTCTGATTCTACTAGGCAACGTGTGAACTGATCTAGTGGGGCTATTCTTATGTTCTTAACCAGTCAGAGGGCTCAGACCGGAAAATCTAGTGTTGGATACCAGATGCAACACTTTGTGCACCTCTGGGGAAGTAATCAGGCAGAGGGAACTACAGACTTGATCCCTCTTGGTGAAAGGCACCCGAATCTGCCAACCCGAGACCCCTCCTAATCTACCATTGATGCAGCTGACTTCCAGTGGCTACATGGACGGGCTGGTTTCACCTGCTGCTCTGCAGTACCACCTGGATCAAGACAGAAAGACATACTGCAGCCCTTCAGCCCAACTGGGTCACATTGTCTATGGAGCCAATAGGGGCTCTGCTCATCTTACATAACTGCTGCCTCAGGCTTGGTTCTCCAGCATCAGCAACTTGTCCGCCACGTTTGGTGCTCTAGAAATGCCTTTGGCATTTGGCCTCTTGCCTCTCTTAGGAGATGTGATAGCTCCTGGTCCCTTTGATGGCCATCTGTGAACTTTGTTTCCTTGTCGGTCAGACCCTGCGGAGCCTTCAAGCATGGGCCGAGTTCACATATAACACCAACCAGGATTTGACAGTACGTTGTCTGGGACTGCCCCACAATGCATGGCAACAATGCGAGATATGAAACTGTGCTGTGAAGCTGGTTTGCAAAGCACAGTTTTTGCTAACCATGGTTTCCTGCTGTGTCTGAATTCACAGATCAGTGACAAATCACAGTTTGAGCCATTGCTGCGCCTCAAGGGAATGTGGCGTGATGGAGACAAGAATAAAGTTGAGTCCTTCAGCAGACACAAACCGGAAGCAAGCCAACAACTCTAAACTCTGGTTTGCCAGTTGTACATTTGGAAGCTCAAACAAGGGATCTGGGGTTAGTAGTAAGTAGCCATGGTTTGGTGCTATGCCCAAACTCAGCCAGTGAGAGGTAACTTTTGATCTTTCTGATCTAGTGGCAAAGTCAGCGCATCTTCCTTGTATCTGTTCTTCCACAAGGGAATTTTAAAAGCCAAAGGGAGTTGTGGGCAGAGTATGTTTGCAACCCCTTTCCTTTAATCCCAAACACTGAAGCTATGTTCCAGCATCAGCCAAAGCCTGGGGCCATTTTGAAAAGTTCACTTTCTGCTAAGTCCTTGTGATGCTTTCAAAAATGTTACACCAGTGCAGAGTATACTGAAGGCTTGCTTGCTGGTTTGCCAGAATTAAATTTCAGAATCATTTTTTTTTCTGTTTAATTGAAAATTAAAATTTAACTCCCAACAAGTTAGAAACTACTACATCAGCCTACAAAAACACACACACTACAGACCAGTTTTATCATGGGGGCTCCTTACCCAGTGAGGCCACGTTCCCATAATTCTCCAGCATGACCTCCCTGTATAAGACTCTTTGGCTCGGATCTAGAATGGCTGCCTGCTCCTCTGTGAAATACACGGCCACATCCTCAAAAGTCACTGGCCCCTGCAAGAAGAGACATCAGTAAAATTCAGACAAGGACTAGAGGATCCACCATCCCACAGCAAATCTGAGAAATGTAAATGTGCTTCAAAATCCGAATTCAAATCTTCCCAAGGGAGAGACATGAGGCATTGCTAGGCCAGCACAAGGTCATTGTATCCAATCCTTCCTCCTTGGAGCTCAGGGTGACATTCATGGCTCCACATCCACACACCCCTTTAACCTCACAACCAGTGGCGTACCTAGGGGGCAGGTCAAATGCCCTGGGGCACCACACCTGGAAGAGTGGTGGCACCTTCCTCAACCCACCCCCACTGCCTTCCTCTACCCTGTATAGAGGCCTCCAGAGGTCTCCCCAAACCTCTGAAGGCCTTCTAAGGCGTCCAGAAGACCTTCAAAACCTGAAAACCAAAAGTGATGCTTTTATTATTATTATTAGTATTAGTATTAGTATTAGTATTAGTATTAGTATTAGTATTAGTATTAGTATTAGTATTAGTATTTATACACTGCTTTTCAACAAAAAAAGTTCACAAAGCGATTTACAGAGAAAAATCAAATAGCTCCCTGTCACAAAAGGCTCAGAATCTTTTTTAAAAAAAGGCTCATAATCTAATTTTAGGCCTTCTGGAAACCTCAGAAGGTTTTTGGAACAGGCAGCCACCTCTTCTGCCCTTCAGAAGACCTCCAGACACGACAGCGGGGGGCAGCATTCTGCAGTCTTGGCCCCGGACAGCAAAAGGGCCAGGATTGCCAGTGTTCACAACAGTCCTAAGAGGTAGATGAGGCTGAAGGTCACTCAGTAAGCTGCATAGTTGAGCTGGATTTGAACACAGGGCTTTCTGGTCTTAGTCCAACCACTACACCATATTGACTCTAGGTTAGCAATTTTCAGTGTTTTTCTTCTCAAGGCACACTGGCTTCTTGATCTTCTATATGATCTTTGCTTCTTGTGACGTCACTTCTGGGAGACACTTCTGGGTTCTGTGACTTTGTTCCTAGGACAACTGTCGGAAGTAACAAATTGTCTGTCCCGCCTTAGAGCCAGTGGAGGAAAAGAGACAAACAATTCATTACTACAGACAGTGGCCCTAGAAACAGAGCCGCATAACCCGGAAGAGTTTTTCAGCAATTTTAACCAAACTTCTATGGCATACCTGCAGACCTCTCATAGCCCACCAGTGTGCTGCAGCACCTGGGTTGAAAATCACTGCTCTAGGGACTGGAAATTTGAGACCGGTTTTTGAAATAGAGACTGATTTTGGACTCACAAAAACCCTTGACTTCTGACAAGCAGACTTCCCTCAAATGAGGAGGTTGGTTAGAAGGAGGTTGAAAGGGAAGGTAAAAAGAGTCCAGCCTCTCCAAAGTGCATGCAGGCTGATTAAAACAACCCAGCGGAAGTGTATACCGCAAAGGAAGAAGCGCTCAACTAAGTCCAGGAGGTGCCCGCATGGCTAACCAGCCAAGTTAGAGAGGCCGTAAAGGGCAAGGAAGCTTCCTTCCATAAATGGAAGTCTTGCCCTAATGAGGAGACTAAAAAGGAACATAAACAGTGGTAAAAGAACTGTAAGAAGGTGATACGGGAGGCCAAGAAAAATTATGAGGAACACATGACCAGCAGCATTAAGGGGAATAATAAAAGCTTCTTCAAATATGTTAGAAGCAGGAAACCCGCCAGAGAAGCGGTTGGCCCTCTGGATGGTGAGGGAGGGAAAGGGGAGATAAAAGGAGACTTAGAGATGGCAGAGAAATTAAATGAGTTCTTTGCATCTGTTTTCACGGCAGAAGACCTCGGGCAGATACCGCTGCCCAAACGGCCCCTCCTGACCAAGGAATTAAGTCAGATAGAGCTTAAAAGAGAAGATGTTTCAGATCTCATTGATAAATTAAAGATCAATAAGTCACCGGGCCCTGATGGCCTCCACCCAAGAGTTATAAAGGAACTGAAGAATGCTGATCTCTTGACTAAAATATGCAACTTCTCCCTCAAAACGGCCACGGTGCCAGAAGATTGGAGGATAGCAAATGTCACGCCAATCTTTAAAAAGGGAAAGAGGGGGGACCCAGGAAACTATAGGTCGGTCAGCCTAACAGCTATACTGGGTAAGATGGCGGAATGCCTCATCAAAGATATTATTATTATTATTATTATTATTATTATTATTAACAATATTTATATACCGCTTTTCAACAAAAAGTTCACAAAGCGGTTTACAGAGAAAAATCAAATAACTAATGGCTCCCTCTCCCAATAGGGCTCACAATCTAAAGATAGAATCTCAAAACACATAGACGAACAAGCCTTGCTGAGGGAGAATCAGTAAGGGTAAGTCAACAGGCATGTGGATGCAGGAGAACCCGTAGACATTATATATCTGGACTTTCAGAAGGCGTTCGACACGGTCCCTCACCAAAGGCTACTGAGAAAACTCCACAGTCAGGGAATTAGAGGGCAGGTCCTCTCACGGACTGAGAACTGGTTGAAGACCAGGAAACAGAGAGTGGGTGTCAATGGGCAATTTTCACAATGGAGAGAGGTGAAAAGCGGTGTGCCCCAAGGATCTGTCCTGGGACCGGTGCTTTTCAACCTCTTCATAAATGGCCTGGAGACAGGGGTGAGCAGTGAGGTGGCTAAGTTTGCAGACAACACCCAACTTTTCCGAGTGGTGAAGACCAGAAGTGATTGTGAGGAGCTCCAGAAGGATCTCTCCAAACTGGCAGAATGGGCAGCAAAATGGCAGATGCGCTTCAATGTCAGTAAGTGTAAAGTCATGCACATTGGGGCAAAAAATCAAAACTTCACATATAGGCTAATGGGTTCTGAGCTGTCTGTGACAGATCAGGAGAGAGATCTTGGGGTGGTGGTGGACAAGTCGATGAAAGTGTCAACCCAATGTGCGGCAGCAGTAAAGAAGGCTAATTCTCTGCTTGGGATCATATGAAAAGGTATTGAGAACAAAACGGCTAATTTTAGGCAGGAGGTCTGGTCTAGAGGGTAGAGCCTCCGTCTGCCTGAAGATAACATCCACAAGGTCGCCAGTTCGAGGCCACTGGCACCGTGCAACCTTGAAGCAGCTGGCAACCTGAAGCCGAGCTATTTCCATCTGCTCTGAGCGTGGGAGGATGGAGGCCAGAATGTGAAGCCAGATCAGAATGAAACACCTTGAATGTAGTTGTTCTTGAAAGAAAGAACCTTCTTTGAAATTGTAAAAATCCCTATTTAATAGGGATTTAATAAAGCCTGCCTATGTAAACCGCCTTGAATAAAGTCTTGAATAAAGACCAAGTCTTGAATAAAGTCTTGAATAAAGACCAATTATTATTATTATTATTATTATTATTATTATTATTATTATTATTATTATTATTATTAGAATGCCATTGTACAAATCTACGGTAAGGCCACACCTGGAGTATTGCATCCAGTTCTGGTCACCGCATCTCAAAAAGGACATAGTGGAAATGGAAAAGGTGCAAAAGAGAGTGACTAAGATGATTACTGGGCTGGGGCACCTTCCTTATGAGGAAAGGCTACGGCGTTTGGGCCTCTTCAGCCTAGAAAAGAGTCGCCTGAGGGGGGACATGATTGAGACATACAAAATTATGCACGGGAAGGATAGAATGGATAGAGAGATGCTCTTTACACTCTCACACAACACCAGAACCAGGGGACATCCACTAAATTTGAGTGTTGGGAGGGTTAGGACAGACAAAAGAAAATATTTCTTTACTCAGCATGTGGTCGGTCTGTGGAACCCCTTGCTGCGGGAAGTGCTGAAGGCATCTGGCCTGGATGCCTTTAAAGGGGATTGGACAAGTTTCTGGAGGAAAAATCCATTACGGGTTACAAGCCATGATGTGTATGCGCAACCTCCTGATTTTAGAAATGGGTTATGTCAGAATGCCAGATGCAAGGGAGGGCGCCAGGATGCAGGTTTCTTGTTGTCTTGTGTGCTCCCTGGGGCTTTTGGTGGGCCGCTGTGAGATACAGGAAGCTGGACTAGATGGGCCTATGGCCTGATCCAGTGGGGCTGTTCTTATGTTCTTAACTACAATTCCCAGGATGCCTTGCAGGTCTCTTGTTATCTGGTGTGCTCCCTGGGGCATTTGGTGGGGCCGCTGTGAGATACAGGAAGCTGGACTAGATGGGCCTATGGCCGGATCCCGTGGGGCTTTTCTTACACCACCGTTGACAACCTTCAGTCCCGAAAGACTATGGTATAATTTTCTAATTAATCCTGCAGCTGATTCTATACATTATATACACTATTGTTAATATGTAGGGGTAAAATACTGTAAGCTGCCTTGGACTCCTCCTAATTGGGTAGGAAAGGAAGGATATAAATATGTTAAATTATAATTATTATTCTTATAGCAATATTAAACTCAGGAGGTTTAGTGCCTAGCGGTTTGTATGCAAAACAAGGCCATCCATAAGCAATAGTTTGTACATATTTGGGGGTCTTCCTTGGTATGAGGGTTCATTTGTCAATTAAAACAGAAGGAAAAGAGAGAGGGTTTGATGTGGATGGGGCATGCTCCGTGGCCCCCCCAGGACCCATGGAATGTTGAGTCAGGAGGAACACACAGCACCAGAATGCCTGGGCAGAGGAGCAGGGAGAGAGGATTGGCTATAGGAACAGGGCCATCCCATTCCTGAGTATTGCAAGCAGATTGGCAGGGGGAAGGCACCTCCTCTGCCCCTCTTCCCACTTGAATGCAACCATTGAGAAGAGTGGCCCACTACATTCTAGCCCACCACTCTCTGCTCCTTCACCCTCTCTTCCAATCCAGAAAGTGGGTCAAGAAGAGGCTAAGAGATCATTAGTTAAGGGCGGGGGGAAGCATTTGGCATGCCTCCTCAGGCATCAGGAGGCTTTAGATTGGCCCTGTCCACAGCACTTGTGAACAACAGCAGAAACCTGAAATGGCTGAAGTGACACTTGGCTGTTCTCTGAGGATCTGAGGTCTCCTAAGAACATAAGAAGAGCCCTGCTGGATCAGGCCAACAGCCCATTTAGTCTAGCTTCCTGTATCTCACAGTGGCCCACCAAATGCCTCAGGCAGCACACAAAAGAAAAAGAGACCTGTATCCTAGTACCCTCCCCTGCATCTGGCATTCTGACCTAGCCCACTTCTAAAATCAGGAGGTTGCACATACACATCATGGCTTGTAACCTGTGATGGACTTTTCCTCCAGAAAAGTTACAGGCTGTTAGTTTATCTAGCTCAGGAATTGTCTGCACTGACTTGCAGAGGCTGCCCAGAGTTTCAGACCCAGTTGCTCTTTGAGATGCCAAGGACTGAACCCAGGATGTCTTAAAGGTCAAGCAGGAGCTCTGTCATTGATCCATGGACCCTCTCTGTTCTCTCTGGGTATATCTCTCCTCCAGTTGTCCTTCCCTCCAGATCACCAGCAGCTTCCCAATAATGTCCTACCTGAGCTGGTGCTCCCCTCCACTTGGAGTGCGAGAACAATTCGGATTGAAACAGTGATGACATTCTGCATTCAGTGGGGGCTGAGAAGGTTAAACCAAAGATGAGACATTTAAGAGAACGGTAAAAAACAAAACTGGACTATTTAATCGTGCAGACCTGGCCACGGTGATCCATGCCTCGGTGACATTGAGGTTAGATTACTGTAACACGCTCTATGTGGGGCTGCCCTTGAAGACGGTTCGGAAACTGCAACTAGTGCAGAATGCGGTGGCCTGTGTGCTTACTGGAGGTAGGCGGTTTGACCCTGTCAATCCGCTTCTCCAGCAGCTGCATTGGTTGCCCATTCGTTTCCGAGCCCAATTCAAGGTGCTGGTTTTGACCTTTAAAGCCCTATACTGCTCTGCGCCAGGGTATCTTAGAGATCGCCTGCTCCCGTACAATCCGGCTCATCCTCTTAGGTCATCAGAGAAGGCCTTTTTACAAGTGCCGCCGCCTAGGGAAGTACGTGGGGCGGCGGCAAGAAATAGGGCCTTCTCAGTAGTGGCACCAACGCTATGGAACTCCCTTCCCCTTGACTTAAGAATGGCTCCCTCTCTTGAGACCTTTCGGCGAGGCCTGAAGACCCTTCTGTTTAAACAAGCCTTCTGAGTTTTTGGCCTTTTTAACATCTTTTAATATTTTTTACAGGCCTGATTCTTTTATGATTTGCTGCTGCTCTATGCTCTTTTTACCTATTTTTTTTATCTGACTGCTGTTTTTATGATATGTGTTAATATGCTTTTATTTGTTTTAAATTATGTTTTTTAATCTGTTGTAAGCCGCCTTGAGTCCATTCGGGGCGAAAGGCGGGGTAAAAATAAAGTTGTTGTTGTTGTTGTTGTTGTTGTTGTTGTTATTTAAGCTGGGAGGCAAGACCTGGAATGCTGCCTGATGCTGCCTGAAGTCTGCGCTACACCTTTGTGTAGCTGGGTCCCTTTTTGGGAGAAGGGCGGGATAAAAATAATGTTTTATTATTATTATTATTATTACCTCTGCGCTACAAAAAAGAGTCCAAACTCTTATCCTATTCCTATTGTGAAACTCAGAAGTCCACACTTATTACAGGCTGCACTGACTGCGGGCTGGAGGGAAATGGCGGCAGGAGACTTGGGATAAAAGGTTGCCCAAATCCACCAGCCCCTTGATTGCCTCGCTATCTACCACCAATGCATCAGATATCCTCATGGATGGACAGCAGTGTATCTAAGGTTTCCAATTCTGACTGAAGCTATTCCTGGGAAGGACATTTCCCAATGTGACACCATGCTAGAAATTTCCAGAAGCCCTATGAAAAGTTCAAGGATTTTCATGGTAAATTCCAGGAGACTGATGGGAGATTTGTGGATTGCTGGAGATTGATGCTGAAGGGTTCACATCTCTAAAGAAGGGAGATGCACGTAGCTATATTGCTGAGCTCTCGGAGGGACAATTTCATAACATTTATCTAGGTACTATTACTAGTTAAGAAGGGCATAAGTATTTCTATAAGGACATTCTTCTAAGACTGATTTACTTCCAATCTTGACAATCTACCACACCTGCATCCCCTTTGAAAAATAATTTAGAAGATTGTCTGAAAATTAACAAGATACATTTTAGGAGGGTCCCTTTAAGGTAGGGGTCGGCAACCATAGCCTATGTAGGTTCAACCTATGGCTGAATCTGGTCCACTATCTAAAGCCAGCTGGCCCACACAGTGTTCGGCCTGGGAGGCAAAGCCTCCTACCAAATTTGCCGCACATCGAACAAGGCATGGCAGAGCTGCCTGCCCAGGCTCTCAGAGTCACTGTGCACAGCTTATCATCAGATAGGGAGAGGCAGTACTTGGCACACCTCGGGCACCAGGAAAACCACCTCGAGCACCAGGAGAACTTGGTTAAACTGTGTCCCTCCACTCCTCATTTGCTGTAAGCAACCCACACACATTTATTCAGAAGCAAACCCCTCTGTGTCACTCCTCCTGAGCCAATAAATTTAGGATTGCAGCCAAAGACTGCCTTGGTCACCATGAAATTTAAGGCACAGCCAGGCATAGGAAGAGCTAGCCCACCTGCCAACTGAATCCAAGGTTGCCAACTGACTTCCAACCTTGCTTGCTCTTGTGCATTTAACAGCAACTTGGTCTTCAGAATGAAAGTAAAATGTGTCCAATACCTACAGTTGCAGTTCAAACTCTTGTTAAAGGTAGAGGTGCAAAAATGTTGGCAACCCAAGGCAAAAATCTCCCCCTTTTGGTTTGTCTGCAGAGATGAAAGCCTCCAGGAGACTGCTTCCAACTCTGTCTCAGGAAGCACTTGCAGGGAAGGGGTTGCAGGGGGAGACCAAGGACAGCACTTCCCCAAGACCTGTCTTTGTACTCCAAGCCTCCAGACAAGCAGCCTGAATGCTAAGTACTGCTGGGATTTGTAGTCCCTTCCCCCCATTTTTTTTTGCAAGGCAGGGATTTCTGGGAGCTGTAGTCTTCCCATACTTACCAGAAAATCTTGTGTTTTGTCTTTCTGGAAGAATGTCTGGGATGTACAGTGACACAGGAACTGGACATGAATTCCCACACTGACTGGTGCAAAAGTGGCCTTGGTCACTTTTGAATTATTTGTGCCTTTTTAAATAGTGTTCACTGTTATCTTTGTTTTCCTGTATTATGATTTTGCTGTACGTTGCAAGGAGTGCTTGTCAGACAAGCAGATCAGAAATTTTGCAAACAGATATTTTATATCAGTGGCATAGTTCGAGGGGGGTGCAAAGCACTAAGTTTTGCAGGCCCTTGAAAGCGCCGTGCAAGTGGTCCCTCCCTATCCCCTTCAGAGCCATTCCAGGTAGCGGGAGCAAAACAGAGGCGATGCCTGCAAATAGATATTTGATATCAGTGGTGTAGCTAGAGGGGGTGCAAAGCACTAAGTTTTGCAGTGTGCAAGTAGTCCTTCCCCCTCCCTTTCGGAGCCATTCCGGGCGATGGGAGCAAAACGGAGGCATCACCTTGGCATACCACTATCCCCAAGGGGCAGTGCCAGTGGGCAGACAGGTGTGGGTTTTGGTCCAGTGCCAGTGAGTCAATAAGCAATACTAGAGGTGGAAGGTTTAGAGCAGTGATTTTCAATCTATGTCATCTCAGGGCACACTGACAAGGTACTAAAATTGTCAAGGCACACCATCAGTTTTTTGACAATTGACTAGGCACACCCATCGACGGCAGGGGCTTGCATCCCCCAGTGGCCCTACTAACAAATGACTCTACCCCAAACTCTCACGGTACACCTGCAGACCATCCGCAGCACACCAGTGTGCCACAGCACAGTGGTTGAAAATGGCTGGTTTAGAGGATTCTTTTATTAAGCATTGCATGCAAGTAGACCCCAAAAGATGAGCTCAAATCTGGGGATCCTGGCTGGGCAGTGTGGTCCAGATTTATACACTTCACACAAAGAGTTAGAAAAAAACAACAACAGACAACTTCTTGGTGTTTTTCCTAATCCGTCCTTGTCACCTTTTGCCCTCACCCTGTTTTTTTGGGATATGGGGCTTGTGGTTTTTCATGTTTCAACCAGTCTGAGATTGCTAACTTTTTCATTTAATTTTAACACCTCTGCAAAGCTTTACAGACTTCCTTGTCAGCAAGTTTCTGGTTTGTGATTAGCTAAATAATTTCTCAAGCAGTCAGCAAGGAGCAGTTGGTTACAGTGTCACAAGCTTTCCCATAAAATACACACACTTTCTGTCCAACCCCCCCCCCCCCATAGTACAGGAATCGTATCTGCTTATAGCTTTCACAGGTCTGGCTTTACCTGCTTTCAGGAAGGGCGGCATAAAAATAACAAATGGAATGAAATGATAGAATATTTTCAAAAAGTGTGTGACTGACAAAGCAGAGTGTTCAAGATCAGTAGTTCTCAAACTTTTTAGCTCGGGACCAATTTTTTAGAATGATAATCTGTCAGGACCCACTGGAAGTGATGTCATTATTCTGGAAGCGATGTCATGGCCAGCAGTGACATCATCAATCCGGAAAAATTGTTAACAATCCTAGGCTGCAATCCTATCCACACTTACCCAGGAGTAAGCCCCATTGACTACCATTGTTAAAAGGATATACATTGTAGCCTGTTAAAAATACAGATCTCCCAAAATGCAGTCACATACTATGTTGGCATCAAGTCTAGTGTACTAAAAATAAAATATTGAAATGAATGGGAACCCACCAGAAATTGGTTCATGACCCACTTAGTGGGTCCCAACCCACAGTTTGAGAAACAGTGTTTTAGATAAATTTATATGTTTTGGATGTCAGGCAAAACCTCATTTACCCAGCCCCCCCAAAAATTTCAGAATGGCAGGGTTCATGCCTGTAAAATTACAAGTAAAATACGTACAGTTCATAAGAACAGTATATCATAGTTCGTACATCATATCAATTTGCATATCATATTACTCACGAAAGTTAACAAAGTGCTTGTAGCATATAATGTAGACACATCATGCCTTTCTACCTCTGAAGAGACCCCCAAAGCAGTTTACAACATTTTAATATGTTTGAACATTTTAAAAAGCAAAATATAGTAATGTTGTATGAATGCAATTTATTATTATTTATTTTTCATATTTTTCTGGGTGACCAGAAAAACAAAGGGAAGTCTTCCCCAGTGCATGAGAGCAGACAAACTGAAATCTCTTTCCTTAGGCCTTGAAACTGACATGTGCCTTCTGGTAGTCAAGCAGATGCAGCCAAAGTCCACACCTATCACTGAACAACACTCTCCCTTTTCACTGGACCATGCACAGTCACAATTTGGCTTCGGGTTCCCTGTCACCTGCCTTGCAAAGGGAAAGGAGTGACATCTTCACAAATTTTTCAACCAGTTCTCAATGACACTTTTGAAGCACAAAAACTCTGCAATGAAGAATCAGATCCAGAAAATGGATTTCATGTTCTTTGGCCATATGCTTCCGGCCAACACCGCATCTTGTGACAGAGAGTTCCACAGGTTAACTAATTACAAACTGCACAAAGTGTCTTTCTTGTGTCTGTCCTGAATCTGCAACGGCTTAATGGCTTCTGATCCAGTTGTTCCTTTTGTTCAGTGGAATCCCCAAAAAGCCTTGGGGATTTTTTTCTTAATGAGAGTTAATGATTAAGGTGAGAGATGGCTGAAGAGCTTTCTTGTTGGCTACCAGAGGTTGAAGCTAGGAGGAGAAGAGATTGTGGCTGAGTATCAGGAAGAAATTTTTAACTGGTAAGAGTGGTTCAATAATGGAACCGTTTGCCAAGGGAAGTGGTGGACTCCCCCCTTGCTGGAGGTTCTCAAGCAGAGGTTTGGCAGGCAGCTTTCGGAGGTGTTCCAGAGAGGATCTTCCTGCTTCAAGCAGTGGGATGGGTTAGGTGACCTTGGAGACCCATTCCAATCCAAAGATCCTATGAAACAGGATCCTATGGGCAGACCTCCTATGGGCAGGAGGTCTGGTCTAGAGGGTAGAGCCTCCATTTGCCTCCATTTGCCTGAAGATTAACATCCACAAGGTCGCCAGTTCGAGGCCACCAGCACCATGCGACCTTGAAGCAGCTGGCAAGCTGCAGCTGAGCTGTTCCATCTGCTCGGAGCGTGGGAGGATGGAGGCCAGAATGTTAAACCAGATCGGAGTGTAACATCTTGAATGTGGTGGTTCTTGAAAGAGAGAACCTTCTTTCAATTTGTAAAAATCCCTGCGTGGATTTAATAAGCCTGCCTGTGTAAACCGCCTTGAATAAAGTCTTGAATAAAGACCAAGAAAGGCGGTATATAAATACTGTATATTATTATTATTATTATTATTATTATGAAACGTGTTGCGAAGAAAGCTTGCAGGCTTAGAGTCAGCCTGGGTCAGAGGCAGAGGGGAAAAGTTGAGAGCTGAAAATGCCTTGTGGGGTACAGGGGTGAGATTCAAGGTGAGGAAATGCATCTGCTGACCCATAGGAGTGCTTTGCTTCACTTAAGAACATAAGAAGAGCCCTGTTGGATCAGGTCAATCACCATCTAGTCCAGCTTCTTGTATCTCACAGTGGACCACCAAATGCCTCAGGGAGCACACAAGACAAGAGACCTGTCTGGTGCCCTCCTTTGTATCTGGCATTCTGAGGTAGCCTACTTCTAAAATCAGGAGGTTGCAGATACACATCATGGCTTGTAACCCATGATGAACTTGTCCTCCAGAAATGTATCCAATCCCCTTTTAATGGCGTCTATGCCAGATGCCGTCCCCACATCCGGTGGCAAGGAGTTCCACAGACCGACCACACGCTGAGTAAAGAAATATTTTCTTTTGTCTGTCCTAACTCTCCCAACACTCAATTTTAGTGGATGTCCTCTGGTTCTGGTGTTGTGTGAGAGGAAAATGCCCTATTAGCAAATAAAGGCAAGAGGGAATGAACCTCTCCCACCCCAACATAGCACCTTTTCTAGTGGCTCTTGGTGGTGTCTCCTCCCCATCTCCTTTCTTTTCAGATTGGGTGCAGGGAACTATTTTTTTTTTTTTTCATTCATTCATGTTGCTATATAAACTGCCCTGTGAAATTTTTTTGTTATTATTTATTCTTCCCAGTCTTGCACAGGGCCTTCATCCGCCGCCTAACTTGCACAGGTGGACCACGGATGGCCCAAACTATTTAGCAATTTCTTTTGCCAACTGCTTTGCAAAGGTTGATTTTATTTTTTTCAGCGCAAAGCAGCAGATCAGCATTTTTAGCAAGTGACAGCCACAAAAACCTGGCCATGAGCACGCACACATCATCAGTCAATGGGGCTGAGCCACCATCTATGGTCAGAAAGCGGGAGGGGGGCTGTAGCCCACCCCAGGAGGGGAGGAGGAAGCTGCAGTCTTCCAGGTCCCCAGCAGATTCCTAGAAAGGCCAAGAGAACTGCGAGAAGGAGGATCCAAGGGGGAGGAGGAGGGCCCTTTTTCCTGCCCCTCCCTCCCCTGGTGGGAAACTGGCATTAAGCTTTTTTTTTGCTGGTCAATTTCCTAGTGTTGCTTGGAGGGCGGCTGATCCCCACTGCTTGCACTGCACAAGAGGACTGGGTGAGTGAAGGGGGGGAGGAGGGGGCACCATTGCAAGCAAGGGGGTGCATGCGTGCAGAGCAGGACAAAGAAGCCTCCTCTGGGTCAGACCCTTCCACCAGCAATGACCAGGGGTTGCCATCTTACCCAGATCGTGGTGGAGCACTCAGTTTTTTGCACAGCGCGTTGTGCAAACAGCCCCTCCAGCTTGCACCAGCCGCCCGCAATGGCTCCGAAGGGCAGGGGCCGCTTGCACAATGCCTACAAAAAACTGAGTGCTGCGCCCCCCCTCTGGCTATGCCACTGGCTGCAAGATCCCCAGGGCGCGCGCCCTCCCTCTTGGCTCTGGCAAGGGCGCCCGCCTTCCATGCTTCCAGCCAATGAGAAAAGGCTATGCTAAGACTGACATGCCGGGGTTTGACGCTCTCTGTCTGATCTATAGACTTAGAGTCTAGACTTCCAATTTAAATGGAAGCTGCGAGTTTTGGCTGGCCCACTTTTTCCCACCAGGTGGTGCAGATGGTGGTCCATGCAGAATAATAGCCTAAGGGTCCAGTCCTATCCAATTTTCCAGTGCCGATGCATTTGCAACGCAGCCCCAAGTTAAGGGAGCAAACGCTCCATTAATAAGCCTGAAATTAATCAATCAGTCAATCAATTAACCTTAACATTAATTAAATAATGATCAATTAATAAGCCCAAACATGTCTTAGTGCAACATTAATAGTACCGGCCATGAAAACTTTAGATCAGCAGTTTTCAGCCCATGTGCCCTGACTCACTGATGGGCCACGGATGGTCCACAGGTGTGCTGCGGGAATTTGGGGGAGGGTCATTTCTTAGTAGGGCTGTTGGGGGATGTGTGCCCCTCCCCACTGGCAGCATGGTGTGCCTTGTCAATTGTCAAGAAATCAATGGTGCGCCTTGACAATTTTGAGCACCTTGTGTGCTGCCTTGGTGGGCTACTGGGATGTACAGGAAGCTGGACTAGATGGGCCTTTGGCCTGATCCAGCAGCGCTCTTCTAATGTTCTTATGTTCTTAGCGTGGCGTGAGATGAAAAAGGCTGAAAATCACTGTTATATGTCAAACACTCCATTGCCTTGAGAAGGCCTCCAGAACTGCCTTCCCCCCACTGCAGGATGCAGTGCATGGCCCTATTGGCACCATCAGTACTGGAAAGTTGGATAGGATTGGGGCCCTGAGGAATGCTGCAGTATGTGCTGGAGAAGCTGTGCCAGAAGTCCTTAAAAGAGCAATTTAGGGCCCAATCCTATCCAATTTTCTAGCATCGATGCAACCACAGTGTAAGGGAAAAACATACCCTTACCTTGAGGAGGCCTCTGTGACTGCCCCTCACACTGCAGGATGCAGCACATGCCCTATTGGCACAGCTGTATCAGTGATGGAAAAGTTGGATAGGATTGGGCCCTTACTTAGAGCCCAATCTTATCCAATTTTCCAGGGCTGGTGCAGCTATATCAATGGGGCGTGCACTGCATCTGGTGGTGGGGGGGACAGTCACATACGCCTCAAGGTATGGGAGCATTTATTCCCTTGCCTCAGGGCTGCATTGCGGCTGCACCAGAGCTGAAATGTTGGATAGGATTGGGCCCTTAGTCTACTATTTTAAAAATGTTGCACTAATGCAGGTGTGGACATTGGTTGGGGAAACCATGGCTGAGAGTGGGTTACGACAGCCCTGCTATTAATAGATCAGGGGGGCTTGAATTTCCAACCCAAAGGCCAATCTGTCTCAGTTGCAGAGCCTTTTCCAAGGCCTCTATTGCAGTGTTGCTCAAACTGTGGATTGGGACCCACTAGGTGGGTCAAAAACCAATTTCAGGTGGGTCCCCATTCATTTTAATATTTTATTTTTAATATGTTAGACTTGATGCTACCATGATATGTGACTGCATTTTGGGAAATGTTACGGATCTGTACTTTTAACAGGTTATTGTATATATGCTTTTAACAATGATAGTCAGTGGGACTTACTCCTGGGTAAGTGTGGGTAGGATTGCAACCTAGGATTGTTAAGAATTTTCCTGCTTGATGATGTCACATCACTTCTGGTGGGTCCTGACAGATTCTCATTCTAAAAAGTGGGTCCTGGTGCTAAAAGTTTGAGACCACTGCTTTTTTGCATTTAGAAGTCTTGTGCTCCATGGATTTGCATACAGAGGTCTTGCACATATAAATGTTTCAGAAGAGTAAGAAAAAAGCTACATTTTTCAGACAAAATAAAATCAGAACTAGAAAGAGTGGGCACGTCTGTCTTTTGGTTCTCTGTTCCTGGGAAGAGAAAAAATGGCTTCCCAAGACAAATGCTTCTCTAGGTATTACAAGTCTATAGCATGAACAATAGGGGGGAAAGCACCATTTCAGCCTTGAGCCATGGACCCTAAAATAGTAATTTCTTACAGCAGTAATCGGACAAGGCTGATAGTGATTTTTTTTTTTTGCAAGGTCTACATCAGCAGCAGATGGAAAAATAAGTGGTGGATTCCTTCAAATCTCATGATTTTTATTTTAGTGAATGGAAAATTAATCAGTTTATGCTGATTCCTTTTAAAAAAAATTGTTTGTTAGTGAAAGAAAAGAAAGGGAAAAAATGCATCAATTTTCCAGCATTTGGGTTCTTTAATCAACCCAGTGGCGTAGCGAGAGGGGGTGCAAAGCACTACGTTTTGCACGGAGCCTCATTGCAGCGTGCGAGCATACACCTCCGTTTTGCTCCCCCACCTAGAATAGCTCCGAAGGGGCCATGCACACGCTGCAATGAGGCTCTCTACAAAACTTAGTGCTATGCACCCCCTCTAGCTACGCCACTGAATCAACCCATTACTATTTTAAAAAACTGTGGTTTATGTTGATTTCAGTGGAGACCCACCCTGTCTTCTGTTGCCCTGTGGGGTCGTGACCCCCCAGATTGGGAAACATTGACCTAGCTACTTTTCTGCTACTCACAACTTCTGTGCTCTCCAGAGCACAGGACCATTCAACAAAGGTTAGATATGGAGCTG
This sequence comes from Tiliqua scincoides, assembly GCF_035046505.1. Classification (NCBI taxonomy): domain Eukaryota; kingdom Metazoa; phylum Chordata; class Lepidosauria; order Squamata; family Scincidae; genus Tiliqua; species Tiliqua scincoides. The sequence goes on from NC_089822.1 coordinate 265,900,854, forward strand.
AGGCTCCCTTGGATTCCCTGCCCCAAATCCCCCATACAAAACACCCCTCAGGCTGCCCAAGCCATGCATCTCCTGACATTGTCCCTTCAGGGTCCTTCCCAACCCAGATCCTGTGCTCAATTGCAAGCAAACATCTTGTGCACTGATTTTTGCATAGAGGGTTTCAATCCCTGAACCAGTTTTTTAACCTATTTCTGCCCAGCCCACAAGTGTACACATTTGATTCCTGTTGCAAATATGCAGCGTTGGACAGAAATGGCTTTAAAAATATAGCTGAAAGGTGACTCCTTTGTTTCCAGAGTAGAAGGAAGGCGAAGGCAGGCTGCTGCCCGTTCACAGCTATGTCAGAATCCTGGAATTCCCCACTGACTTCTCTGGGCAGCTCTCTCACCTCTGCCCCAGGGGAGAGTACCTAGCAGACTAGGGAGGGCACCAGGATGCAGGTTGCTGTCTTGTGTGCTCCCTGAAGCATCTGCGGGGCCACTGTGAGATACAAGAAGCTGGTCTAGATGAGCCTTTGGTCTGATCCAGCAGGGCTTATGATCTTATGAGAAAAAACCAGCTTTGGAAAGAGGCTTCCTGTCTCAGTCTAGGGATTTGCAAGCTTCTGGTACTTGGTGCTCAGTCTGAAAGAAGATGGGTGGAGAAGAGAGGCAGGCAGCTTGTTTGGTCTTGATTAGCTTAATCTTTCCCCAAGCTGCCAAGGCCCATCCCAGGCTAGCTCTGTCAAAAAAAGAACAGGGTACCTTGGAGTACTGTGTCTCTGCATTTCATTCTCAGTGGTCATTTGCAATGGGGTGCAATTGTATTGAAGCCATGCACGAAGGGAAAGGGTTAAAGCTCCCTCCCCTCTCTGCTTTACCTCCAGATTTCTGCATCTCCAAGACAGCACCCAGTTTGGTCCTTGGTGCTAGCACTCTTGGTTTGCATTGAGACAATTCCAGGTTCTGTCCCTGCTATCTGCATCTTAAAGGTCCTCAGTTGGGTGATGCTGGGAAAGAGAGCCATGGACAGGTCTTGCCACTGGGTCAGATGGGCTAATGCAGTGTTTCTCAAACTGTGGGTGGGGACCCACTGGGTGGGTTGCGAGCCAATTTCAGGGGGGTCCCCATTCATTTCAATCTTTTATTTTTAATATATTAGACTTGCTGCTACCATGGGATGTGACTGCATTTGGAAAAAAGTTACAGCACTGTACTTTTAACAGACTACTATGTATATGCTTTAAACAATGACAGTAAATGGGACTTACTGCTGGGTAAGTGGGGGTAGGATTGCAGCCTAGGACTGTTAAGAATTTTCCTGCTTGATGATGTCACTTCTGGTCATGACATCACTTCCGGTTGGTCCTGACAGATTCTCATTCTAAAAAGTGGGTCCCAGTGCTAAATGTGTGAGAACCACTGGGCTAATGGTCTGGCAAGTGTGTGTTCCTCCCTGCCAGGGAATCCTGGGAAATGTAGTTCTGTAAGACAGCTATGAAGCTGAGTGGTTTAGGAAAGGCTGGTGTCTGCTCAAAATGAGATTATCTCCCAATGCAGGGAAGTGTCATTATCCTTGAACATTGCTCTGTGTTTTGAATGCCACAATATTAAATTAGTGCAATGTTAGTAGTATTCCTTTATGTTATTCAACTGTCTCCATTCTTTTTATTTTTGTGCACAGTACAGAAGCTGAAATTATTGCAGCAAGTAATTACAAAATGAGGAACCATCCATCTGTTTCATTCTAAAAAAGGGTCTATTCATCTGGGTCAGAACCATCTGTACAGATAATTCTAAAGCAGGGACTCCGTGCTCACCCAAAGTTAGAAGAGGAGGAGCCCTCTCTTGAGATCGTTCTAGAAGAGAAGTCATTTGTCCTTATCATGCTAGAAGAGGAGCCGGTCATCCAGATCAAGCCCAAAGAGGAGCAGGCCGCTCACATCAAGCCGCAAGAGGAGCTGGTCGTCCAGAACATGCTAGAAGAGGAACTTGCTGTCCAGCTGAAGGTGGAAGAGGAGCCATTCATCCACCACATGCTAGAAGAGGAGCCGACAATGCAGGACACGATGGAAGAGGAGATGCTGACCATCCAGATCAAGGAAGAGGAGGAGCCGTTGGCCATCCAGATCAAGGAAGAGGAGGAGCCAGTGATCATCCAGTTCAAAATAGAAGAAGAGCATCTTACTCAGGGATTGCACCTCCCTGGGGAAGGGAAGCCTAATGGAATCCTTTGCAGAAGTGAGTATCCATAATCATATCTAGTAGTATGATTATAACATAAGCACAGTAGTGTAGCTACAGGGGGGCGGTGCTGTGTTGATGTCTCTGCCCAGAATAGCTCCGATGGCAAGTGAGAGGGGCTGCTTACACAGTGCGTTGCAGCACCTGCAATACTTTCCATGTACCTCTCCTCCTGTAGTTATGCTACTGCCTATGCGCATAACATTAATGTATGGGTGGCGCAGGGAGTCCTACAGTCTTTTGTTGTTACTTCCTGCAGTTTTCTTGGTGATTTTGTATGGCTGCTGATCAATAACAGAATTCCATCCTGGTCAATCATGTCAGGCGCACCAGAAAATCTGGCCACTGCTTGAACCCCCTCATGCTAGCCCTCGGGGATCTGAATGATTTCTGCAGTTCTCAACATTAAACTGCCATATGAGAAATATAAGCTGGCACCAGGGTGTCTGGAATAGCCATGATTTGCTGGTCATTGACAGCTCCCTTGAGCAATCTGGGGTGTTTTAGGGCCCAGTCCTATGCAAGATTCCAGCACTGATGGGATGTGTACTGCATCCTGCAGTGGGGGTCAGTATTCACGGTCACCTTAAAGCAGTGGTTCTCAAACTCTCTGTGAGAGCTTGAGCTGCAGTAAGTCCTTGCAGGGGCGGGGGGGGGTAGCAACGTGATCCCCGGAATTGTGTTGCTAAGGGGGCTGCAGGGACTGGCATTTACTTACCAGTCCCTGCTGCAGCCTCCCGGGAGTGTGCGCGACCATCCGCAGGGTTCCCTGAAGCTCAGAGAAAGCAGAGCAATTGTGCTCCACCTCTGCTAAACTGGAAGCGGAACCCGATCGCTCTGCTTTCACTTTTTAAGCTTCGGGGAGCCCTGTGGACAGTTGCGCAGGGCTGCCCGCACCCCCAGGAGGCTGCCGCAGGGTCTGCAGTACCTGCGCCCTCCTTAGCGCTGCAATCCTGGGGATCACGTCGCTGCCTCCCCCCACCCCCACCCCTTAAGGGGGCAGAGGCCAGGGCCCTTAGGCTGGGGTGTCACAACGCCCTAGTTTGAGAAGTCCTGCCTTAAGGTAAGGAAATGTTTGTTCCCTTACCTCGGGGCTGCATTGCAACTGCATCAGCACTGGAAAGTTGGATAAGATGACCCCCTTAGGTCGCAGTCCTAACCAACTTTTCAGCACTGACTGAGCTGCAACGCAGCCCCAAGTTAAGGTAACAAACATGCCCTTACTGTGAGGAGGCTGCCTTGATTGCCTCCCCACTGCAGGATGCAGTGCGTGCCACATTGCCACAGCTATGTCAATGCTGGAAAGTTGGTTAGGATTGCACCCTTAGTTTATTAAAAAGATGACTAACGAGGAGACAGTTTTATAACAATTGTGGAGAAAGTGGAGAGAAAAGATTGCCTCCATTTCTTAATACTAAAAACTCTGGTTTACCCAGTGAAATGAAATGACAGATGACTTTTGTTCACTTGATTTAAAAAAAAAATAATTTATACTCTGTGTTTCCTTCAAAAACAAAGGCAACTTTAGAACAGGCGAGAGCAGTGGCATAACTAGAGGGGGTGCAAAGCACTAAGTTTTACATGGCGCCTCTGTTTTGCTGCCCCCACCCTGAACGACTCCGAAGGTAAGGGGCCACTTGCACACTGCAGTGAGGCTCCCTGCAAAACGTAGTGCTTTGTACCCCTTCTAGCTACGCCACTGGGCAATAGCACAACAGGTAATGAATTCTTGGAATTTGCAGGCCCGTGGTGTGGTGATAGCCTTGCTGAGACGTTGCGCTCCATGGGGAGCATGACTGGCCCACTAATGGTACTTCCCATTGCCAACACTCCAGCTAACCCCATGCGGGCAGAGGCCGATGGGAAGGGTTACTTCTTCACCCCCTGTTAAACATTTGCCATTGCATACAAACACTAAAGGCCCAGTCCTGTGTTCCCACACGTGGGTTGAGTGCTTGCGCGCTTCACATGGTGGCGGTGCTGCTTTTCAAAAGACTCCGGTTGGGAGGCTCTGCCTCACCTGCCTTCCCACCCACCGCACATCCCTTTGGAGTCTGTTCATCAGCAAAGTCCAGGTGTTTATATCCCCTGGAGCCACTGGCTGGCCTTACCTCTTCCTGCCCGATTTCCCTTCTTTACAGCTGCCCCACCCCATGCTCCCGTTTCTCCACCTGTGAGAAGGTGGTCATGCTGATTCCCACTCTCACCTGCTAAGCTCATCACCCGGCACAGACGGCAGACTTCACCCCACCTGTGCCCAAGCTTGCAGGTGGCTACTTTCCATGTCAAGAGTGCAGTCTGTGCAGGCTTGAACACCCTGGTCACAAACTTACTTTGAGGTATCTCTCTGCTGGCACCCATGGCACATCCCTAAACATGTTTCTGGTGAGGAATATAAACTTACCATTTTTCTTAAAGAGAAGTCAGTCAAGACTTTTATGGACACTTGGAAACCATTCATGGACTTCCTACGCACAAAGAGGAAAATTGGTCTAATTAATCATGAATTTGACAAGTAGATAATTGATATAGAGATAAAATCTTTGGTTGAAAATAACATAAAGAATGGATAATTAATTGATATAAAGAGGAACAGAAAAAATACACAATTCATAAGAACATAAGAACAACCCCAATGGATCAGGCCATAGGCCCATCTAGTCCAGCTTCCTGTATCTCACAGCGGCCCACCAAATGCCCCAGGGAGCACACCAGATAGTGTGTGATAAAAATTCGAGAAAGTATTTTAGAAATAACCAGTGAACTGTTTAAGATGTGATACTTAACATGTTATATGATTTTGTAGAAGAACAAAGTAATTTAGATGTAGGACTCTGCACTTGCTACAGAACTTTCAATATCTGTTTTTATTGTTATCTTTATTTTATTTATTTCCTTTTTTTTGTCTGTTTGTTCTATATTTTAGACTTGGTAACTGCGTTATTGTATGTTCTTCTGGGTTTGTTTGTTAATTTTAGTTTTAAAAAAAGTAGTATAAACATTCCTGGAAAGATATTGTAGAAGGGGCCAGTGTGACGATTAGTGTAGGACTAGGACTGGGCAAACCTGGGTTCAATTTCCACTTACCCATGAAGCTCCTTCAATAGTGTGGGGCTGGGGTTGTCATAGCCTTGTTCTGAGAATAAAACTGGGGTTGGAGGAAGAACCATGCCTTGTGGCCCTGGGCTCTGTGGAGAAAGGATGGAGTGAACATGTCCCAGGTAATGATTAATTATAAAGGGACTCTGTGAAGGCAGGGCTGATAATTAATTTTATTTATTTGCCTTGCTTCGCCTCAAGATGGGTACCCAAACCAGCTTAAGAAAATGTATAAGAATATATAAAACAATTGGATATTTCTTATGTAGAATTCAACATGGTGAGGTTAGAAGTTCTGGCATCTAATTTCTTATTTCTAATCACCCTTCTTCCTATTTTAATAACTTTTCCCTCTGTCTGGAACAGGAAAAAGCTCTTCACTGGGACCTGAGAATTCAGAAAAGAACCTCCACTGGGGAGGTATGGGACGGGTACGATCTCAACGGGTCATCCTGGGCAGACATACTGGTGATGCTTCTTCTGCTCCTGAAACCCATGAACGTGACTGTAAATCGGAGAGCGAGCAGCGAAAGCAGCCAGCAAAACGAAGGAGAAAATCTGATCAGAGCCTGGAAAGCGGCGCAGAAAGTTACATATGTGTGGATTGTGGGAAAAGTTTCCAACAGAAGTCTAAATTCACCAGGCACCAACGGGTTCATTCAGCAGAAAAGCCCTATAAATGCTCAGAATGTGGGAAAAGCTTCCATCGTCACGATAACCTTCTGGTGCATCTGGGAGTGCACACCAAAGAGCAACCTTATGTGTGCTCTGATTGTGGGAAAGGTTTCCGCCAGAAGCAAACCCTCGTATCCCACCAAAGAATTCATACCGGAGAGAAACCCTTTGTGTGTTCTGATTGTGGAAAAGCCTTCCGGGAAAGCCGGTTATTATACAAACACCAAAAAATCCACACCACACAAATTTTGTACGAGTGCCTTGAATGTAAGAAAGTGTTTCGAGAAAAGAAATCTTTTATTACACATCAGAGAATCCATACAGGAGAGAGACCCTACGAGTGTCCTGAGTGTGGAAAAACCTTCTGTGACCAACAGACATTGAACAGTCACCAGAAAATTCACTTGGCGGAGAAGCCACATGAATGCCCAGATTGTGGGAAAAGCTTTCGACGGAAAGGAAATCTTCTTATACATCAGAAAAGCCACACTGAAATCAGACCCTATGAGTGCCCTGAATGCGGAAGAACCTTCAAACTAAGACACGTCTTAACAAAACACCAAAGAATCCACACAGCAGAAAATGTCCCAGATGTGGAGAAAGCCTATCAGTGTGCGGAGTGCGGGAAAAGCTTCAAATGGAAGGAATATCTGCAGTCCCATCAGAGAATCCACAAAGAAGAGGCACCTTATGGATGTCTGGAATGTGGGAAAAGATTTAAACGGAAGGGACATCTTATTGCGCATCAAAGAACCCACACTGGAGAGAGGCCTTATGAGTGTCCAGATTGTGGGAGAGCCTTCCGCGTAAGAAGCACGTTGAAAAACCATCAAAGAATCCACACAGGAGAGAAGCCTTATGAGTGTCCTGACTGTGGGAAAAGCTTCCAACAGAAGGAATATTTTCAGGCACATCAGAGAATCCACAGAGGAGAAGGGCCTTATGAATGTTCGGAGTGTGGAAAATTTTTTCACCAAAAGGGGACGCTGGTATCACACCAGAGAACCCATACTGGAGAAAAACCCTTTCCGTGTCCTGACTGTGGAAGAACCTTCCGTGAAAGAAATACACTGAAAAGGCATCAGAGACTCCACACAGGAGAGAAGCCATATGAATGCTCTGACTGTGGGAAAAGGTTCCCACGGTATGACTCGCTTGTCGATCACCAGAGAATGCACACGGGAGAGAAGCCCTTCCAGTGTCTTGAATGTGGAAAGACGTTCCGGAGAAGGAAGATGCTGACTTCACACTGCAGAAGCCACACAAGAGGTGAATATTATGAAAGCTCAGAGTGTGAGAAGAACCTTCAGACTAAGGAAAATCCAGATACACACCATGAAATACTCCCCGTAGAAATTTTGAGTGACTCGGGTGTTGATAAACTTTCCACCGACCCGGACAAACAATCCATTGACCCAGAAGATTCACACAGTGAAGAAAGCTACCTGTTTGGGGAGCAGAGTTTGTGCAGTAATGAAGAGTGTTGAACATCTGAGAATTCCAACCCAGGGAAACTAACGATTAGTATTTTGATTTTAGATGAATTTTGTATGTTGGGTTTAGTTTTAAGGTTATTATTAACCTTAATATTAAGCCATATTATGCTGTGGTTTTGATCCACTGAACGTATGTTGAGCTGCTGTGGGAATCTTTGGCGCTGGACTACAAGGTAAACTGTTTGCGGAATAAAATAGATACAAGAACATAAAAATTTTCCTTGTTACTTGAGACCAAGAAGTCAGTTTAGACTTTGGAAAGCACACATTCAAAAAAAGAGGTTGCCACAGGATGTGGTGATAGCGTCTGGCCTGGACGCCTTTAAAAGGGGATTGGACAAGTTTCTGGAGGAAAAATCCATTACGGGTTACAAGCCATGATGTGTATGTGCAACCTCCTGATTTTAGAAATGGGCTATGTCAGATGCAAGGGAGGGCACCAGGATGCAGGTCTCTTATTATCAGTTGTGCTCCCTGGGGCATTTGGTGGGCAGCTGTGAGATACAGGAAGCTGGACTAGATGGGCCTATGGCCTGATCCAGTTGTGGGGGGGGGGGGCACAGGAAGTGGCCTTCTGCTCTACAGCGAACACAAAGTGGATGTTGGTTCTGTAGCAGCCTCTAAAGGATTCCTCTCAGAGCTTGACTTGTTGCCTGGAAGCTGAGCTGGGACGGAGAAAGACAGCAGGTGCTCTTTGAGGCTGGGCTGAAAATCATGTGCTCCCCACCAGGTCCTGCCGTGAAAGCCCCAAAGCACCTATCCTTGTGCCCTGTAGCCTAATTCAGCAAATTGCTTCTTGATGTATTACATGGGCTGGGAGGTCAGGAAACGAACCTGGAATCTGCCACTCACTCCCTAACCAACAAATCCCCTTATTGCTGAAGGCAGAAGAGAAGCCCTTCCGGATGAGGCCAGAGGGGCCCAAAGAGTCCAGCATCCTGTTTCCCACAGAGGCCCAACTACTGCCACCCCTGGAAATCCCACAACTCAGAGAGGAAGATGTACCATTCTCCTCTGCGCACTGCCACACAACCCAGAGGTAGCACATAGCCAGTGTGTCCAATAGCCACTGGGAGACTGTCCTCTGTGAATATGTCCATACCCTTTAAAAGCCAATCAGGCCATTCATCTCCAGAACTTGCAGCAACCAATTTCACAATTATGCTTTTGGGGGGGGGGGCGCGCGAGACTCACTGGGACATGGGGCACAGGAAGCCACCAGTGGGGGCTGGTGGGGGCTTGTTTAAGCCATTTCTGCCCAACGTTGCATATACGCAACAGGGATCAAATGTGTACAGCTGTGGGCTGGGCAGGAATGGGTTGAGCAGAATCCCCACCTGAGAATTAGGCCCAAGTCATATTCAGCCATTTGCAATGGGACTGCTGCCAGCCTGATGGACCAATAGTCAGTCTTGGTACAGGATAAGGTTACTTTTTATGTTCCTGACCTCATTGTGGTACTGGCAGTTGGCATTTTGGGACAGGGGGTCTTAGTGCACTTCTGTGGCCCTTTGTAGACATGCTTAATGAGTCTGTTTTGTAAGTAACAGCAGGTCAGGAAGGCAGAAGCCTCCCTCTTGTACTCCCTGGGAAATAATATTGTAGAGGTACACTGTGTCCGAACCTGGACTTTTCATTTAACTGTCGTGGCTGATAGGCTTGGATGGACCTATCTTCTTCCATGAGTTTGTCTTAAGCCCATGTAAGCTTGTGGTCCTGCTTGCCTCACGTGGTAGAGAGTTCCACAGGTCTGCAGTGGTGTTAAAGTTAATGGTTAAGATGGGATGTGGCTGGAGATCTCTCTAGGGGTGCCCCCCCCAACAAAAAAAGCCAGGAGAAGAAGTTGATGTAATGTGAGCTTGTGGCAAAATATAGTTGTTTGCAGTTTTGGGGTGCTTCTCTCCTGTGGTCTGCTGGGAGAAAGTGGATCTGCTGCCTGTAGAATTTCATGACCCTGCTTATGTGCTACTTGTATCTTTTGTAAATAAATACTACTCACATGCTCAAAGTCTCCAGTGCTCTCTCTTGCAAAGGAAACCCAAGCCCAGGTGGTAACACTGGAACTCGTCTCTGGTCTGAGAAGTGGAGAGTGCACAGTGATATTCTTGGGCAACGCAGAGTCCTTTTCTTATATTCAGGGAAAGGAAGAATAATTTCTGTTTATTGTGTGTTAAACCTCTTGTACTGACCCCCACTGATTATCTCCATGCTGAAGTTATCAGTTCTGGCATACTGACTGGGCTACCACTGTGCTAGTGATGTGGTTAGAGAGCCAGATGGTGTAATGGTTCAGGAGTTGGACTTGGAAGATCCAGATTCAAATCCCCACTCAGGGACAAAGCTTCCTGGCCTAATAATAATGGCCTGTCATTATTACTCACCTACCTCACAGGCTTTTGATGAGGACAAAAAGAGGGAATAAACAATGGACACCATCCTGAGCTCCTTGGAAGCAAGGGTGGTATAAGAATGTGAAAAATAAATTACAGTGCTGGACTCCACAAGAACCTGGAAGGCATAAGCCCCGCTCAGCCTTGATGTCCACTCAATGACTTGACTCTGTCTTGAGGCTAACCTACCTCAAAGGGTTGTTGTGAGGCTTAAAGGGGGGCAAAGTACATTATCTTATTCTGCAGCCATCTGCCTGTCTGGTGTCTATGAACGTTACAGAAGCCCTCCCATGAAAAAGGTTACAATCCAATTTGGTGGCTTTTCGTTCGTATTCTGATGGTGACTTTGGTTCAGCACAATCAAGCAGGCAGATTTTCACCTTGACTGTACCACCTCATGATACATAGAAGCAAAACTTACAGCTTACAGAAGACTAGCGTGTCAAGGGATGTTCCCATCTAGCCTTCCCCTTGACTCACTAGATTTCTGTCTGCAGGGTGCTCTTGTATTTTGTTTTCTGAGACAGCACCAGTTTTGTGCTCTTTTTCACACAGGAGTAAGTGCCTCTTTTGAGATGGTGCTTGCTGTGACCCTGTGTGTGTGTGTGTCAGAGGGAGAGAAATCTAAACAATACCTTTTTCTTTAGCAGGATTGTTTTATTCATATATGTTTACGCAAACTGAAATCAATGGAAAATGATGCTGAATCAACACAGGGTCTTTTAATTGAGTGATATTCATACACACAGACCTAAAATAGGGCACTTTGTCTTTGTATTCCATTTTCAGCTGTTCTGTTGCAGCACACTGATGTGCCACAAAGTCCACAGATGTCTGTGGGCGTTTGGAGCACTGCAATTGAAAATAGCTGACTCTTCCGGGTTCTGCAGCTCTGTTTCTAGGACAACTGTCTGTAGTCATGAATTGTCCATCCCTCTTCCTCTGTTCCTTCATCTGTAATTCAGTACTACAGACAGCTGCCCTAGAAACAGCTGCAGACCCCATAAAAGTCTATTCCCGTTTTCTTCTGTGCAATGACTTTTCAGAGTGCAACCTGTAGGTGGAGATTTTGTGGGATTTGCCAGCTATACAGGGGTTTGTTAATGCACATAAGAATATATGAAGAGGTATGCTGGATCAGACTAAGAGTCAGTGGTGTTACTCCTGTGGTGCGGTGGGGGGGGGTGCAAGCTGCACAGGAGTGACACCACTACTGGCCAAAAAATTTTAAAACTTGGTATTTTTGAATGATACCATCATGTTACTTGGTGGGCCACTGTGAGACACAGGAAGCTGGACTAAATGGGCCTGTGGCCTGATCCAGCCGTGCTATTCTTATGTTCTTATATAGCAATCAATGTGTAATTTCAGGCACAATGCCATGAAACAAAAGTTCTATCAAAAGTTATAGAAAAAAAAGGGGGCAGGATAATGGTACATCATCAGGCCCAACGCCTGCCCACTGCATGGAAGGAGGTCCATCAGATGCACTTGCCTCCCACACCTAGTGATGCAAACCCTAGTGGTGCCACTGTCAAGAGCCCTGCAAACCCATCTTGTCTGTCCTACAGCGGCCCACCAGATGACTTTGGGAAGCCCCCAAGCAAGCCGTGCCTCCGTTGCTCATCCCCCAGCAACTGGAATCCAGGGGAACTCTGGATTCCTTCGTGTGTGCGTCCCCCGTGTTCTTCTTCTGCATGGGGGGCCACATGATAAATTCTATGTGATATAGTTTTAAATTTATTAATTAATATATTGTTAGAGTAATTCAAATTAAGTAATATAATTTATACTAATTTAATGTGTATATATATACAACTAGTATAAATTATATTACTTAATATAAAGAGAGCGTATATTTATATAGAGTATATCTTTATATATATTATATCTGCAAGAGGGATCTGAAGGCCTTAGGGATGGACCTCAACAAGTGGGAAACCCTGGCCTCTGAGCGGCCCGCTTGGAGGCAGGCTGTGCAGCATGGCGTTTCCCAGTTTGAAGAGACACTTTGCCAACAGTCTGAGGCTAAGAGGCAAAGAAGGAAGGCCCATAGCCAGGGAGACAGACCAGGGACAGACTGCACTTGCTCCCAGTGTGGAAGGGATTGTCACTCCTGGATTGGCCTTTTCAGCCACACTAGACGCTGTGCCAGAACCACCTTTCAGAGCGCGATACCATAGTCTTTCGAGACTGAAGGTTGCCAATACAAATATTATATATTTTATACATATGTGTATATATATACATATATGTATATATATATATATGTATATTTTATACATACATACACATATATATACATATATATATTTATAGTATATAAAATATATATAAAGATACCATATATATTCTCTCTCTATAGCATACTATATATAATATAGATATTGTGTGTGTGTGTGTATGTATGCATATATATATATATATATAGAGAGAGAGAGAGAGAGAGAGAGAGAGAGTATAGATAGTACACAAGCTTACTATAGTAACACAGCCAGTGGTGTGACCAGAGGGTGAGCACAGCACACACAGCCCAGTGCTATGGATGTCTACCCAGAAGTAAGTCCACTGGAGTCAATGGGCTTACTCCCAGGGACAGGCTTGGGCTGTCAGTCTTGCCTTTCCCAGGCCTGCCCCCCCCCGCTGGGCCTGGTTCTCCTCTGCCTGCCCCCTGCAGTGCGCCCCCCCGCCAGACCCGGCGCCTCGCCCCCCTCCAGCGACGCCCCTGCCTCCTGCACCGGCCCAGAGGGCAGGGGGAGCCTCAGCGCCCAGGATGGCGGCGGATGGCGCGGCCTCCCGGGAGCCTCAAGCAGGGCACAGCTGGGCACCCAGGAGTCAGAGAGTCGGGGTTGGCGGTCGGTTCCTAGAGCGGCTAAGACGTGCAGGAGGAATTCCGCCAGGGCTTCCACCCCTCCGACTTCCGCTTCCGTCGCCAGGGCATCTCTGTGGCCCGCAGATTCCTAGAGAGGCAGGAAGCGCGGGGAGGGCTTCCTCCTGCTGCCATCCCCCAGCTGGCTCTGGGTGAGCCTCCCCGCCTGGCCGGGCTCGGAGGGCGCTCCGGTGGCCTCCTGTCCCTGCAGGCCTCTCTCTGCCGCAGGGGAGGAGCCGGTGAGTGGGGGGGCACCAGCTCCTCCTCAGGGAGGGGGGAGGCTGTGCCTGAGGACGGGGGCTGGGGGGGACAAAGGACCTGAGCGGTCGCCCCCCACCAGCAGGGCGGACCCCTGAGCCTGCCCAGGCTCCCCCTGTGGGGGGAGGGGGGCCTCCACCCCCTCGGTTCCTTCCTCTCCCCACACCTCCTGCTCTCACAGGCGCCACAGGAAGAGCTCCCAGGGGCCCCCTGTGGTGGGGAGGGGGCCTCCACCCCTCCCGGCTCCATCCCCTCCTTCCTCTCCCTCCCCACATCTCCTGCTGTCATAGGTGCCACAGGACAGGCAGGCAGCCTGCACTCGACAGGTGGTTACTCTGTGGAACTCCCTGCCACAGGATGTGGCGATGGCATCTGGCCTGGGCCTTTCAAAGGGGGTTGCACCGGTTGATGGAGGGAAAGCCCATCATGGGTTACGTCACAGGTGGGGATGTGCAGCCTCCTGGTCCTAGAGGTTGGCTGGCACTGAGTGCCGGTGCAAGGGAGGGCACCAGGATGCAGGCGTCTTGCTGTCTTCTTTGCTGCCTGGGAGATATGGCTGGATGGGTCCTGCGGGGCTCTTCTTACGTTCACGCTGCAGGGAGGAGACTCACGGTGCAGTCCTCACTGGCGCTGGAACAAGCGTAAGGGAAGTAATTCTCCTTACCCTGGGTAACACCGCAGCAGCCCCCATGGGGCTACTCAAGAGGTGGTGCAAATCCTAGCAGCCCAGGCTGCCCAGGAACGGAGGCACTTATGACATTTATGCCAGATCCTGGCCCCACCACCCACCCATGGGACTGTCTGCCCTCCCCCTACCCTAGAACACCTCTCTCCCACCCTCCCCACCCCCGGCCTCTGCACTAGCCAAGCTCAGCCAGTACAAACATACCCAGCCAGGGGCTTGCTTCAGCACAGGGAGGCCAGCGCACATCCTTGCACCGGTCTCCCTGACACACAAATCGGCACAAACATGCCTTACAGCATATTTGTGACACTTCTGGGCCCGCGCAAGGGACTTGCAGTGACCCAAAGGTGCTTTAGGATTGTGCCCTAAGCTAACATTAACACAAAGCAGGACAGTTCTGATTGTGTCCCCCTAGCACAGTGTTTCTCAGTATTTGCCCCCTGCTGTACCACTTTGCATAGTCCGCCCATTGGAAGTACCACCAGAAGTTAACTGGCAATGATGTCACCGGCAGCTGCTTCTGGATTGGGAGGCCAGATGCAATGCAACAAACATCAGTAAGAGGCTCAGGGCGGGCAGGGAAGGGCTTTCTCAAGCATGCAAAAAGTGCACTGTGGAGCCCTGCTTGCCAAGCCTCCTACTGATGTTGGACACATTGCATTACTGGTTTCGGTGTCAGGCTGTGGGGGTCTGGCGATTGTCCTACACATACCACCAGACACCACCTTAAGTAGCACTGATTGCAAAACGCTGCCCTAGCAAGCAGACTGCCTGCCTGCTTGTCATTTTGCTCTTACAGCATCTGTAAAAGCAAGGAACATACTTGATTGTTAGAGGAAGAGGAATATAATGTGTGCGGGGGACTTGGGGGTGGAGCATTGCACCAATAGGGCCCCTTTTTATCTGCGGCTTCTATATCTGTGGGGTGGGGGCCTGGAACAAATCCCTTGCGGATATGGAAGGATGCCTGTGTAAGTATTCTTAATACAGTAATAGTGAAAGTATGATAGTAGATCAGAAGCTATATTTGCTTAATATGGGTCACAACATGAATGAATATTTTTATATTTAGAGTTTTGGTTATCTTAGGATTTATTTAAATAATTGGCTCTTTTTTTTTTAAACCAATTTGGTCTTCTGGTTAGCCAATTTGGTCTTCTGGTTTTGTTGGCTGTAATGTTTGGTTCTGTATTTTAATAACTTCATGGATGTTGGAATATCTTCTTGGCCAGGGGTGTCCAAAGTTTTTGGCAGGAGGGCCACATCATCTCTCTGACACTGCTTTGGGGGCCGGGGAAAGAAAGAATTAATTTAAATTTAAAATTTGAATAAATTTACATATGTTTACATAAATGAATATATTAAAGATGAACTTATATGAATGAATGAAGGTCTTGCAATAGCTCAAGGCCTATAAAAGGCCTTGCACAAAGCAAGGCTGGCCTTTCCTTTGCTGCCGCTTCTGCATCACAGACATGAAACAGCAAGCAGTGGAGGAAGCCCTCATCCCACAGCTCACACGAGAGGTCAAATATTTGCCTTCATGCTGAGAGCAGTTGGGTCGGGCCAGTGTGGGCTGCAACAAATCTCTGGAGGGCCAGAGGCTCATTGGAGACTGGGGGCTCCCTGAGGGCCGCACTGAGAGGCCTCGAGGGCCGCATGTGGCCCCAGGGCCAGGGTTTGGGCACCCCTGTTCTTGGCCATGCTGAATATTTTTTGAAGTAGGGGAGAGGGAGAGATAAAGATGACTAGGAATTCATCATTGTAATTATTCTGCTGAAATCAAACTCGTTTGTGTTTGTTTTTTCTTCAATGGGTTTGTGTGACATGTTCTTGGGGGGGAGCAAGATGAAATTAGGATGTGGTAAATCCTTCCATTTTACATTTTTTGTCTAGCTCCAGTTAGAAGAGGAACCGACTGTTCAGAGTGTGCTAGAAAAGGAGCCACCCATCCAGACCTCATTAGAAGAGGATCAAGTCATCAGTCTGGAAGAGGAGCCTTCTACCCAGAACATTTGAAGAGGAGCTGGCTGTCAAGAACATGGTAAAAGGGGAGCCACCGGCAATCAAGATCAAGCTAGAAGAAGAGGTATCAGCAATCCAGATGAAACCAGAAGAGGAACCAGCCACCCAGATCAAGCTAGAAGATGAGCCTTCTGCCCAGGGCATACTAGAAGGGAAGCAGCTGGCCATCCAGAGCAAGCCAGAAGAGGAGCTATGCATCCAGATCAAGTTAGAAGAGGAGTCTTCTGCCCAGAACATGCTGGTAGAGCAGCCCATCCAGATCAAGCTTGAAGAAGAGCCACTGGCCATCCAGATCAAGCTAGAAGAGGATTTGTCCGACCAGATGACACCAGTAGAAGAACTAGCCACTCAGATTAAGCTAGAAGAAGAGACTTCTGCACTAAACATGCTAGAAGATGAATCGCCTGTCCAGAACATGGTAGGAGAGAAGCTGCCAGCCATCCAGGCCAAGGTAGAAATGGAGCCGGTGTCCATCCAGATCGAATTAGAAGAGGAGGCTTCAGACCAAGGTCTTCAGAGCTCTGGGAGAATGAAGACCCGTGGAATCCTCTGCAAAAGTGAGTATGACCCCGCCAGGTATCCATAACCAAATCTCAAATAAAAAGAGCAGCCCTGTTGGATCAGGCCAAAGGCCTGTTTAGTCCAACTTTCTGCATTTCACAGTGGCCCACCACATGCTACAGGGAGCACACAAGACAACAAGATATCCATATCCTGTTGCCACTCCCTTACATCAGGCATTCAGAGATAGCCTATGAAAACCAGAAGGTTGCGTTTACTCATCATGGCTTGTAACCTGTGATGGACTTTTCCTTCAGAAATCTGTCCAATCCCCTTTTAAAGGCACCTGAGCCCACAGGTACTGTCACCACATCCTGTGGCAAGGAGTTCCACAAATTAAACCATTTCTGCCCAATATTGCATATACACAACAGGGATCAAATGTGTACACCAGTGGGCTGGACAGAAATGGGTTAATTGCATGCTGGATAAAAAAATGTTTTCTTCTAACTCTCCTGACACTCAGCTGTTCTGGTGTTGTACGCAAGGGAAAAGAACATCCCTCTATCAACTCCATCCATCCCATGGATTTCCTCGGATGCCTAGACGGAAGCATCCTGTAACCTTTCCTCGCAAAGGAGATATCCCGGCCCTTTGATCATTTTGGTCACTCTCTTCTGCACCTTTTCCACTTCTGCTATATCCTTTTGAGATGTGACAACCAGAACAGTATGCAATGGAAACTACTGTAATTAATGTGTGGAACCCCTTGCCACAGGATGTGGTGATGGTATCTGAGGGCCCAGGTGTATTTTAAAGGGAAGTATACACAACCTTCTGGTTTTAGAAGTAGGCTACCTCTGAATTCCAGATGCAAAGGAGGTATCTGGTGGGCCTCTGTGAGATACAGAAAGCTGGGCTAGATGGGCTTTTGGCCTGATCAGCAGGGCTCTTCTTATGCAATACTCTGGCCTAACCAATTTGTTCAGTGGCATCATAATATTGATCCCTTTTTAAAATGATCCCAACCATGTAATTGGCCTTTCTCACTGCTGCTGCACATTGAATGGACAGTTTCATCGAATTGTCCACCAGCATCCCAAGATCTCTCTCCTGAGCTATCTCAGGCAGCTCAGAATCCATTAGCTTATATGTGAAATTTTGATTTCTAGCCTCAATGTGCATTACTTTATTCTTACTTTCATTGAAGCGTATCTGTCATTTTGCTGCCCAGTCTCCCAGTTTGGAGAGATCCTTCTGGAGCTCCTCACAATCTTTTCTGGTCTTCACCACCTGGAAAAGTTTAGCGTCATCCGCAAACATAGCCACCTCACTGCTTATCCCCAACTCCGGGTCATTTATGAACAAATTGAAAAGCACCAGTCCCAGGACAGATACTTGGGTCATAGCATTTTCCACCTCTTTTCCGCAATACAGTACATTTGACATACTTTGGCATACAAAGCCTTTGTAATACACGCCTTTACATACGAAAGCCCTGAGCTAGCCCACCAACTGAGATAGCAATTATTGACCCCACCAATTGAGAGAGTGGTTATTGATTCATTATTATAATTATGTTAAACATTATTTCAATGTTTAATATTAGTGTTTTTGGTCTTTAGTCAGAAGTTTGGTGATGTGTTTATGACCAGAAATATCCTGTAGGAACGTAACCCTTGTTCACATATATTTATGTTATGTTTTACCATATATTATGGTAAAAATTTTGTTTCGTTCTAACTTCTTTTGCTTAAGGTTCCAGTTTCCAAGAACCTATTGATAACTTTAACTGAGGACTTGCTGTAGTCTCCATACCTGAGGGAAGTCTGCCCTTGGGAGTCAAGGGTTTTTGTTTCAGATTTGCTTGGCACTCTTTCCCCGAGATGCACGGCAAAACAGATTGTAGCATGGTCACTGTTCCCCAGTGACTTCTCAGAGGCTCAGTAACGTTTACATCCCTAACCGTGTCATGAGTACCACACAATAATAAATCCATAGTCATCCGTCCTCCATGACTAGCTGCTGTAAGGCACAGTCATTTAGCATGTCAAGGAATGTGATCTCTCTTCTGTGTCCAGAGTAGGAATTGACCCAGTCAATATGAGGATAATTGAAGTCCCCCGTGATTACAACCCTGTCTCTCCTTGACGCCTCCCTGATTTGTCTCTGTATCTCAAGGTCCCCTTCAGGTTTTTGGTTCAGAGGATAATACCCCGAGTATTACATTGCTCCAACCCACAGAGATTCTATGGTGGGCCTGCCTTCAGTTTACTCTGCTGGATAGATGCCCTCCGCACCTCCAGTGTGTCCCTCCCTTTTCCTCCTATAGAGGTTATAGCCTTGGATTGTGGTATCCCACGAATCCCATCAGGTTTCCATTAGGCCTACTATATCACTGTTTTCCTAGCCACCAAGATTCCAGTTCCCCAATCTTCAATCGGAGACTTCAGGCATTTGCAGAAAAGCACCTATATACCAGGTCCCCCAAGAAGGGCTACTTGTTTGTACCTTTACATAAGAACATCCTCTCATTCTGGTGGACCGGTTGTCCGTGTCCCATCATGCTTCCACTCATAATTCCTAATTGGTCATTACCTTATTGCTGTTGAACCTCTTTGTCCTCATTCCATAGGGATGAGGAGTCCCGAACCAGATGTCATTCAGCTCATGTCGGCTTTCCCATAGGGGTCAGTTTAAAAGCTGCTTTGTAATGTTATGCACCAGCAGTCCGGTTCTGTCTTGGTGCAAGTGAAACCCATCCCTCTTGTACAGGCTCGGCTTGTCCCAAAACATTTCTATGTGCCAGTGCATAGTTTAATGTAGAAAGTTTAATGTAGTTGGACTCCTCCTCTTCTCAAGGGAAGTGAAGGACAGTGTTTGGGACGTGGCTGCCATCCCGCTGCTAAATTAGCATAGATGTTTAACTCACTGTGTCTTCTCTTACCTTGGTACTTTTTCCCAGTGAGGCGCTGGGTCCCAGGAGACACGCTTGCCGCTCATGGAAAGGGCTTATTTACAAGCAGGCCCTTCTGGCTGGTTAAAAAGTCTCACCTCCAAGATGTGACCTGCAGGATGGCTGATTATCCTGATTAACCCCAGGAGCTGCTGCTGTCTGGGAATTTGCCCTTTGGATCCCTGCCCTCTTAATGGAATACTAACTCTTTGGCTGGAATGTATTTAAAGTCCAAGCTTGTCTTTACTTTAATCCATTTTTGCCCAGCCTACAGCTGTACACATTTGGTCCCTGTTGAGTATATGCAATGTTGGGCAGAAATGGCTTAAAGCTGAATTAGGCTTTAGTGTCGTGCAGCGCAATCCTATCTTGAAACCGGCAGACCAGGAGGCCTGCACTGTATCCAGCACAAGATAGGGACCCAGACTGGCTAAGCTGGAGGCAAGACCACCACAGCCCCAATGGGTCTTCTCAGACTTGTGCCACCTCAGGAGGTGGCATAAGACTGAGGAGAGCGGAGCGACTTGAAGCTGCTCCGTGCCACTCGGGAATGGGGTCTAGGGTCTGGCCCCGCCTCCCTCTCCCCACCAGCCCCCGGACTGCCCTCTGCCCATCCTCCCCTGCCCCAGAATGCCTCCTCCCTGCCCTCCCCAGACCCTTGTGTCGGCTAGGCTCGGCTGACACAAGCCTCCCCTATCAAGTCGATGCAGAGGCAGGATTCAGCCTTTGTGGGCCGGCACGCATCCCTGTGCCAGCCCAGCCAACTCTTGAGGAGGTGCAAACATGCCTTACAGCATGTTTGCAACTCTCCTGGGCAGGCACAAGGGACTTGTACCAGCCCAAGGTGCAGTTTGGATTGTGCCCGTAACTTATAGTTGGAGGCAGAACTTAAAACTGTTTAAAGTTAAACCCTAATATTTGGTTTTCCTTCTTTTGTCCTTCTCTGTTTTGTTTGTTTTCCAAGGACCTGTTTTGGGTCAAGTAGGCCCTGGTCCTGCTCGGAGTAGACCAGTCTATATTTGAGCTGTAATTCTCTTCAGAATCAGCTCTCAGGCTTCACCTGTTCAGTTTCTTTCTTGCTGCCTGCCTGCCTGTATGTATGTATGTATGTCTATTTCCCCCATTTTACTCCTGTGCTCCAATTGCTAGACCTTCAAATTCCCCTCCTCAGGTTAGAGTAAGTGAATGAGAGAATACAACTGCCTTCTCCTCCCACAGATGCTTAACTTGCTTTGCCTTCTCTTACCTTTGCACTTTGTCCCAATGAAGCACTTGGGGCCCAGTCCTATCCAGCACAGGAATACCGGTGCCCTCTGTATCCTGTGCTGCATTTGAGCAGGCTGGAAGTCTCCTCGGAGTAAGAGGACATTTGTCCCTTTACCCTGAGTAAAGTTCCAGGCTGCTCAATGGGGCTTCTTGGAGCAGCGCCAGCTATTTAGCTGGCACTGACTTGAGAAGCCCTGTGTTGGACTTTGAGGCTTGAAAGGGAAGATAGGATTCAGCAGAAGAACAGGAACCTGGGGGGGGGGGGGGAAAGACCCAGGAGAGGAGGCCTCTGCTGGTCCCACCCCCCTATTCTACTTCTGAAGCTATGAAGTTTCCATCAAGTTACAGCCCCAAAGCATGTTCCCCAAAACGTTTTAAAAACATTTTTAAAAATTGTTTAAAAGTACAAAACTGTTTTAAATAGCACAGTCTTGAACCAAAACATTTGCACACAGCCAGTGGCGTAGCTGGAGGGGGGTTGGATCACTCAGGCTGGCAGGGAGCCTCAGCGAGGCGGGTATGGCTTCATTTTGCTCCCCCCGCCGGGAATGGCTCCGAAGGGAGGAGCCGCTTGCCTGCCTCGCTGCAGCTCCCTGCCAGCCTGAGTTCTCCACCCCCTCCAGCTGCGCCACCACACAGAGCACCTCCTTGCTCAGTTGCCATCCCAAAGCCTTCAAAGATGGGCTGTTCACATCACAACCATCACACTGGCTCAGATGCATGTCCCCAGGCAGTAATCAATGTTCAGCACCACAATGAGTTCAGTAAAGGAAAGCAGTCCTGCCCCCCCCCCGATTTCACAGTTCCCCACCCCTCCTATTTTAAGATCTTGTTAATGTCTCCTGTGTTCTCACACAGGCAGCACAAATTCTGCAAGAATGGCTGCTAAAAAGCCAGGGAGTGCGGAGAGTGGTCCCTCAAAGGCAAAGAGGGAGCGTAAAGTGCTGTTTCTGAGCGAGAAAATAGAAATCTTGGATCTTCTGAAGAGTGGCATGTCGTTTGCTGAGGTGGGCCGCCAGGTTGGGAAGAACGAATCCAGCATCCGCACGATCAAGCAAAAAGAGGCTGAAATCCGGGCCAACGTGAGATCTGACCCGACAACTGCCAAAGTGCTCTCTCTGGTCCGGGATAAAGTGCTTGTGAAGACCGAGGAAGCATTGAATGTCTGGCTGGAGGACATGACCCAGAAGCACGTCCCTGTGGATGGCCGAATTGTCCGAGAGAAGGCACTCAGCCTGTACGAGCACTACAGCGAAGGGGTTGAAGAGAGCGAGAGGAAGGGGTTCAAGGCGAGTAAGGGATGGCTGGTCAGCTACGTCAAGCGCTACAACCTCAAGAACCTAAAGATCACAGGGGAATCGGCATCGGCATCAGAGTTCCCAGAAGAGTTCAGGAGTGCCATAGAAGAGAGAGGCTACCTTCCTGAGCAAGTCTTTAATTGTGGTGAGACTGGCTTGTACTGGAAGAAGATGCCCAATCGGACCTACCTCCACAGGAGTGCCAAGCGGGCCCCAGGGTTCAAGGCATGGAAAGACCGCCTCACTCTGGTGCTGTGTGGAAACGCAGCAGGGCACATGATCAAGCCAGGGCTCATCTACCGAGCACGCAGTCCCCGGGCCCTCAAGGGCAGAAACAAGAATTGCCTGCCCGTGTTCTGGCAGCACAACAAGAAGGCCTGGATGACGGCCACCTTGTGCTTGGAGTGGTTCCACAAGTGCTTTGTTCCGGAAGCGAAGCGGTACTTGGAAGAGAAGAGGCTGCCGTTCAAGGTTCTCCTCCTGCTCGGCAAGGCTGCCGGCCATCCCCCCTCGCTCAGCTTTGCCAACAAGAACGTGAAGGTGAAGTTCCTGCCTCCTGCCGCAGTGTCGCTGCTGCAGCCGCTCGATCAAGGCATCATCAAGTGCATTAAGGCTACTTACACCCGCCTGACCTTTCGGAGTGTTTGTGCCGCCCTTGAGGCTGACCCTCGCTGCAGCATCATGGACGTCTGGAAGAGCTTCACCATCGCAGATGCCGTTGTGTTCATCGCAGAGGCTGTCGATGCCCTGAAGCCCGAGACCGTCCAGGCGTGTTGGAAGGCGCTGTGGCCTGGGGCAGCCCGTGATTTTAGGGGTTCCCCCACCATTGACGAAGAGGTTCGGGCAATCTTGGAGATCGCCGGGGAAGTGGGTGGGGAAGGCTTCTCCGACATGACCGAGGAAGACGTTGAGGAACACATAGAGGAGCACAGCAGAACACTTACCAACGAGGAACTTGCAGACCTGCTGAACTCCGTTACAGATGACGAAGACGAGGACGTTGAAGATGCGGAGGAGGCCGAGCCATCGGTTCGGACCCTCGAAAAACTGGCGGCGGTTTTTGAGCAGGCGCAAGTGTTGAAGGACATGATCCTTGAGTACGACCCTTCAGTAGAAAGAGCCGTCTGCGTCACCCAAGGAATAACGACCTGCCTGCAACCGCTGCAGGATTTGTTTGATGAAGCAAAGAGGAAGCTTCCCGTAACGACCTTTCTAACGAACGTCCAACCTCCTGTTGTGAAGCCAGAACCTTCAACCTTTGAGGACTCCCAGCCCTCGACCTCCACAAATGCCAGCGTCCGTTTCCTTGAGCCTCCTCCAAAGCACCTGCGCTTGGATGAATAGAACCTCCACGTTCAGTGGCAAGACACCTGTGATCAGAGGCATCGGTGGCAAGACACACGTGTTCTAAAGTTTCCGAAATCTTGTTGAACTCGTGTACGTTTTGTGCTGCCCTGTGAGAGACCTTTTTCATTAGACAGTAATTACAGTCTAGCAGTTTTCTGTGACCACCCAAAATTGTACCTCAGTGGAACTGTCTGGATCTGAGGTGTCAAACTTGTTTCATGCAGTGGGCCGAATAGCATTCACGGTGCCCGCTGAGGGCCAGAAGGGATGTCGTTATCAGAAAGTGACATCGTTAAGCAGGTGATGACCAGAAATGAGTACTTTTTCTTACTTAGGAACTCATTAACTGCAGATGACAGAATATGCAAATGTTGATCATATTTCATGATATGGGAGAGCCCGTTTATCACACAGGCTTCCCTTTCAGCAGCGACACCGCAGCCAAGCTCAGCAGCGGAGATCAGCTGATGGTGGTGCTGGGAGAGCCTGAGGGCTAGACAAAGACATTCGGTGGGCTCACCCTGCCCCCAGGCCTAATGTTTGACACCCCTGGGCTAGATAAATACAAGGATTACAAAAATTTATTCCTTTGGGCGTAAGTTCAGGCAAGTTAGTTATGTTTCAGCAATTTACCTTCATGGAGCTGTCTGTACCGTCATGGAGTTGGGAATAAATACAGTACGGTATTCACATTTATTGTATATTTACCTTTATATTGACTGTACAGTAATAAAAATGCCATCAGTGCAAGTTTAAACAACTGTCTCCATATGTCTGATGCAATTTCTGTATGTCTTGGGCAATTAGGCTGTTAGACAGTTTCGGTATGTTGAACTATGCCATTTGCACAATTTGCTCCAATTTTATGTTGTCTGTGCAAATTTATTACGTCATTTTTAACATCTTGTGACTTGAATATCTGTGGAATGTTTTATCCACCTGTGTTCTGGAACCAAATCCCCGTGGATAAGGGGGACTATGTAGACAACACTCATGTGTGCACATACAGGCAGTACTTCACAAAGGGGCTGGAGATATTTCTTGGTGTGGTCTTCAAGATTCTGAATGGCTGCTGAATGATAACAGAGTTCTATTCTCTTCAGTCTGCACCAGAAACACCAGGTAACCTTTAGCAGTTGAAAGGTTTTCTTGGTTCTGTACAAGCTCAACATCTTAAAAAATGATACTGCCTTCTAAGGAATCCAAACTGTCACCTGGGAATCTGTTGTGTGTTTCCTCCAAGCATGATTTGCTGATCGCTGACAGCCCCCTTGAGCTTTGGGAAGAGCAGTCTAAATGGTGAGCAAATTGGAGCATCTTCCCTATGAGGTTTTTTAGTTCAGAAAACAGCTAAAGAAGAGACATGTTTATACAGTGATGAGAAAGTGCAGAGAGACAGAGACCCTCCGCCCCAATAACACTAAAACTATAAGAAGAGCCCCACTGGATCAACCAAAGGCCCACCTAGTCCAGCTTCCTGTATCTCAGTGGCCCACCAAATGCTCAGGGAGCACACAAGACAACAGGCACAACGTGCGTCCCGGTGCCCTCCCCTGCATCTGGCAATCAGAGGCAGCCTGCCTCTAAAACCAAGAGCTTGCACATACCTACTATGGCTTGTAACCCATAATGAACTTCTTCAGAAATTTGTCCAAATTCCTTTTAAAGGTTTCTAGGCAAGATGCCGTCACTACTTCCTGTGGCAAAGAGTTCCACAGACTAATTACACACTGGGTAAAGAAATATTTTCTTTTGTCTGTCCTAACTCTCCCAATGCGCAACTTTAGTGGATGTCCCCTGGTTCTGGTGTTGTGTGAGAGGGAAAAGAGCGTCTCTCTATCCACTTTATCCTTCCTATGCATAATTTTGTATGTTTCAATCATGTCCCCCCTCAGGCGCCTCTTTTCGAGACTGAAGAGCCCCAAACACTGTAGCCTTTCCTCATAGGGAAGGTGCCCCAGCCCAGTAATCATTTTGGTTGCTCTCTTTTGCACCTTTTCCATCTCCACTATATCCTTTTTGAGATGCGGCGACCAGAACTGGACACAATACTCCAGATGTGGCCTTACCATCGATTTGTACAATGGCATTACAATATTAGCTGTCTTATTCTCAATGCATTTTCTAATGATCCCAAGCATGGAATTAGCCCTCTTCACTGCCGCCATGGATTGGGTCGACACTTTCATTGAAGTGTGCACCAGCACCCCAAGATCTCTCTCCTGATCTGTCACAAACAGCTCAGAACCCATTAGCCTGGACTTCCCAATGAATGGTAGGTGGTTTTTGTTTTTGTTTTGGTCTTTTCTAAATTATACCTCACTTTTCTGGCAAGAGTAAATGGAGGTGGCTTCAAAGCAGACTAGAGAAAGTATAGACAATACTCATTGTTAGCCACAGAATCCATGGATTTGCTTACACAGGCCAACACACATTTGACTTCCTTAAATGTTACACCAATTCCTGGGTATATTTGGGGTGTCATCTGCTTTGCCCTATCACGTCTAGTTTTGGAGGCACAGCATAGCCTCTTTAGTGAATGGTTCAAGCAGCTTCCTCATGAGGAAGCCTATACCATGGGGGAGTGGGAGAAGGATCTGCATCTGTCTTGATTAACGCATTCTATGTAAATCGGCATATGTCCATTATTAAGAAGGAAACATTTTGTAACCATGTTGACATCCACTAAAATTGAATGTTGGGAGAGTTAGAACAGACAAAAGAAAATATTTCTTTACTCAGCATGTGGTTGGTCTGTGGAACTCCTTGCCACAGGATGTGGTGACGGCATCCGACCTGGACGCCTTTAAAAGGGGATTGGACAAGTTTCTGGAGGAAAAATCCATTACGGGTTACAAGCCATGATGTGTATGCGCAACCTCCTGATTTTAGAAATGGGCTATATCAGAATGCCAGTGCAAGGGAGGGCACCAGGATGCAGGTCTCTTGTTATCTGGTGTGCTCCCTGAGGCATTTGGTGGGCCACTGTGAGATACAGGAAGCTGGACTAGATGGGCCTATGGCCTGATCCAGCAGGGCTGTTCTTATGGGTAGGAGGCAAGTATGCCAGTCATTCCAAGTAAAATTTTCCCATATTTACAGGCTGTATAAGGGTTTTTAAAAAATCCCTGGAACCTTTGTGACTGTCTTGCTTCCTACTTTTGCTGTAAAGTGCCAACCCCAACTGGCAGCCTTGGGATTGCAAACCCAGGCTTGTCTGCAGCCTCATTCCTGGATTCTCAACATGACCGTGAAAGGGAGAAGTAATGGTCAGAACTCCATTGTAGTTGCAATGCACCCAAATCTGAGAATTGTCACTTGCTTTATAGAACCTTGCAGGCTGAACAAGTCACAGTTAGTGCTAAGTGCTGGCTGAACTGTTGTTCTCACGGCTTATTAACAAGTGGTTTACTCTGTTTCAACACTCTGTACTCTGGTTTACAGTTTCAAGCATGGCAGCGAAGCGCAGGGCGAACACAAGTGTTTTCCCCAGCGCTCCAAAGCGTAAACGCTCCGTGATGACCTTAAGGGACAAGGTCCGCGTGCTTGACTTTCTTCGTTCTGGAAGATCAGTAGCCTCCGTAGGCAGGCAATTCGGTATAAATGAATCGACTGTCCGCTCGATCCGTCAAAAGGAAGATGATATCCGTCAGCGTGTGCGCGAATCTGCACCGGAATCTGCTAAAGTGACTTCAGTGGTTCGCGACAAAGCGATGGAGAAAATGGAAAAGCGGCTCAGTATATGGATGAATGAGATGATCGGCATAAAGGGAAGCGTTCTGGATGCCACTAGCTTAAGGCTCAAAACCAAAGAAATTTACAAACGTGACTGAAAATCAGGAACACGTGAAGCCTTTCTCTGGATGGCTTTTTCGTTTTAAAAATAGATACAGGTTCAAAAATGCAAA